>NW_015544166.1:439875-444986 GCF_001515605.1 Sinocyclocheilus anshuiensis
GATTTTTATAATGCATTGTCTTCTTATCGATCCACCAGTTCACATTTAAAGCTCCGCGTGTTTGCCACTTGACAGATAAAGAAAAAAACATGGGTCGATTTTCGCATTGGTCTGAACTCAGAAGAAAATGCTCATTCATTCTCTGACAGCAGGTGGAGCGTTTGGTAGAAATATAACTGTTTCCCTGATAACAGCAGAACACAAAGCAGCGCAGCACCGGACTTTGAATGTGCAGTGCTCATGTGTATTCAATGAAATGATAAGAATTTTGAAGTTTAATCATCACATTCAGCCATATCGCAATTCTGGTCTTTCCGTCCCCAAATTTAAGACCTCTTGAAATCATAATTAAGACTTTCTTGTACAATTTAAGACTTTTTAAGGCCTTAAATTCGATACAACTAAATTTAAGGCTTTTTAAGACCCCGCGGAAACCCTGTTTCTGAGACACTATAACTTTGTATATGCCTTGCGTTAAGATCTGTTTCTGGTGATCCAATCAGAAGCTTTTACTTTTACAGTGATAAAGTCAACTTACAATGTTATAAGAGAACTGGTGTTCTTTACAAATCGATGTTCTCTTTTGACACTAGCTGCTCCACTGAGGGTGTGGATGTGAATTTGAAAGTGCACCAATAATTCAAATGAAACATAGCCTGTTTCCAAGGCTGGTTATAATACTGAGTGCTGTAAGCAGTTTATTCATCCAGATAAAGATACAGATTGAGGTGTTGAACAACCTTGATGCGTAGAGCAACACTTTATCAACATTCCTCTTGCTCACCCTCCATCTCACACATAAACACACACACATACACTTTCACTCACTTCAATACAACTGCCGTCTCCATGACAACGGAGGCAAAGCTGCAAGAACAGGAGCACCGCAATAACAACAACATTACCAAATATAGAGTTCCTGTTGCTAAAAAAAGGCAACAGGAACACACTCAGCAAAGGAGGAGGGGCTGCTGTTCATTACAAAATGAGACGCCTCAGAGCACAAATCAAACCGACTGCAGGGTTTAACAACACCTTTTATCCTTAAATGATCCTGTAACAAGCAAAACTAGAAGAAATCATGGGAAATTAATGGAAAAGTTCAACCAAAATGACATTTCTGTCATCATTTACCTCATTACCTGAACCTCTACAACAGAATGTTCATGCTGCTGCTGCTTCTTTTTTTTAATACAACAAAAATAGCTTCAACAAAAAGTATTCTGGACATTTTGATGTTTTTGAAAAAGGCTGCATTTATTTAATCAAAAAAATACAGTAAAAACTGTAATAGTGTGAAATAGCATTACAATTTAAAATAACTATTTTTATATTTGAGGTCGGAAGTTTGTGTTGTACGCAAGAAAGGAAGCAAACAAAATTTTCAGAGAGGTAAATGTCCAAGAAAAAAAAGTAAAGGAGCGTTATGAAGCTCGTGCTTCACGCTGTGTTTGTTTGTATCACAAACGAAGAATTACGTGATATTAGCATCATTAGCATGACAAACTTGAAACTCAAGGGGCCGAGGGCATGAAATATGTAATCTGCATCATTTAGCTCGTGGGGAAGTCGTGGCCTAATGGTTAGAGAGTCAGACTCGTAACCTAAAGGTTGCGAGTTCGAGTCTCGTACTGGCAGGGATTGTAGGTGGGGGGAGTGAATGTACAGCACTCTCTCCCACCTTCAATACCACGACTGAGGTGCCCTTGAGCAAGGCACCGAACCCCCAACTGCTCTCTGGGCGCCGCAGCATAAATGGCTGCCCACTGCTCTGGGTGTGTGTTCACGGTGTGTGTGTGTTCACTGCTGTGTGTGTGCACTTTGGATGGGTAAATGCAGAGCACTAATTCCTAGTATGGGTAACCATACTTGGCCACATGTCACGTCATTCACTCACTCACTCACGTCACTCACCATTTCATCAGCGGTGTTACAGATTAATCGCCAAAGGGGTTCTCAAAAGCTGGGCGCATGAAATTATCTTTTATTCCTGAATTGCTATTAAAGAGAAAAAGCAGAATATGTTATGACCACAGGGCTTTGAGAGCATACAGGAAGATTTCAACAGAAGACACACGGCACAAGGTCACTGATGAGTGTGTGTGGGCTACACTTTTAGTTCACTCGCAGTGACACATTTGATCACACTGCCAGTTAAACACTTCTTAATTTAAACTCTCTGTTTCTCACAAGTACACACCCACACACAAATAAAAGGTCAATAAAAAGCAGAAAGGTCACATCATGGTGTCATGACCCTCTTCAACCATCCGCTCCAATGGTTGAAAGCTAGTTGCTTTCACAGCTCCTCTAACACACTGCCATCAAATTTCAATTTTGAATTTTAATTTCACAACAGTTGTGAGGGAGAACTAGCAGGTCAGTGGCTGTAAGAGTCCTCTGTACTGTGTGAATTCAGCCCAATGGCTGTGCTTCACATCGAGAGGCAGTTTGACAGCTTTGAGTATCTCTCTCTCTTTCTCATCAGAGGCTGATATACTCTCTTCTAAAAGACTGATTCGTAATGTCTGTCATCAAAATAGACAAAAGCTATGTAGACGCTTAGTGCGAACATGAACGTTGTCAGTTGTAAGTCTTTGAAAATGACGCATATTTCAAATGCAGCCTGAACTTCTTTTAACTCAGAGACTTGGTCTTGCGCAATTGTGTGCGCATCATTTTTTACAACTGCGTACAATTGTGTTCATAAATTTACACAACCACTGCAAATTCTGTATAATTATTTTAAAAAATAGGAAGGATCATATAGATAGATGAGCATGTTTTCTCTTTCTAATCTCTATCAGCCAAGAGGAACACAGGGAACATCATTCTCCAGCATCTTGCACTGTCAGAACGGGCAGCGAGATTATCAGAACCACTTACAGCTAAATTAATCACAGTTGGGCTTCAACACAGATAAACATACATACATCCGGCGCAATGCAGTGCAAGGCGTTGTTTAAATAGCAAATGCATTTGCGCCATGGGCGTGCTGGTCTGAAAACGAGGTCTGTTCAGGCGCATTGCTGGCGCGTTGCTATTTTGAGGCAACTGAAATAGACTGCGCCATTGGCCAACAAAAACCTGGTCTAAAGTCTGGCTCAATATTTTTTCTTTGTTATTAAAGAGCGCGTTAGTAATATGCGCCTATAGGTGGGTGCACAACGCGCGTACACTTTGCTTATTAGACACAGGGACGCGCAGCAGCACACAAACATTTTTAAAAATGAAAAATTACATTCCGCCATGTAAATAGCGAACCCGTCATGGCGCGAGAGCAACTGGCTTTTAGAAAGAATGGGAGATGACACTCTGATTGGTTTATTGCACGTTAAGCCCAAAAAACACCCTTTACTCATTAAGAGAATAGGGACAACCCATTTAGACCATGCGCCCGGGTGCGCCGACCGTTTTCCCACCGTTAAATTAGCAAAAGTGGATTCAGACACGCCCTGAGTGCACCTGCGCCGCGCACTTTAGACCATGCACTTAGATCGTTAAAATAGGGCCCAATGACTTCTTGTGGTCATTTAACAGGTTATTTTTCTGTTTTCTGATCTGAATATCAGAGATATTTGTTATTCAAATCAGTTTAGCCAAATGCCACTAAATTTACATTGAAGTTGACTGAATAGGCTTAAACCAGTTATGACAGGTTTATATTGTGTTTCTCTTTCCTGCAACTTGAGTGAGAAAGCACACACTTGAGAATAAAGTCATGCAGTAATAGCTCAGCTGTATTACAGTGGTTGTTTATGTGTGTGTGTATGTGTGAATATAGCTGATAAAGCATCAAGAGGATTTTCTGTCCCCACTACAGCTCAAGAGCTCCTACTGTCCACATTCAAGCACACAAAAGAACACATTTCACTGTGTCATTCTGCTTTTCTACAAAGGCTAATTAAATGTTTAACAAATTTAATTATGCATTGTCCTCTGCCAGGCAGATGCAGATCAAGAATCAATTCTTGACCAGAAAGCCTTGTTAAACAGAGATTAAATCAGGTAAAACAATTGTTGTAATGTCTGAAAACACATTTTCAAATAATACACTACAGCTCTGCTCCAAGACCTACTGTAGTAAGCTGTCTGCATAGACAGCTACCTTCTAAGGCAGCATCTTAACCAAAATGGAACCTCATAAGTGATCCACATTCAAAATACTCTGTATTTTAATGCTTAAAATGGGATTCTTACAAATTCTACTGGGATCAAATCATTCCAATTAATATGTTGCTAAGCTAACTAACTAAAACCCTAATAATATGCATAAACTACATAGCAGATACAAATATTGAGTTATATGATTTAGTTTTGGATTAAATGGATTCAATCTTGAATTTTGTATTGATCACTAAGTGTGTTGCAGTGCTTTCTGGGAGAGTTTTCATCACAAAGGTTTCTTGAATGATTGTGCCTTAGATTTTGACTAAAAGAACGCATCATCATTTTGCAGTCATTAGGTAGGCAGCTCCCTCGTTTTTAGGATAGAGCTTTTATCTGCAGAATAGAATAGAATAGAATAGAATGTCTTACGACTGCATGCCTATGCTGCCTAAAACATCTATCTAGGATGATCACTATGTTGGAACTGACTTTATACAGTGGGTACGGAAAGTATTCAGACCCCCTTCAATTTTTCACTCTTTGTTATATTGCAGCCATTTGCTAAAATCATTTAAGTTAATTTTTTTTCCTCATTAATGTACACACAGCACCCCATATTGACAGAAAAACACAGAATTGTTGACATTTTTGCAGATTTATTAAAAAAGAAAAACTGAAATATCACATGGTCCTAAGTATTCAGACCCTTTGCTGTGACACTCATATATTTAACTCAGGTGCTGTCCATTTCTTCTGATCATCCTTGAGATGGTTCTACACCTTCATTTGAGTCCAGCTGTGTTTGATTATACTGATTGGACTTGATTAGGAAAGCCACACACCTGTCTATATAAGACCTTACAGCTCACAGTGCATGTCAGAGCAAATGAGAATCATGAGGTCAAAGGAACTGCCTGAAGAGCTCAGAGACAAAATTCTGGCAAGGCACAGATCTGGCCAAGGTTACAAAAAAAATTCTGCTGCACTTAAGGTTCCTAAGA
>NW_015544166.1:452156-477891 GCF_001515605.1 Sinocyclocheilus anshuiensis
AGAGGTTGTGGCCTAATGGTTAGAGAGTTGGACTCGTAACCTAAAGGTTGCGAGTTCGAGTCTCGTACTGGCAGGGATTGTAGGCGGGGGGAGTGAATGTACAGCGCTCTCTCCCACCTTCAATACCACGACTGAGGTGCCCTTGAGCAAGGCACCGAACCCCCAACTGCTCTCTGGGCGCCGCAGCATAAATGGCTGCCCACTGCTCTGGGTGTGTGTTCACGGTGTGTGTGTGTTCACTGCTGTGTGTGTGCACTTTGGATGGGTAAATGCAGAGCACTAATTCCTAGTATGGGTAACCATACTTGGCCACATGTCACGTCATTCACTCACTCACTCACGTCACTCACCATTTCATCAGCGGTGTTACAGATTAATCGCCAAAGGGGTTCTCAAAAGCTGGGCGCATGAAATTATCTTTTATTCCTGAATTGCTATTAAAGAGAAAAAGCAGAATATGTTATGACCACAGGGCTTTGAGAGCATACAGGAAGATTTCAACAGAAGACACACGGCACAAGGTCACTGATGAGTGTGTGTGGGCTACACTTTTAGTTCACTCGCAGTGACACATTTGATCACACTGCCAGTTAAACACTTCTTAATTTAAACTCTCTGTTTCTCACAAGTACACACCCACACACAAATAAAAGGTCAATAAAAAGCAGAAAGGTCACATCATGGTGTCATGACCCTCTTCAACCATCCGCTCCAATGGTTGAAAGCTAGTTGCTTTCACAGCTCCTCTAACACACTGCCATCAAATTTCAATTTTGAATTTTAATTTCACAACAGTTGTGAGGGAGAACTAGCAGGTCAGTGGCTGTAAGAGTCCTCTGTACTGTGTGAATTCAGCCCAATGGCTGTGCTTCACATCGAGAGGCAGTTTGACAGCTTTGAGTATCTCTCTCTCTTTCTCATCAGAGGCTGATATACTCTCTTCTAAAAGACTGATTCGTAATGTCTGTCATCAAAATAGACAAAAGCTATGTAGACGCTTAGTGCGAACATGAACGTTGTCAGTTGTAAGTCTTTGAAAATGACGCATATTTCAAATGCAGCCTGAACTTCTTTTAACTCAGAGACTTGGTCTTGCGCAATTGTGTGCGCATCATTTTTTACAACTGCGTACAATTGTGTTCATAAATTTACACAACCACTGCAAATTCTGTATAATTATTTTAAAAAATAGGAAGGATCATATAGATAGATGAGCATGTTTTCTCTTTCTAATCTCTATCAGCCAAGAGGAACACAGGGAACATCATTCTCCAGCATCTTGCACTGTCAGAACGGGCAGCGAGATTATCAGAACCACTTACAGCTAAATTAATCACAGTTGGGCTTCAACACAGATAAACATACATACATCCGGCGCAATGCAGTGCAAGGCGTTGTTTAAATAGCAAATGCATTTGCGCCATGGGCGTGCTGGTCTGAAAACGAGGTCTGTTCAGGCGCATTGCTGGCGCGTTGCTATTTTGAGGCAACTGAAATAGACTGCGCCATTGGCCAACAAAAACCTGGTCTAAAGTCTGGCTCAATATTTTTTCTTTGTTATTAAAGAGCGCGTTAGTAATATGCGCCTATAGGTGGGTGCACAACGCGCGTACACTTTGCTTATTAGACACAGGGACGCGCAGCAGCACACAAACATTTTTAAAAATGAAAAATTACATTCCGCCATGTAAATAGCGAACCCGTCATGGCGCGAGAGCAACTGGCTTTTAGAAAGAATGGGAGATGACACTCTGATTGGTTTATTGCACGTTAAGCCCAAAAAACACCCTTTACTCATTAAGAGAATAGGGACAACCCATTTAGACCATGCGCCCGGGTGCGCCGACCGTTTTCCCACCGTTAAATTAGCAAAAGTGGATTCAGACACGCCCTGAGTGCACCTGCGCCGCGCACTTTAGACCATGCACTTAGATCGTTAAAATAGGGCCCAATGACTTCTTGTGGTCATTTAACAGGTTATTTTTCTGTTTTCTGATCTGAATATCAGAGATATTTGTTATTCAAATCAGTTTAGCCAAATGCCACTAAATTTACATTGAAGTTGACTGAATAGGCTTAAACCAGTTATGACAGGTTTATATTGTGTTTCTCTTTCCTGCAACTTGAGTGAGAAAGCACACACTTGAGAATAAAGTCATGCAGTAATAGCTCAGCTGTATTACAGTGGTTGTTTATGTGTGTGTGTATGTGTGAATATAGCTGATAAAGCATCAAGAGGATTTTCTGTCCCCACTACAGCTCAAGAGCTCCTACTGTCCACATTCAAGCACACAAAAGAACACATTTCACTGTGTCATTCTGCTTTTCTACAAAGGCTAATTAAATGTTTAACAAATTTAATTATGCATTGTCCTCTGCCAGGCAGATGCAGATCAAGAATCAATTCTTGACCAGAAAGCCTTGTTAAACAGAGATTAAATCAGGTAAAACAATTGTTGTAATGTCTGAAAACACATTTTCAAATAATACACTACAGCTCTGCTCCAAGACCTACTGTAGTAAGCTGTCTGCATAGACAGCTACCTTCTAAGGCAGCATCTTAACCAAAATGGAACCTCATAAGTGATCCACATTCAAAATACTCTGTATTTTAATGCTTAAAATGGGATTCTTACAAATTCTACTGGGATCAAATCATTCCAATTAATATGTTGCTAAGCTAACTAACTAAAACCCTAATAATATGCATAAACTACATAGCAGATACAAATATTGAGTTATATGATTTAGTTTTGGATTAAATGGATTCAATCTTGAATTTTGTATTGATCACTAAGTGTGTTGCAGTGCTTTCTGGGAGAGTTTTCATCACAAAGGTTTCTTGAATGATTGTGCCTTAGATTTTGACTAAAAGAACGCATCATCATTTTGCAGTCATTAGGTAGGCAGCTCCCTCGTTTTTAGGATAGAGCTTTTATCTGCAGAATAGAATAGAATAGAATAGAATAGAATGTCTTACGACTGCATGCCTATGCTGCCTAAAACATCTATCTAGGATGATCACTATGTTGGAACTGACTTTATACAGTGGGTACGGAAAGTATTCAGACCCCCTTCAATTTTTCACTCTTTGTTATATTGCAGCCATTTGCTAAAATCATTTAAGTTAATTTTTTTTCCTCATTAATGTACACACAGCACCCCATATTGACAGAAAAACACAGAATTGTTGACATTTTTGCAGATTTATTAAAAAAGAAAAACTGAAATATCACATGGTCCTAAGTATTCAGACCCTTTGCTGTGACACTCATATATTTAACTCAGGTGCTGTCCATTTCTTCTGATCATCCTTGAGATGGTTCTACACCTTCATTTGAGTCCAGCTGTGTTTGATTATACTGATTGGACTTGATTAGGAAAGCCACACACCTGTCTATATAAGACCTTACAGCTCACAGTGCATGTCAGAGCAAATGAGAATCATGAGGTCAAAGGAACTGCCTGAAGAGCTCAGCAGTGATTAATTTTTCCATGGCTTATTGCATTTAACAGAATAGAATAGAATAGAATAGAATGTCTTACGACTGCATGCCTATGCTGCCTAAAACATCTATCTAGGATGATCACTATGTTGGAACTGACTTTATACAGTGGGTACGGAAAGTATTCAGACCCCCTTCAATTTTTCACTCTTTGTTATATTGCAGCCATTTGCTAAAATCATTTAAGTTAATTTTTTTTCCTCATTAATGTACACACAGCACCCCATATTGACAGAAAAACACAGAATTGTTGACATTTTTGCAGATTTATTAAAAAAGAAAAACTGAAATATCACATGGTCCTAAGTATTCAGACCCTTTGCTGTGACACTCATATATTTAACTCAGGTGCTGTCCATTTCTTCTGATCATCCTTGAGATGGTTCTACACCTTCATTTGAGTCCAGCTGTGTTTGATTATACTGATTGGACTTGATTAGGAAAGCCACACACCTGTCTTATATAGACAGGTGTGTGGCTTTCCTAAACAAGTCCAATCAGTATAATCAAACACAGCTGGACTCAAATGAAGGTGTAGAACCATTTTATGACTATTTCAATGCTGCCTAAAACTTTTGTCTAGGTAGGCAGCTCACTATGTTTTGGAACAGAACTTTATATGTAATAGAATAGAATATCTATTTGTCTTACGACTGTTTCTATGCTGCCAAAAAATATGTCTGGGCAGACAGCTCACTAGGTTTTGGAACATAACTTATATATAGAATAGAATAGAATATCTATTTGTCTTATGACTGTGTTTCGATGCTGCCTAAAAATTCTGTCTAGGTAGGCAGCTCACTAGATTTTTGGAACAGATCTTATGTATGCAATAGAATAGAACAGAATCGAAAAGAATAGAACAGAGCAGAACAGAAAATAATATTTATTTGTCATACCACTGCATGTCTATGCTGTTTAAAAATGCTGTCTATGCAGGCAACTCACGGTTTTATATATGTAATGGAGAATAGAATAGAATAGAATGTCTATTTGTCGTATGACTGCATGTATATGTTGTCTAAAAATGCTATGTAGGCAACTCACTAGTGTTTTTTAATAGAACTTATATATAGAATAGAATAGAATATTTGCCACATTATTCTGGCTAGTTTATTTTTTCAAGCAGCTTGCAGTATATAAAGTCACAATAGAAGCAGCAGAATTTGAAATTAAAGTGAAGATCTCCATGTAGTAACCTGAGGTTAGGTTTCTTGCTAAATGAGGACAGCTCAATGACCAGCCCTTTCAGGGTTTGAACCTACAACTTTTCAGTTACAAGCTCAGGTTATTAACCCCTGGGTGACTTCTCCTTATGAACAGACACTTCATCAATGGTGCCTTATGTTGAGATTTAAATGCAGCTAGATGCAAATGATCCCTCATCAGTCTCTTCCTTTCTCCCAGGGGAACCAGAGGCACACCTGAATGGGCCATAGAGCTTATGATTAAACAGACATGACTAGACTCCTCTCCGCTTGTGCACAGAGCAAATGAGGAGCTCAATTGGCCCATCAGTGTGCCGGAGCCCTCATCAGCTCTGATGGAAGCCCACTTTAGTGATCATCATGAGTGCTGTGTGATGATTTAGCTACCACTAATACAGACTGCTGTGTCATGCTTGCAGAGTTTTGATGCCATGTAGCGCAACAGGTTTTATAACCCACATTTATTGGAAATCAGATTTAATTTGGTACATTTGCATACATAGCTTGGCGGCGGGTTCTATTTTGCGATAGTGACCATATGGTTGTAGATTAGCATTATTTTGAAGTTTTTTGCAGAAAAGATAATGACAAATAAAAAGGCATAAAATAAGTAAGAGAGTCACATGTGACTTATTCACCACCAGTTGAAGACAGACTGCACTTAGCAGCACTAAAGCGCAGTTTGAAATGAAGAAAATAATTAAATCAATCTTTAGGAAAATGCACTGCACACGTCATGTGCCCAAATGGAGCATTGCGGAGTTTGTTGTTGAAGACAGTGGAGAAGAATGTGCACAGTTGTGTCTTTCTAATCCTGCGGGTGCTCAGCATGCAGACAACATGGCCCAAAAGACCAGCTCAGATAAACGAGGGATTGTGGTTGACTGAAAAGAGGACAAACATGACTCTTATAGGATGCACTGAGCACTCTGATGGGGAAGAAAAAGGGCCCATTCACACTCTTCTAAGAGAATAATAAGTCACAAACACAGAGCATGAAACCAACAGAGAGAAAGAGACTTTGCAGAAAAGAGACAACATCATACACAGTGGCCTCAAATAGATAACCTAAGCCACAGTTACAAACATGTGAATTTCACGTGCATTAAATATAAAAGATTTAACCAAGTGGCAACTGTAAACAAATGATGCTAGAGCTTTTCTCGGAACTCATTTGACTATTCTGAGTCATATTATCTGCTCCCAATTGGTATAATTTATTCAATAACCACCTGCAATTCAGTTAAACCAGGCCCTATCTAAACTGATATAGTACTAGATAGAGCCTAATTTGCAAAGGTAAGCGCTACTCTCATAAATAAACGTGCCACTATTGCCACACACATAAAGCAGGCAGTAAACAGAATTGAGTTTAAAAAAAAAGATGTTTATGAACATTTTATAGCAATCCTGGCAGCAGTAATTCATCGAATGCTGATGAAATGCATAAAGACAATTGTGCCATGTAAACTTTATTCAGCAGTTTTTCAGCGGGTATTTGTGCTGTTACATGATATATCCATATCATTTATTTTATGCGCATGAATTGTAGCATATTGTTAGTGAATTATCTTCTTTACACTAAAAAAATCTGTTGCAGGATGAATTTTCAATTAGAAATTGCTTACAAATTTCAGAAATAATTACAAATAAACTGCAAGTAACACGTTGAATTAAACGTGACGTTTTAGAGTAGAATTTTTTTTTTACATTGTATATTTTGTAATTTAGAATTATAAATAACAATTAATATTACTAGAATTATGTTTTATTTACAACTTTACAATGTACGTTTTGTAATGTATAATTAATTTACATTTATAATAATTAATAATGAATATAATTTATAATTAATATTAATTTATTATCTAAATTAATTTTTTTATAAATATTTAGCTTGGTGTGCTTCTGTAATTATTATTTGTTAATAAATGCCACTTGGTTTGATAATGCAATTACTTCAAGCTTGATCTTACTATACTGTAGCTGATGCTAATCAAATAAAAACCCTGAAGTTTGAAGAAAGAGTGAAAATGAGGGCGGCTTGGGACAATTGCATATCAAAGCATGAAGAGAATCCGCCCGTCGGGCATGTGCATATTTATAATAGCCGTATAATTAAGATGAAGAATGCTCAGTATCTTAGAGTAGATGTAAGACAGTACTGCTCTTGTGTGTGTGTGTGTGTGTGTGTGTGTGTGTGACTCCCACACACAGTGCCAATAAAAATCGCTACCTAATATGCTGCCTAAAAATGCTGTCTAGGCGGGCAGCTCACTAGATTGTGGAAAATTACTTTTATGTAGAATAGAACAGAGTTGTCTTATGACTGTGTTTCTATGCAGCCTAAAAATTATGAGGCACCCAGCTCAGTAGGTTTTGGACCAGAACTTATATATAGAATAGAATAAAATAGAATAGTTTTATGACTGTTTCAATGCTGCCTAAAACTTTTGTCTAGGTAGGCAGCTCACTATGTTTTGGAACAGAACTTTATATGTAATAGAATAGAATATCTATTTGTCTTACGACTGTTTCTATGCTGCCAAAACTCTTGTGTGTGTGTGTGTGTGTGTGTGTGTGTGACTCCCACACACAGATGCTGCGATAGTTACAGCCAGACTATGTTTTATCTAAAAGAGCACCATTAACCTTGAGAGCAGAACAACATAATAGACTGTGTGTGCATGTGTGTTCCTGCGTGTGCGTGCGTGTGTGTGTACCTGGGGGCGGATGACTCTCTCGATGTTCCTCAGGGCTGTATCAGGTGAAGGAGGCGAGCAGTCAGGAGTCAGGCCTGTAGAGTCGTCACCATGGTTACCTCGCTCAGCATCACTGACCGACACATGTGAGAAGTGGCCTTCGGTGAGACAAAAAACAGAGAGATTGAGATACATTGAAATGAAAACCACATGATTCATACATTAAAAACAATGAGCCTGAAGTGACCTCTAGGAAAGAATTGGGTTTTTAATACAGAATTGTATTAACGCCATTGATTCTAAAGTCACTGGCCAGAAGTGCTACTTATGGGAAGCGAAAGGGCTTTTGGAAAGAAACTAAATGATGCAGAAATTCCATGAAAGCACTTCCAGCAATAGCTGGAAAAGACTCTGAAGGAGACCTTCAATGCTAATGAAATGGCTGAACACTGAGCATTTAATGCAGAGCCTTTGCACCATTACCTTTAACACTCTAAAATCCAGTGTGTGACACACAGAGGTGAAAGGTTTAATTAATATGTCAGCTTTTGTCAGTGTCATTTAACATAGAAAATAATTTCAACTCTTCCCTTAGTTTGTAAAAACAAACAAAAAAGTGTGTTGCTCTTACATTGTTATCTATGTGTGCTCCATAATGCCAATTCATACTGATGAAAAAACTCAACAAACTGTGCAAACGTGCGCGCACAGACTGAAGACAAGGTAGACGAAAAAAGTTCCAACGTGAGTATTTAATAAGAATCCACATAGAAGAAAGCAGCAAACACAAGAATCACCATCAGATAGAATAAACTCCAGCCAACACCAAGAAAATCCATCAGATAGCAATAAACTCCAGCCAACACCAACAAACTCCATGAGATAGAAATAAACTATAATCAACACCAACTAACTCAATCAGATAGCAATATACTCCAACCAACACAACAAATTCCATCAGATAGAATTAACTCCAACCAACACAACAAACTCCATCAGATAGCAATAAACTCCAACCAACAACAACAAACTCCATCAGATAGTAATAAACTCCAACAAACACCAAGAAAATCCATCAGATAGTAATAACCTCCAACCAACACCAACACAAACCAACAAACTTCATCAGACACCAGCAAACTCCATCAGATAGCAATAAAATCCATCCAACACCAACAAACTCCATCAGACACTATTAAACTGCAGTCAACACCAACAAACTCCATCAGACACTATTAAACTACAGTCAACACAAACAAACTCCATCAGATACCAATAAATTCCAACCAGCACCAACAAATACCAACAAACTCCAACCAACAAACTCAGCCATGTTGGTAAATAATGATTACAAATAGTTTCAAGACCTTTGGTGACATCTTTCTGGTGACAGATGACAATACCAAAAAACACCATAATGTTATTGTTTTTGGAGATATACCAGCGTAGTTACATGATATTCTTGAATTACCTTACAAATAACACAATGCATGAATATGGCAAACATTCAGCTCAATGGTTTTACCATCTGACACCATTACTGTACCATGGTACCACTATTGTACTTTTTAAGGGAAGCATGCCTTGTACAAAGTCATAACTTCTTTTGTATTGTTCTCAATCCTATGAGAAAACAATTATTACCAATATAATTATAATTAACGATGTTGGTAACAAGATCTCATCCCTCAGATCAGTACAACATGCTGTGTGTGTCTGTGTATGTGCGTTTTGGTTTCAAGAAACATAATCTGAAAATAGCACGTGTACTGTACATTATCGTCTGAGCAGATTTCCCTAGAGTGGGATCACTCTCTGTGAACGAGAGATGAAACAGAGGAAAAGAGACAGAAAGAGAGCAGAACGAGGTGAAGGGTGGGTTACATCTGACTCCTCCACCAAATTACTGAGAAAAACCTTTTCCATCAATCACATACAGCTCATACTGTGTGAAAGCCATGCTGTTCAGAAATGGTAACTTCATCCCTTTAGGTGCAATCTCTGTTTCTCCAGTCCTGCATGAAGGAATGCAGAAAACAGTATGGCATGATTATGTTAGCTCTAAATGAGTGACTACCAAGTGAGTCAATAAGCCCTACAGCATCCATGCGGACAAAATCAGAAACAAATCCAAGCTGCATTCATTTATTCAACACCCTCCTCATCTTCCTTTCCTTCTGTTTTTCAAACCAGTTGATTGCCAACTAAAAGGCAAGAGATGAGCAACAAGATTTGCCATAGTTAAAACACTAGAGACTTAAAGCGAAAAGCATAATTTCCCCCTGTATTCCACCGTAACAGTAAACAAGCAGGTAATTAGGCAATAAAACACATCAAATCCAAGCATGCACATATGTTTACTTAGGGACACAACAGTCCCCAAAAGCAATCTTAATCTGACAAACAAAATGGAAAAAAAAAAAGATTTATATTAATTTATTCACCTTTATCATCAGGGTCATTGCAACCTTGTATAATTTTCTTCTATTGAACACAAAAGGAACATTTTGAATACTCCATGTAGAATCAGAGCTTTCCAGATTCAAAAATGATCAAAAAGCACCATAAATATATTATAAAAATAGTTCAAATTATAGATTGGTTCCTCATACTATAGTGCTATGTGGCAACAGACTGAAATTTAAGTCATCATTCACTGAACATCTTCGTCTCCAGTGAGTTGCAAACAGATTATTGATTCAGCGAGTCTGTGAAGTCAAGAAGCAGATCAATCAGTCTGTGAGTGAAATCAGACCATTCACTGTGAAAAAAGGCTGCTGCAATTAGTTATAACAACTTCTAATTTGTTGAGATAACTTAAGTTTCCAACTTAAGTAAACTAAAGTTAACTGAATGTACAATTTTAAATCACTTACTTTTTTAAGTTAAAACAGCACATTATTACTTATTTTAATGTCCAGATTTATGGAAGCCCATTTCCGCCACTGAATAAAAAATTTAAAAAGGAGGTTTTCTCTTACAATTCTGGCTTCTTTTCTCACAATTCTGAGAAATGAAGTCAGAATTATTACATATAAACTCGCAATTGTGAGAAATAAAGTCAAAATTGTGAGATATAAACTCGCAATTGTGAGAAAAAAAGTCACAACTGCGAGATATACACTCGCAATTCTGAGAAAAGTCACAATGCAAGACAAACTTGCAATTCTTTTTTTCGCAATTGTGAATAAATTAATATCACGCAATACTGACTTTATAACTCACAAATGTGAGTTTGTATTCTGTAATTCTGAGAAAAAAAGTCAGAACTGTGAGTTTTTATCTCGCAATTCTGACTTCAAACTCAATTGCGAGTTTATATCTCACAATTCTGAGAAAAAGGTCTGAATCGCGAGTTTATTTCTCACAATTCTGACTTTATAACTCAATTGCGAGTTTATATCTCACAATTCTGAGAAAAAAATCAGAATTGCGAGTTTATTTCTCACAATTTTGTAGATGTAAACTTGCAATTGCGAGAAAAACAGCCAGAATTGTGAGCCCTCCAGGAGAGCTGGGATTTTAAATAAATAATGACTTGTATTTCTATTTGCTTGAAGATATAGAGTGCACAAATTATATGAACCACTTTCGTAATTTATTTAGCAGATTTTTTTAACCTTTTGGAGAAGTTATATTTTAGTATTTATATATTATAATAGTATTTATGAATATTTTTTATTTATTAATAGTTTAATATTTTCTATTTAGCTTTAGTTTACTTTTATAGCAGCTTTAGTTTTAGTCATTTTAGTACATTTCTAATTTTCGTTCCTTACGTTTTTTATCTAATATTTATATTTTATTGCATCTTTATTTCAATTACCAAAAAACATTTTTAGTTTTAGTTTAGTTTTAGCAACATTGTTCTGGAGTTTGACAGTCCCAGTCCTCATTCACTTCCATTATACTGAATAGAGCCAGGATATTCTTCAAAATTTCACCTTGTGTTGAAAGGAACAACATATATTTGCATTTCATGCATTTTCAGAACAACCTAAGGGTGGGTAAATAAGTTGTACTTACACCTAACTTTATATAAAAACAATAGATGACTATGGTATGTCCTCACTTAGTTAGCTAGATAAATGCAAGTCTGGGAAAGACAATGAAAGAAACCATCTGCGTTAAAGCCATTTAAACGGGCCTTGGGTAATCATAGATCATGCTTGATGGTGTTTGTTCCTGTCTTCGCACACATTTGAAACCTTAGCATGTTTCACAATAAACCCACCACTGTGGCTGAGAGATAAGACACTCTTTGCTGAATATTTCAGACTTCACCTCACTCATACACAAGTACTTTAACCAACATATGTCAGCCTTATAGACTTACACTGAAATTGCATGATAAAATTATATTCTGTATTCACGGTGAACGCTGAGCAGACTAATGAATTACAGAAATACCATTAAGTCAGTTGGGTCCACACGGACACACACTTCTACACATAGCTCATTTCTTCCCTTCAAACACCAGTGTCATGAATACTGACGAGCTTGGTTCCTCTAGTATGCAAATGATGGCGGAATATTCATGAACCACTAAACTGAGCGGCGTTAATAATTGAAACAAAATGGCAGACTCAATTGTCGCTTGCACACACGCTTATATTTGTACTTTCTTTATTGATGCCTGTCAGAGTCCCATTTAAAACAATGTTCGCGGTGGATCAAAACACTCGTCCTCGCTGGGGGGATCGTACGAGTGCATGTGAGAAAGAGAGATCCTAACGGAGCTGGTGGGAAAGAGTGTGACTGTCAAAACTGCTCGCAGCTGTTTTTGTGATAACAGCGGGTGGATCTGTGACTGCGGTAGGAAGCTCAGTAGGGCTTGACCCTGTTGGTAATGGGCAGGAAGCCGGGGATGAACTTGACTTGTGTTTTACTTTTTCAGCCATTAGCCATTAACCTCTCTGAGCTGCAGTACTGAGGGAGAAATGAGGCATGTAGGAGCCATGGGAACACAGAGACTCTTCAGACACAGATGCTGAAAGATCAGCAGGCCATTACTCCAACTGCACAGAAATATGGATATCCAAACACATTATTATGTGCAGTTTTGGTGGTACAACTAGCAAATTTAATGATGCAACTGCCAGAGATTCTTGTACTATATTGTACATTTTAGACTGACTGATGGATTTACTGAACAACATCCTGCCTGGACCCGATGGTACTTCCAGTGAATATAAAAGTAAATAAAATAAAACAATAATTAAATACATTATATATATATATATATATATATATATATATATTGTATATATATAAATTGAATTTAATGTATGTTGAATTTATTTATATTGTATTTATGCCCATGTCTTCATTCTCCCCACCACATTGGTCAAAGCACTGATTCAGTATTTCAGTATTTTCATCTCAGTACTTTTTGTTCATGCAATCAAAGTCACTGTGACCTGGTGACCAAAACAGCTTGGTTACCAACAAAATAACTTCTTTTTTTGTTCTACAAAAGAAAGTAAGCCATTCAGGTTTGAAATGACATGACGGTGAGTAAATTATGACAGAATTTATTTATTTAAATTTTTAAAATAAATGAAATTATACTCTAAAAAAGAAACTAAAACTACCAGCAGGCGGCAGTAAATGTCTTTATGAGTCTTTCATTCATTCGGCTGATTCATTCAGGAATTAAGTAAATGGCTCTCTCTATGAATGGGCCTTTGAATCATTGGTTTACATGATTCGTTGAAAACGCGGATTCATTCAAACACCGCTATGTTGCTCAAAGACGCACAACAATTCTGCAGTGACTTTATACGGTAGGTAATATTTTCGTTGGCAAAACTGAACAAAAACACACAATATTGCATTTAAAATACAACAAAATATTAACTTCTTATTTACTGAACTGTTGTATAAAATCACATTTGCACTCATGCTCTTTGTGACAAAAACAGCACTCATGTGATATTGTTCTCGCTGCTCTCGCTACTCGTGTGATATCGATTATCATATGATATATGAGACAAAAACTCATGGGGCATTTTTTTGCCCCAATATCTTGAACTTTAGGGCACAACTGCGTTTATGGAGTTGTTGTCCTGCATCATATTTGTCAACAGTCAACTGTATCAAATATAAGATGACGTACAGATCTGGGGGCGGGGCCAGTGCGTTAACAGCATTAAAATATTTTAATCGTGTTATTTTTTCATAACTAATTAATTAAGTTAACGTGTTAAACTGACAGCCCTAATATATATATATATATATATATATATAAGTGCTGTCAATTGATTAAACAAATTAATTGATAGCACATTTTTTCTGAAATGAATAGCGATTAATCACGATTAATCCCACCTAACATTACTGTTTTTAAATATACTTTTGTATTGCAATAATTTCACATTCAATCTTCAAATTAATGTAGAAACAAAGATATTTTTATATTTTTTAATGGTATCTTTTTTTTATTACTGAAGGCGAGTATGACTGATACCGATACTATGTCTCTATGAAATTGTTTTTTTTCTCTATTTAACCATTGACTATAGCCATACAACATTACAGTATAATTGAGAGCTATCAATTACATTTATTATCTTTTAAAAATACCTTCTAATTTAAGTGAACTTAAAACAATCTTCATATAAACCCATTATAATAAATGTCATATTTAAATGTACCCTTCAGCAAGTAGAAAATATACAGAAATTGAATAAAGTTATCGAACACTAAATTCTAAATTAAATATAGACGAATCCTTTAAGTTACAAAAGCTATTGATTGCCTCTTTTTCTTTTGTTCTTTGATTAACAGACAGGCAGCTGGGTTAGTATGTTATTTTGGCTGCTTTAAGAGCTGCTGTTTCTGATCACTCACCCAGTCACATCAAAGTACATAAACAAAAATTATTTGTTAATATTTATGCCCACTTTGTCTTCTTTCACACCACCATCAACTCACCAATTATTTTTTACATATTTGGATAAACACTTCACACAAAGAAAAACACATACATATGATTTGCTGAGGTATGTTAATGTTGGATAAGAGTGGACTGGAGACAGCTGAACTACTGAGGCCACATACTGGAAAAATGTCTTATATTAGGATCATCACATGCCCGTAATTGAGCACGACTTGTCAAAAAAAAGAGGAAGAAGAAAAGGAGGGGACAGACAGAAGATAGGGACACAGAAGAGATAAATAAACAGGAAAAGACACACCAAAGCAGATGTAACGGGACTTATGCTGAGCCACGTCTTGATTCTTTCCACCTAAATCCTGTTTTTGACAAGCTGTCATTTAATAAATCCTCAGCAAATCCCACACAGTCAGTCTGATCGTGCAACATAACACAATATTGTTGCAAAAGCTGGGTGGAAATGGTAACCTAGATGACACCTAAAGGACAACAGCCAGTTAACTAGTTTCCCACCTTGTTTCCTTTTGCCTGTTGAGTTTAAAAGTTAGCTTTCATGATCATTCTCGATGATACTTTTCATTTTAAACACATATTGCTTTAGTCTTACCAAACATTTCACAACCGCTTTGTTGGTTGCAAGTCATTATTTACCAGTCATGGTTAACATTTTTGCAGACTCACACAGGACATGACCTAGAGAGGTGAACTATGAGCACATATTTCTGTTTCTCTTATTACTTGCACATTCAACTGTGACAGAAATGAGAAAAACTGCAAACTTCGCCTTTAGACAACATGAAATCAAAATGCACTCTAAAGATTTGTCCTTGGAGACCATGAATTCATTCAACCCAACACAGTGATTATCCCGTCATAACGGTGATGTGCAAGCATCTCTATTTATTCTCGGATATACCGGTGCGAGTGTTTTGATTGGTCCTGTGCTTTCCTGCAGTGTTGACTATAATCAGGCAGAGAAAAGAGTCCTGCAAGCTGTGATTTCACGCTTGTGGACACATCGAGAGGCCAAAAATAGAGCTGGTCAAAATCCACAAATCTTCACGCAAACATCAGCACAAGCACCAACAGAGGGTTACAGTACAGTAACACAGGAAATAGTTTCATAAAACACACACACACACACACAGATGAAGTGAAGTCCCGCAGGACTGTGGTGCTACATTAAAAGAGTCGTCTGCGAGATAAACAGCGACTGCGGCTGCATCAGGTGTGAATCACTGGCCTACAGGCAACACGGCTCACTGCGTCTCCATGACAACTTGCAGGTGACTCACCAACCTCTCTGGGTAAGGCTAAAGCTGTTTCCACGACAACCCTAACCCTTACCGCAGGAATGATGCCAGAGGAAAGAACTGCGGCATCCCAGCACTACACTCATCTACCTAAACACTACCACAAGAGGAGGAGGAGGAGGGGGTGCCATGGGGCCCAATGTTCTTATT
Organism: Sinocyclocheilus anshuiensis; assembly: GCF_001515605.1. Classification (NCBI taxonomy): domain Eukaryota; kingdom Metazoa; phylum Chordata; class Actinopteri; order Cypriniformes; family Cyprinidae; genus Sinocyclocheilus; species Sinocyclocheilus anshuiensis. The sequence goes on from NW_015544166.1 coordinate 467,934, forward strand.
GGTCTAAAAATAAAGCATGGACAGCTGTTTTGTGAATTATTTCTAATATGCTATAATATAATATGCTAGAATATCCCCAGTAAAAAAGTTACATATTTAAAATACGTTTATTTCATACTAAGAATAGTTCAAAACTATTAACATACTGACATATCGCTTGAGACTTACTGATATAAAAATTATAATTAAACTTTATTTGAAGTACTACTTGTGCACAATGTACATTTCTTATAATGTCACTGTTGATGAGGACTGAATGATCTTTGAACAATATCGGTTTTTAAATGCAAGATATTTAAAGTATACTAGCAATAGTTCCACTTTAGCACAATCAAATATACTTCAGTATATCTTTAGTTGAACTTCAGCACTACTACAGCATAATTAAAGTATATTAAGTACAAAATTAGTTGTTCCAATTTAGCAGACTTTAAGTATACCAGTTTAGTATACTAAGGCTGAGTTGCACCAACAAGGATTAATTTAAGCAAAGTTTAGAGCTAATAAAGGATTTGTTGATCTGGGTTTTATTTTAAATCGAGTTGTGTTGCACCACTTAATTTTAAACTTAGATTAACAAATCGGGGATTCGAATTCTAACCTACGATTAAAACTTCCATCTACGAATAATTTTCTCCACCATGATGGATTCGTCATGTAATTAAACAGCAACAATGCTAATATTCCTTATCCTCTGTCTCTGACATAAGCTTGATTTAATCTAGATTTAAGATTAATCCTTATTGGTGCAATCCACCCTAATAGTACAAATGCAGGGTATTTTTATTAATTACATAAATATGTAAATGTATTTGTAGTATACTTAGCATGAAATAAATGTATTTCAAACACATTTTAGTATATTTATTTTTCACTAGGGATAAGTTATAATGTCCAACTCAGTTCCTGGAGGGACACTTTCCACTGTCTAAACATAATTTAATACACCTGAACCAACTAATGATCGTCTTCAGGATTACTATAAACGTTCAGGCAGGTGTTTTAGAGCTGGTTGGAGCTACACGTGATAATATAATATAATATAATATAATATAATATAATATAATAAGAAATGGTTTGTGAAGCATTTATACATATTTAGACAATAATAACAATCATAATAATAATAATAATTATTATTATTATTGTATCCATTGTAAAATTAGTAGATTGTGAGAAGAGCAAAAATTATTCATAAATATTTACACATTATATTTTTATTTTAATTATAAATTAGTATGATGATTATCATTATTATTATTATTATTATTAATAATAAATTAAGAAGAAGAAGAAGAAGAAGAAGAATGCTATTATTATTATTAGAAGTAGTAATAGTATGTATAGTATGTAAAATGTATTTTGTAAATATGAACAAATTTTGATTTTGATGGCTGCAACACACTCCAAAAAAGTTGGGACAGAGGCATGTTTAACACTGTGTCACATCAACGGTCCTTTTAATTACAATGTTTAATTGTTTAGGAATTGAGGATACTAATTGCAAAAGTTCTGCAAACTAAATTTTTGTCCAATCTCGCTTGAGACAAGACTTCAGATGCTCAGCAGTCTGTGATTGTTGTTGTCTGATTCTCCTTCTCATGATGAGCCATACATTTAGGAGACAGGAGACAGATCTGCTGGCCAGTCTAGCACATTCACTCTGTCTCTATGAAACCACGATGTTGTAGCACATGCAGAATGAGAGCTTGCATTGTCTTGATATAATAACTGTGGACTTCCCATGAAAGACATCATCTTGATGGCAGTATACATCTTTGTACAATCCCAATATATGCCCGTCACCCATGCAGTTTCCTCTGCTGCACCCCCATACCATGACAGATGTTTGCTTTTGCTTCTGTCGCTAATGAAAGTCTGGATGGTCCCATTGGTCTTAGGGACAGAGAACTCAAAATCCATTTTTCCCGGAAACAAGTTGAAATATGGACTGATCTGAGTACAGCACACATTTTCACTGTCTTTTTGACTATCTGAGATGAGCTCTGGCCCAGAGAACCCGGCAGCATCGCTGCATAGAGTAACATATATTCAAGTTGCATTTCTTGATGCAGCAGCAGACTGTGGTAAATGACAATGGTTTTCTGAAGAAATTCTGAGCCCATGTGGCTATATTTAACACCGCAGCATGACGGTTTTTTAATGCAATGCCATCTGAGGGCTCAAAGATCAAGCACATTCAACTGAGGTTTCCTGCCTTCCCCTATATGTACTGTGATTTCTCTGGATTCCCTGAATCTTTTCACAGTATTATGTATTGTAGTTGGAGAAAGACCTATATTATTTGTGATTTTGCATTGAGAAATGTGATTTTTGATTTGTTTGACACTTCTCTCATGAAATTTGGCACAAAGTGATGAGGAAAGACCTAAATTCTTTGCAATTTTGCATTGTGAAATGTGATTCTTGATTTGTTTCTGACACTTCTCTTGTGAAATTTGGCACAAAGTGATAAGCCATGATCCAGCTTTGCTTGCAAAGACTGAGATGCTCCTTTTATACCCAAACATGATACCTTGACCTATTACCAATTCACCTGCTTACTGTGAACTGTTTCAAAACAGTTTAACATGGACACCCTTTTCACTTTTATTTTGCCTCTGTCCCAACTTTTTTGGAATGTGTTGCAGCCGTCAAAAACACAATTTGTTTATATTTACAAAATACATTTACGTTGGTCAGTGAAAACTTTGGAAATCTTTTCTTTGTACTTTTGTCAATTAAATAAAAGTTAAAGAGAATGAACAAATCACAGATTCTTGATTTTATTGCATTTTACAAAATCTTTTCTTTGTACTTTTGTCAATTAAATAAAAGTTAAAAAGAATTAACAAATCACAGATTCTTGATTTTATTGCAATTTACAAAACGTCCCAACTTCTCTGGAATTGGGTTTGTAGTATTAAATAATACATACATATTTATGATGTATGAATTTATGAATTCAATCAACTCCCAAAGAATACAATAAAGTCCTGCCCATTTTCCGTTATTTAATATTTAGTTTGGCCTGGAAATACATCATATAATGAAATAAAAATGGATTGATAATGACGTTTTATATTTACTGAATGGTGCTGAATTTACTGAGGTGCATGAAGCATTTTTTTGACAGGTATGAATGCTGTTTTTTTTTTTTCATTTTAGCTTTCATTTAGTTTTCATTGATTTTTATTTAGTTTTCATTGATTTTATTAGTTTTATCGATTTGAAGTTACTAACCGTTGCGAGGACAGGCGTTGTGGAGGTGGATGTCCAGAGAGCAGGGTTTGCGTGTGACAGCTGTAGCCACTGACTCGTAAGGGTTGTCCTCATCTTCTGGTAAAAACACATCCAGTGATGGAGAATGGGCAATTTCAGCACATCGCTTGTCCTGCACACAAACAACATAACACAAACCAGTCTTTAGACAGACAGATAGCCATCCATGGATGGATGGATGGATGAATAGATAGAATTAAAAAAAATTACACATCAGCTATAAAAAGGCACCATGTTTTTTTCGTGTGAAAAAAACATTCAGCATCCAATTGAGAGCTTCTCTCCGTAAAGATCAACCGTTCTGTCTGACGCGCCAAATGACAGCGATAAACATCCATCCATGACACCCTGCTCTATCATCGTCAATGAAACATTGCCACCACCTCATGCTGCCTGTTTGTCTTCATGGGTGCAACACAGCAGGTGTGTGAGGGCAACCATCCTTCAAAGTAAACATAGCACAGGCCAAGCTGCCCCATTGTCATCGCACTTATTTCCCATGAACCCCATCGATTTCTTCTCAGACGACTATTACTCTACCTGTCAGTCCCAAATCCTGCATCACCCAGCAAGCATTAGACACATCCATCATGCGCCGAGCACAGGGGCAGAGCGATTTATCACACGGGATTGAAAGAAAGACCTTTGTCTCTTTCTCTGTTTCTCTCCTGATTTGTCTACGATACAGCCGTTCAAGTTAATTCCATACAGACACTAAAGATCAGGTCTTGGTTAAGAGTAAATAAAAAACTCACTCTCCATACACACTCAGACAGGGCCTAAAATTAACACTCGGCAAGCGCCAAATGCGAGTAAAAATCGGCGTTGGCGAGTATATGTAACAGTGTCAGTCGCCAGTTGGCGGGTAAAACTTTTACGGAATATAACAATGCAATGTAGTGAGAACAACAGACAGTTTTTAAAGAGATTCGCTGTTTCTAACGTAAGTGAATAAAATCATCTTTTCTGAAGACAAGATCGTGGTGATTAGCTGTTCTGTAAGCGACAAGAGCAAATCAAATTGGATACAAACGGGCTGGTAAGGTCAGAGCAGTGTGATGGTTCACTTGTCCCTAGACACGGTTCTAATAACTTTTACCTGAGAAGATATTGCTGCTTCATTTAGGAGGATTAACTTTTCCCTTCTTTATTCTTCATAACCCGAGAATGTGGTGACACATACGTGGGGTTACGCCGCCTAAACGGTGCTTGTTCGGCTGTACACATACGCTGAGCCGGTTTAGACAGTGCACCAGTAGCGCTTCAATGGACGAAAACACACACAATTGTCAAAATACGTATTTTGGCGAGTTACCTCGTAAACGTAGTCATACATGAGTTATAAAGTCTTAAATGACCGTAAAGAGTTTGGAGAAAATAGAAAATGTGTCAGATCCGCGTCATGTGAATCAGGTTTTAAAGAGACAGCACTGCTTTTAAAGTAAAACCTGCTGAAGTGTGTAATTGATGTAAATCAAAGAACAAAAGAAAAAGAGAAATCACGACTGCTCTAGTCGCTGATTAACTTTTGTAGCTTGAATAAAGATTAATCTGTATAGTTTATGCATATACAATTTATAGTTTATGTGAAGATTGTTTTAAAATCACTTAATATTTCAGAGCCTATTAAATGTTAATTTAATAGTTCAATACTTTAAGTCAATACTTCATTAATAATAGGCTACTTAGTAAAAAGATGCCATTAAAAACATATTTAAAATATACTGTCTTGATGTTGTTTCTACATTAATTTGGAGGTTCAATGTGAAATTATGACAATATAAATATGCAATTAATCATGGTTAATTACAGAAAAATGTGTGATTAATGTTTTTTTTTATCGATTGACAGACAGCACTAATGTTAACCTTTTATAGATTTTAGATTTTAATTTAATTTCAAATTTTATAGGTCCCCCCAGAAAGAGATCGGGTCGGCCCCCACCCCCCTTGGCCCCCTTCAAATTTTCAGTTCGATAATCCGGCCCTCAAATGAAGCTAATTGAATAGCCCTGCTCTAATCCGTTAACATGGGTGTGGAAAAAAATACGCACCACATACGCACTGCAAACAAAGTATGTGTGAAACAGGCGTAACACAATGGCCTGCTCCGTTTGCTGAAAACATGCAAAGGACGAGAATCTCAATGTTTTTTTAGGGACAAAAAAAAGATAAATCAATAAATCTGTTTGTTTGTTTTTTCTTGTAAGTAAAGTAAAGGACAAATTAAAAAATTGTAAATATGTTTAGTCATTGTAGTAGTAATAACTGCCTGTTTTAACAAAAAGAGTTTCATGGCCGGTAAAAAAAATTTTGGGCAGGTAAATTTGATCACATCACCGGCCATTGGCAGATGTGGCAAAAAGTTAGTTTTAAGCCCTGCACTCGGACACAGGTGGTTTAAAACATATATAAATGTGGTTCAGCATGTATTAGTGTGGGTATGAATATTCATAAACACAAAGCTAACTAGCTTCCACTTGTGAATCAAAGGGTTGTGCGAAAAGGAAGATTACAGCAGTGAGCAGGAGTGGTGCTTGCCCGTGCAAAAGTCGCCTCCAAGACCATACATTGTTGTAGGCAGCTGCCAGGGCATTGCTAGATATTTGCTATAGTGTTAATTGTCATTACTACAGCATTACTAGGGTGTCTACTGTGGTTTGTAGGTGGTTACCAGAGTGGTCTGGCTGGTTACTAGTGTATTTCTGCCGATATGCATGCCGATTGTGAGCGGTGCTTGCCCATGCAAGTTTCCTCCATGATGCTAGATTGCTGTGAGTAGGGCATTGCTAGGTGGTTACTATGGTGTTGAAAGTCGTTACTAGGGTGTTTACTGTGGTTTCTAGGGGGTTACTTGAGTGGTCTGGCTTGTTACTAGAGCATTTCTAGGCGATTGTGAGTGATGTCTGCCCAAGCAAGTTGCCTCCATGATACCACATCGTTTAAAGCTGCAGTCCGTAAGTTTTGCCTCTTTGTCGCCATCTCTGTTTGAAAACCTGGAATTGCAGCTGTGTGCGGAATTATCTAGCTTGCGTGGGTTGTGAGTGGGCGCGGCTCCAGTGCTGATGAATCTAATGTTCTGAAGAGTATGTGTGGCAGTCAGTCACCGCACCGTTGTGGATGTTTACTGTACTTCGCAATCACAGATTCTAGCCTACGTCTTGGAATATGACCCAAATAAGAATTTTCACCATATATTGCCATCTGAACAAGTAACAAGTCTGCCACGTTTGTTCTGACCAACTGAGGAAAAAAGCATTACCATAAATCTCAGTTGGTTACTATGGTGTTGATTGTCATTACTAGGGTGTTCCTAGGGTGTTTATTATGATATTTAGGTGGTTACTAGAGTGGTCTGGCAGGTTATTAGGATACTGCTAGGTAATTGTAAGTGGCATTTGTTGCTAGTTGCTAGGGCGTTGCTAGGTGGTTGCTATGATGTTGGTTGTAATTACTAGGGTATTACTAGGGTGTTTATTATGGTTACTAGGGGGTTACTCAAGTGGTCTGGCTGGTTACTAGAGCATTTCTAGGTGATTGTGAGTGGTGCCTGCCCATACAAGTTGCCTCCATGATGCTAGATTGTTTAAGTAGATGCTAGGTCATTGCTTGGTGGTTGCTATGGCGTTGATTGTGATTACTAGGGCATTACTAGGGTGTATATTGTGGTTTTTAAGTGGTTATTAGAGTGGTCTGGCTGGTAACTAGGGCATTGTTACGTGATTGTGAGTGGTGCAGGCACATTCAAAAGATTGCTGTGGGTAGTTGCAGGCCATTTCTAGGGGGTTGCTAGGATGTCTGTTGTGGTTACGAGAGCATTGATAAGGTGTTTACTGCAGTTACTAGCGTGTTGCTAGGTGACTGTGAGTGTTACGTTCCTGCGCAGAAGTCATCTCCATAATGCCAGGGTGTTCTGGTTGATTGCCTGAGGCAAAATTATCAACCGGATTTTGCCATTTCTGGATGATCGCTAGGGTGTTGTTAGGCGATTTTACGTGGTGCTTGCCCATGCAAAGGTTGTCTCCATGACGCTAGATTGTTGTGGGTAGTTGCTAGGGCATTGCTAGGGTGTTTGTTGTGGTTGTTGTGTTAAGTGTCTTCATTGTGTTACAAGGGCATTGCTAGATGATTGTGAGTGGTGTTTGCCTATGCAGAAGTCATTTTTATAATGAAATGGTGATTTTTATGGGTGGTTGCCAGGGTGTTCTCTGTGGTTATTGTTTTACAACTAGTTTTTTTATGTTTTCTGAAGAAATTTTGAGTGACGCTTGGAAAGGTCACTTTCATGATGTTAGGGTATTTTGGGTGGTTGCTAGGTGGTTGATTACAGGCCAAAGTCAAAAAGTCCACCCACAAGTAAGAAGTTACATGCTGAAGTTTAAAATTTAGGGTTAGGAATGTGCCTTCAGATCTTTATCCCATCTCCATTGCCCCTTTCCATGTAAACTATCTGTGCATTTCTCCTCTTCTACCAACTCCTCTAATGATGGTTTTCCCCTCTCTCTTAATTTGTGAAGTCACACTGAACGAAGCTCGTCAGGAAGAACAGAAGCCCTCCAGAGAGCCACACAGAGAAATCAACAGACAGAATATTAGAGAGGTGAGAAAGAGAGAAAGACAGAGAGAGATCAAAGCTACGTTCACAAGAACTTACTTTTGGACTTTATGTGTCAGTTTTAATAGTGTGGTGGGGCAGGAGAGAGGAGTCGGGCACACGTTGAGGAAAATACTTAGAGAGCAGGAAGGAGGGGAAATGGACGGCCTTTGAATCAGTGGTTTCCTGCGTTGTACGCTAGCATGCATACGCTTACACAGGAAACTACCCACTGGCCACATAGATTGAGAAAAAACTACAGCAAAGTTATGGATGACGATTCTCCAGTTATACTGCTGGTGAAATAATATGACGGAAGACAACTTAAATAAATAATGAATAAATAACAAGAATGCTGGTAATAACAATAAACAATATAATAATCTTAATAAAATAAAATATATAATACAATTATAATTAAATATATAATTTTATAATTATGTTTATATTTATTGAAAAACAATAATACTATTTGTCAATGAAGTTTTTGTCAGATTTAGGCCTCTTCTACAGACAATGTTGACAATGTTATAATTAAGCTCGTACACACACAAAGCATAGACTTCACACTTACAATAAAATAGATCAGTACCTGTTTATCTCTTGCGGATCCGGTTTTCTTCACAGTAACTGTAAAAATTTCAACCCTTCGGCGTATGAACAAAATGACCCCACTGCGCCTGACTGTCCGAGGACACTACAACTCTTGTTCTCTCTCTCTGCCTCTCTCTGACAGCAGAGACAGGAACTTCATTTTTTTTTTTTCTGAAAAGGAAGACTGCAAAACAAACAGAAGCGGTTCAGGTCAGTAATTAGCGTGCTGATGCAGGGCTGCAGTTGCTGCACTCGGATCCAAATAGGAAATCTGCCTGGACGGCCCTCAGTCACGTCTGCAATCTTCAGCCGCACATGTGACTGGGGCCTGACAGGCTTTACAGTCGGCTTAACTCCTGTCTTCCTCCCTTTCTCGTTTTCTTCTTTAATCAGCTCTTTTCACTTTATTCCCTTTGGTTTTCTTCACATTTATCCAGAGTTCTGTCACTGCTGTTTCTCAGTTGATACACTATCTGATCTGAATGGCCACTGACATTTCCTGTGCTGTTCTAATCTGAGCTCTGCATATTTTGGAGGAGGACCCCTCAGCATAAAAGGCCCTCAGAGACCTTCTCAGAACAGATAGAGGGATTGATATAAAGCGAGAGAGGGAAGATAAGTTTGGTCATGTGCTTTAGAGGAGGGCTTTGCATGCAGAGATGATACCGGTGGGGGGAAGGAAGTCACAAAAGTTCACTGATACAGACGAGCCTCCAGCTTACACAATTTTGTTGCAATATGCTTCACAGTGAGGCTTCATTATAAACCGAATAAACAATAAGCGGGAAAGCGAAGGTTTATTTGTATAACTCATCCATTAATAAAGCGTTTATGTTGAATCCAGCTTTATGATGGCTGTATATTTATATGCAGTATAACCCGTCCTCACTCCATCTCCTGCATTTGGCTCTAAACGGCTCATAAAATACAAGCAGCCGTTTAGGATTCTTATCCCAGCACTGTTTTCAGAGTAATCTATTAAACACTGCGAGCACAGGCTCCTAAATCACACTGGGCAGTCAGTGAGAGCCTCTAATACAAACTCACACACACATATAAAGCCATGCTGTTCAATTAAAACGGACAATACGCATGAAAAACTTCACTTCCAGGAGCTCTCAATTAGCCATACAGTAATTAGTGGCTTTTGTAAGAGCACAAATTCATTGAGCTGGACAAGACCAATGAAATTACTCCTGTAAAAGCAATGAAATGCAGTAATTTCGGCATAATAGAGATGTTTTATGCAAACTAGGCCTGGATGATAAAACGATCGATATTTATCGATATTTATCAACGGTACACCTTCTTCGATAACGATAGAAAAAATGTTCGATATGGCGCACGTTATAGGCGCGCGGATGGCGGTTATATCCGCGGGCGCTGAGGATAATCTGCGGATCGGGTGGGTCGGGTAATAAAAAAATGCATTCTGATTATTTGCGGGTGGGTCGCGGGTGGATAAAATAAATCATTAATGATGCAAGTA
>NW_015544166.1:478163-479866 GCF_001515605.1 Sinocyclocheilus anshuiensis
GATGAGGAGATTGTGAATAAAGAATGAATATTAGTCGAATTTAAAATAAACATTTGCATTTGAATGTTAGGCGTGCATCAGGGAGCGTCATCAGTGGCGCGCGAGATACGGTGATGATGTAAGTGGCGTTGTTGCATTTTAATGTTTTGTTAGTCTAGCCCACGATATGCGCCGCTGCTGCATTATTCATTCAAAATATTAGAGAAATATAGAAGCGCAATGCGGAGAAGATCTTGATTAGGTGAAAACCGAAACTAAGCCATTCACACAGAATATTATATATATATATATATATATATTCAGCGCATTTTTTAGACGGACAAATATGGCTGCTGCACTCGTGTGTCACACAAGAGATGTATAGAAAGCCATGCAAAGTTAAAACAGTTAAAATGTTTAGAAAACAATACAATACAATACAATACAAGTTTATTTGTATAGCACATTTAAAAACAACTGGTGTTGACCAAAGTGCTTTAAAAAAGCTAAAAGAAAACAGACAATAAAAATACATAAAGCATTTAAATGGTAGAGGAACAATAAAAATAAAAACCTATGGAATGAGATAAAATAGAGGAGAAAAGCTTACAAGTAATTAGTAGGGACAGGCAAATCATCAAATGTAAAAATGAGAAAGAGAGCAGCAGACGGCGTGCCACACACAACGGCACCTTACATAAACATTGTTGCAATGTTAAATCTTACCTTCAAATCTTTTTCGAGTTGATCTGCGTTGTTTTTCTTTCTGTCAGTCCCATCTGCTGGTGTCTATCATTGGTGACACCTTTCGGGCTCATAAGCAGGATGAAAGTCTGCAAGGCGATCGTGACCTGGTGGTGGAGGCCCTGAGACACAAGGTAACCGTCATCATACAGAACACATGACAGAAACACCTGAAGCTCAGCACACACATTTACTGCGGCTTAACACCACATGACAAGATGAAGTGGCACACAATCAAAGCATCTCTTTACTGTACAGTTTAATATGAGTTATATTTGGAGTGACTGGAGAATAGATAGAAAACGAAACTAAAAATAGAATTATAAAAAATCTGACATTTGTGAGGCATTATTTTTTGTTCATAATTGTTTATGCAATTTACGAAATTATTTTTGAGTTAATTTAGACGTAATGCACGTTTTTATAGACAGTTATTTCCTTGCGCTGACAATTTAAAGGTGGGGTAAGCGATTTCTGGTAGCCAATGTTGACATCTGAAATCACCAAAACAAACACGCACCTACCCCAAAAGGGTCTCGCCCCTACTTTGATAGCTCCGCCTCACACATACGTATGCAACCCAGGCAACTATTAGTTCTGTGAAACAAAGCAACACCAATGTTACACCAATGATCTTTAAAAAAGCATCATATGACCCCTTTAAAACATATTTAATCTGCATATAAAACTTTAGAAATGCTGAAACATTTTTATTGTGTGTTTGACTGTTAAAAAATATTATCGTTGCTTGTCTCAATAAATTGGGTTAATTTAAAAATACAGTGGTTAAATATAAAAAAAAATTTCTATTGCTCTTTGTTTTAAAAAAGGTTATAAAAAATGTCAATAATTATCGATACCGAACGATATGAAACATTATATCGTTGATCAATATTTTAGCTATATCGCCCAGCCCTACGTCACACTATTGAAAAGCTTCACTCAGTTAGCAGCGGCTCTATTTTTAGGCGGCTCTTCCG
>NW_015544166.1:480382-480629 GCF_001515605.1 Sinocyclocheilus anshuiensis
ATTATATCGTTGATAAATTTTTTAGCTATATCGCCCAGCCCTAATGCAAACTGAGGATAACAACAGATTAAATTATCAGGATAACAAGCAACCAGAATTCCAGATCGTTTGGAATAGTGACGGCAGTCATTAGTGCTATGGTTTTACTGATCTGTTTTTATAGCATTTTATATGCATTACTGTTCAAAAGTTTGTTTTTAAAGGGGTCATATGATGCTGCTAAAAAGAACATTATTTTGTGTATTTG
>NW_015544166.1:481006-481195 GCF_001515605.1 Sinocyclocheilus anshuiensis
ACAGCCGGCATTGTAGTCTACTCTCCCAGGTCTCCCAGGAAGTCCTCCATAAAATATGCTGCACACATCTGGATATTTGGGTTAAATTGTTCTGGAACAGCTGGAACAGTGCAACTTAACCACTGATTTGTAGTCGTGTCCTCTTTTGGAAGACCAAACAAAGTAGTTTCGCTTTCACAACGAAAAACA
>NW_015544166.1:482107-483911 GCF_001515605.1 Sinocyclocheilus anshuiensis
CCACAGAGCGACGTAGGTATGTTGGGGCGTGTTAGAACGAGCCATTTTAGGTAGGTGGGGCTGACTCTTAACTTTTATAAAGAATATCTCTTTGGATTTGAGACTTAGTCTTTGCAACTTTACAGATCTTCTTTATGCACCAAGAGCTTGTAACACTCCAAAGAGAAAGGAAAAATTGAAATCGCATCATATGACCCCTTTAAAAGAAGTTTCTTTTGCTCACCAAGGCTGCATTTATCTGATCAATAATACAGTAATATTGTGATTATTATTACAGTTTAAAATAGCTGTTTTCTATTGTAATATGTTTTAAAATGTAATTAATTCCTGTGATGGAAAAGCTGAATTTTTATGCAGAATATGTGCTTTATAAGTACTAATAAACAGCCAATATGTTAATAATAGGCATGCTAATAAACAACTAGTTAATAGTGAGAATTGGTCCCTATACTAAAGTGTTACCGAAAAAAACTACTACGAAATGTGATGTATTAAAGCAAAAATACAGACTTAATCAGACTTAATCAGACTTGATCAGACTAAACTATTGTCTGTCAAAGTTACTAACTACATTAAGAATGAATGCAATAGTTTAATTAGTATTGCATGATTTTTGTCATATCTATGCCTAAAGAGTCAACACAGCCATAGCACATATACCTGTATATATTGTGAAGCATTTTCAGTCATTTACAATTCAATTATATTATAGTCCCAACCTAAAACAGCTCTTTTCCGGGTTGCCAAAACAATCCAGAAGTGTCACCGCAGAGTGTTTGTTTGTAAACAGTAATTTCATCTGCAGAGAAAACCACAAGAAATCACAAGACGTTTTCGGCATAAACATTAAAAGCATGTTTGCTGACTGCAGCATTGGGAATAGAGGTAGAAAACAACAGTACAAACCGATAAAAACAAACAAACACAGGCCCAGATTTTACATACGCAAATACACGACATAACAGGAAAAGACGAATAGTGAAAACAAGAATGGATAGAAAAAAAAAAAGGGAGGCAGAGGAATGCTGGAGAACAGCTTGAATGAGAAAGCAGAGGCCGATAGCCAGTCTCTCTCTCTATCTCTGGATGTTTTCTCTGGATGTTATTGCGCAGTGCTGTGACGCACCTGTTTTGATGGAGACTCAGATCTGTCAACTGAGAAGTGGGTGGATATCCCACGCCTTGCACTTTATGAATTCTGTGTCTCCTAGCAACTACGAGAACCCCTCAGAATCTGCGTGCATCTCTCTCCCTGCGGAGGAGAGCCAGTGACTGAGTTCAGGATTGGTTTGTGGGTGCAGAAGTATGACTCGCAGTCCAAGGAACCCCAACTCTTCCTGGAGCTGGAGTCTCACCTCCCCCAGCCTATGCCTGTTTCCATGGTAGCGGGAGGTCTCCTCACATGGTGCAGGTGGGTGGATCAGCGTGTGACATGATTACACTTCCTGTGAGATAATTAGACTTCCTGTCTGAGGGACGGGAATCCCTCTTGCTCATCCTGGCATTATGAAAGCCAAACCTTCAATCCAACCATTAACATTTCCTTATCCATCTTTTCATCCACAATCAGAATTAAAGATAAAAAGATTTTTTTTTTAGATGCCCAGGAAGTCTTTGAAGACCTTTGCGGTTAGTTGGCTAAAGTTTCCATAGCAACATGATACTTCATACAACGAACGTACCTGTTTTATCTTGCATTTGGCCGTGAGAACGAACATACAGGTGCATCTCAATAAATTTGAATGTCGTGGAAAAGTTAATTTATTTCAGTAATTCAACTCAAATTGTGAAACTCGTGTATTAA
>NW_015544166.1:484647-484787 GCF_001515605.1 Sinocyclocheilus anshuiensis
GTTGTTATAAGAATTTGTTTAGATTTATTACTTTAAAATATATATTCTTATATTATAATATTATAATTATAATAATAATTACTATAATTATTATAATATTTACTTGGTTATTTTGTGTACTTAATGCATAGAAAATATTT
>NW_015544166.1:485006-496068 GCF_001515605.1 Sinocyclocheilus anshuiensis
TTTTTTTTTACATTTTAATATCTACAATATTTACAAATCCTTTATCCACTAAGGGGTCCATAGCTGCATTATAAGGATGGGAATTGTGAGCGTGTGTGTACCTGCGAAAAGCCCAGGTTTCTGCAGCCGTTGCAGGGAGTGAGCGCCTCCCACAGGCCTGATGGTCCACAACTCTTTTCCTCCTCTTCCATCGCTGGGGGCAACGGGGGAGTGGGCCGCTACAGCCGGGTGGAGAGAGATATACAGTTACATACAGTCAAGAGTAGTACACACAGACTGAAATACAGATACAGATCTCAGTTCATGCCATCATAACACAAGCTTAAGATAAGTCACAGACTGTATAAGGGGGAGGAGACTGACAACTCCAACAAAAACAAATACGAGAAAACTTAACGCTTACAGTTTTAATGGCCAATCACCGATTTCATGCTTTAAGGCAAGCCTCCAAGATTAGCATAGCAACCATAACGCTGCTGTAGGCAGGGAAGAAGACCAGATGCACAGCTTTTTTTATTGGTTGTCAATGGAGAACAGGCTTCACTATGGTGATTGAACGGCTTTTTTTCGGCTCAAAAAAATTCATTTTTGATCAATTTAATTTAAATATTAAAGCAGCCTAGACAAACTGTTCTGGATGTTCCTTATTTAAGTACATATGAACTGTACTGTACAAGAGTGAACTTATTTTAACAGGACTTTTGAAAAGTGTCTGTTTCACTCTATAGTCCAACATGAACACTTGCTTTGCTTGTCTGTGATTTTGGACAGTGTTTCTGTGACTTTTTAGAGGAATCGCAACGTGATTCATGGTTTAAATATGTGCCAATAATAGTCTGACTCTCAATGACCCATTCTGTCTGATTCTTTTGCTGAAAATTTGAGTTATTTCTTCTTTTGTAGCTCCAGAACTCCATGTAGAAACACATTCCTAGTGTTGAGTCACAAAAACTGAAATATACAGTATGACCATATACGAGTATCACATACAAATACAACGTGTATTTAATTTATGATACTAGTATGTGAAACAATGATCGTTTGCAGCAAATATAAGGGAAAAATAACCTCAGACGTCTGCAAAAAATATGTCATTATTAATTAGATAATGAAAAAAACTGTTTTGTGACTGGCAGGCAAAATGTATAGCCAGTAATTGTTCCCAGAACCCTTTTATAGACTTTGCAAACAACTCCAACCCCTTCAGTCAAGTCTTAGGGGTTTTTGACATGTGACTGGAATCGACCGCAACGGCTCAAAAAAAAATGTTTGTGTGCGTGCGTGTCTTTGCTTGTTTACCTGGGCTCTGCAGACTTTGATTGATTGACCCGACTCCACATTTAATTGTACTGATCAAACAAACGCAGCAGAGTAAACTGTGATCCAGTGGTCACTGTGACAGCTAAACCATGACACCTTCAGCAAACGACCACTCCGTTACACACATTTCTAATGCGTTCTATCCATTACATAAGGTTAAATTCTCTCCCTAAGCCAGCAATGTGATCAAAAATATGATTCTGTTTGTGTCAAATAGCGTCAGTGATTAAATTGGGGGCTGTTTTAGTGCTATAAATATGTATTTATGAGATTATATAAATTGAAGGGATACTCCGCAATGCACAGTGTTTAGTTCTGCCCTCTGCTGGCCACAGTGAGGTACTGCATCAACAGTGAAATCATTACTCAAAGCACATTAGAACCTCTTGATACCAATCGTCTGATGTCATTCATTTCATTTTCTTGGAGAACAGAAACATTTTTGATATGGGGCATAACCTGATAAAACATTGCTTTAACTGCATAAAAACGGTTCAAAACCAGCAAAAAAGCCATTTACTGTACTGTATTTGCTTCTTAATGCACACCTTGTTTATTCGAGTGAGTGTGCCGTTTCGTTCCTCGTCAGACAGCTGCCCACTGCCGAAGCTCTCCATGGACTGAGAGTGAGAAGAGATGGTCTGACACAGCTCCTCAAAGGAGCAATCCTTATCACGGCAGATCTTTATTTCATTCAGCAACTTGGACAACTCCCCTGTTACTGCGTCATCTACAAAGGGAAGGAGAAAGCGGGAGAGAGAGACAGCAAACTATGAATTTAAATGAAAGAATAATGAGTTTATGGTAAAACATAGAAGAAGAGCTGAAAAAAATGAAAGAAAAATTCTCTTTCTTATCAATGGACAGCAGTATAGTACATCTCAGCCTGCCGCAGTATGAAAGACTTGAATCTGTGTCATGTGATGATCTTCATTTAGTCTTATTCTATATATTTTTTCTAAATTACTACATTTAAATTATACATTTTTACACTTATTTTTACATTCATGTACAATTTTTTTTTAATACAAACATTTTCACTATTTATATATATATATATATATATATATATATATATATATATATATATATATATATACCCATATAATGATGCAAGTCAAACTAGCACAATATTAAAACTGAAGTTTTATGTAACTACGGACTATATCATTATACCAAAAGCACATCAAAATTCTCTATAAGAGCTTTTAAATAAATGCTTATTACGTAGCATTCATCACAATATCCGTCTTATTCATTTTTATTCTCTTTTATCTGTTTTTCAATATTTAATCTGGGACAAATGCTTGTTTTCTGCCATGGGCTCAGTGTGCTGATGTGTACTAACAGTCATTCTGTGGCTGGCAGACTCTCAGATTCACCTGTGATCATTACCAAAATGCTGCCCCATCTGGAATGACAGACGCACATCCAGCAGTATTCAGACCACAAAGGGACCAAATGAGACTGGGCTGCACTGCAACATCTAACCACTAGGAGCGCTGCTGTCTGCACTTTCTTTATAGTCTCATATAGTCTCATATAGTCTTTTATGTCACTGTTTGTTTTCCTGTTATGAAAAAACTTAGCAAAACGCGATTTATTTTTAAATTAAGAACATGATGATGAATGGATTAAGTGATTTATGTGTGCAAACACTGGATTAAACAGTAAAACCTTAAGACAAAGCAGCAGACAATGCGCTGTAGTACTATCCCTTGACCACTGGGTGTCGTATTGCACACTAAAATACATGAAACATATGGCAGCAGTCATTCTCTTTAAGAGAATGAGCATGCTTACTTTTGTAAATGAACAATTACATTTAGGTGTTAAAATAGCATATTTATATTTATTAAATGCAATTATTCTGTGATGATTTTATTTGAATGCATTAAGAACTTAGTTTTCATACAAATATATCCCACACACATACTTTTATGCCGTAGAGACGGGGAGGGCACAGGTGAGGGTATTGATGTGCGTGGTGTCGGTATTGGACGCTGACGGGCAAAATCTTCATGAAAATTCCCTTTGTCACAATCCGACATCATATAATCTAGAGAGACAGAGATAAATTAATTTACAGAACACCAACAAACACAATCATAAAAATAAATCGGAGATGCATCATATTTGAAATGCTCATTTCTAAGACCACTAATTTCTTAACTTCAGATCAAACTTCGATGAAAAACCATCTATTACATGCCTCTTGTCATCTGATTAGTAGTTTATGATTTTTCAGCAAGTAAAAGGCCTTTTAGCATCATTCTAAAAATGTCTCCTTCAGATTATGGTACACAAATCTTGATTTTTGAAAAGTAAACATCAGAATAACTTTTAATGCTGTTAGTAATATTTCAAGAAAGACACTTGCTGGACTGAAGAAACGTAGGTTTATTTGATTATCCATACATCATTTTTAGAAAAATCGGTAACACTTTAGTATTGGGACCAATTCTCACTATTAACTAGTTGCTTTTTAGCGTGTCTATTATTAACATATTGGCTGTTTATTAGTACTTATAAAGCACATATTCTGCATGACCATATTCTACATTCGTAATCCTACCCAATCCCTAAATTTAACAACTAGCTTACTAACTATTAATAAACAGCAAATTAGGAGTTAATGGTTTGTTAATGGCGAGAACTGGACCTTAAAATAAAGTGTGCATGAAAAATCATGTTAAAATGTGAGTATCAAATATAATACATCAGGCTTTTAAGGAACATTTGTTTGTACATTTCTTAATCGTCAGTGTATTGCACTGCATTATAAGTATCATCTTACGAAGGCATATTATTGGGAGATATAGAGTGTTTACTGACATAGAGTCACAACTGATATTTACTAATATTTATATATATTTATGTAAGTAGTCTGCTATACCGCTAAAAAGATCTCATTTATTTACATTTAAAGCTATCAGAATTACTTTTTGGCAATATAAATATTAGCAACTGCACCAAACTGCATATTTTTTTCTCATATTTTAGAATAAAACTGAGGTGTTTTTTTCATTCCTCGAGTGTACGCTCCATGTTCTCCTATTATATACTTAACGGGCCATAAAAGGCGGATGTATCAAATATGATACAACAAAAAACACATATGCAAACTTTGTTGTTCAATTTAAAAAGTATAGATTTTCTTCTGACCATTATTTCATATGTCAGGTTTTACACATGGGTTAAAGAAAAGCACTTAAAGTTGGTGAAAACCAAAATGTGGCGTCTGTAATTGTAGCTCTAAACAACTATAGGCTGCACAAGCCACATGGTAAACTTGTAAACAATAGTTTCTGAGTCCCGTCAAAGACTGTAGATTATAAAAGCACAGCAAGCTTGAGTTTGAAATTCCTTTCACGCTGGGAATTCTGGTTCATTGACCACACAGAAGCAGGGAAGAGAACTGTAATGTTGCCTCTGTCCTGTAGGATGACGGGTGATTTAGACTTCACGTGTCAAAAAGAGACATTTTCAAGCAGTACCTCAACACCCAAGACTGCATTTCACAACCATCAGAAATGTATAACCCTGGGCATAAAGTGGATGGAAACAACAAGAGAGCTAAACTGAATTTAATTTCAAAACCAGATAACCACATCATATGCTTTTATGAGGGTGTGTTTTTGAAAGCAGAGATGGAACATTGGATTCAAACACCCAACGTCTTCTGTGCTGTTTGATAAACTCTGCTGGAAAGAATGAGCTTAGTTGAATCAGTACATGAAGGAAGACAAACAAACTTTACAATCATCTAGATGTTATAATGCTGCAAATGGCCCAATGTCGTTATAATATGTGTATAACAATGTAATAAACATGTAATAATTGCTAAATCTCACGTATACCTCATCAAGAAGGCACGGTGTTCTAAGTATTTGTAGTTGTTTTTTTCTTTTGAAAAATGTGAGGGAACATGGATTTCTCATACACACTAAACGTCCATTGTTTTCAATCTAACACAAACTTCCTGAAACAAATTTTATCAATCTGCAAGCATCCGCCTTCTGATTTCCAACAAGAACACGCTCCCTCATCAGCTTGTGCACGTGTGTGTGAGTGTGCTTGTGTGTGTTTTAAGGGCTTTATTTGCTTTAAAAAAAAGTTTAAATGTGTGCTTGTCTGGGAAATACTTTACCTTGTATGAGAGAAGCAATTTGTTGTGATTTCTGAGACGGATGTTCTCTTAGAATGTCTAGAGCAGTTCTTCCTTGGCAATCTCTGATGTTGGCATCAATCCCTGAGGAAAAAAGTTTTTGATTTTCACTTTTAGATTAGCTTTAATTAGACATAAATTTTCATAAATGTTTTTAATTTGCATGTTGTATATTTTGTATAATAACTACAGTATATTATTTACATTTATATTTATAATACATTATAATATATGTTTAGAATATTTTATTTCTGATAATGCAACAGCACAAAACCAACCATTACATCTGCCTACACAAAACACTTTATCTGAAAATTTCTAATTTATTTACATTTTTTGTTAAAAACAAAAAAAGAACAAAACTGAACAGAAATTTTAAATGTGCAAAAATAAAAATACTCAAAATTATAGATAAAAAAATCAATATCGAATGTTCTGAATTTAATTAATATTCCACTGTGTTCTATAATATTTTATTTATTAATACAAACACAAAAAATGCATCAAAAATAAAACAGTTGAAATTCATTTTAAAAATTGTTTTTGTTTTATGGAAATTATATAACAGAATAATCAGGGCTGACACCTTCCCACAAACCCTCAAAAACATGAAAAAAAACACAGAAATAAACAATTTTCCCAGAATAAAACTTTCCATAACAATAAAACCACGACAGAACAATCACACCACCCTTTCCCTATGACAGGAAGCTCCCCAATCTCCAATTCCTGTTCCACAGCTGGAACTGACCGGGAAGCTGTTAGGTCACAGGTCACACAAGTAGTTTAAACAA
This sequence comes from Sinocyclocheilus anshuiensis, assembly GCF_001515605.1. Taxonomy (NCBI): domain Eukaryota; kingdom Metazoa; phylum Chordata; class Actinopteri; order Cypriniformes; family Cyprinidae; genus Sinocyclocheilus; species Sinocyclocheilus anshuiensis. Next base: position 491,289 of record NW_015544166.1, read on the forward strand.
ACCATGGCCATGCAACATCCTCATCCTAACCCCACACACACATGCACTTCTGAAAGACATACCTGAGTCAAGCAGTAGCTGAACTACATCCATCTTTCCGAAGAGAGCGGCTTCGTGGAGAGCACTCCCTTTCTCTGTCTAGAGAGACAATGATTAAAAGTCAATATTTTAAGCTTAATGCCTCACATAAAGAAGTAAATGGCAGTTATACACTATGGCATCTTCACTACTGCAGCCCTCGCAGTCTATCAGCCGTCTACTGAGGCGACTGGCAGGGTATTTTATATCACGCTCACTGTGAAGTACTTAACTACACCCAATTTAGCTCTGGAAACATTTATTCAGTGTACTACAATTAACGGCAATAGCGCTGTGAATTTATGAGGCTGACTGACGGCGGCTTGAAAGAGGTAAAAAAACGGGCAAATGAGACTGATCGGCAGTCGAGACAGATCACGAGAGAGCTTCTTGCACAGTTGAGCGTGGTCATTTTAATAGGCCACCGGGAGACCACACACGATACCCAATCAAATCGGCCCCCATCGGCCTTCATTAGTCCAGAGGCCTGAGTACAGCGCCGGCGCTTGTTCTTCTCCCTGAACTACTGGATCTGTGTGATGATGCAATACACATTAAACAAGTACTACAGGGACTTACTACTGTGATACTTAATCCTGCACATGTCACATTGCTGCAAAAAATAGCCCTTACCTTCTGCAAGGTAGTCTGGGAGAGCCAAAACTACCTCAAAAGTTTGAGACACTGTTTTTGTCTGGCAGTGGTGCCACAGCATTAATCTGGCTCTTGGACAACAGAGACTCTCCAGAGTGCTGAGTTTATGTCTATGTAAAATTACCAGGCGTTCTTACATTCTGTTTGTGCTTTTTAAGTAAATGTACACTCTGAGGCTATGTTTACACGACAAGGATGTAGTCAAAAACTGAAAAGTTTTTCCCTTGCGTTTTTAAAAAGTTTCACGTATGCACAACAACATTTTCAAAACAATTTGCGTTTACACATATCCGCGAAAATGGCCAAAAACACTGTATTACGTATGGCAGGCCAGTAGTTGGCGCGGTCACCTTGTTAGTAAACAGTACCTGTAGGGAAGTAACGATTATATGTTGTATATGATGCGTCTCCGCTGTTGGTTGTAATATTGGTGAAGAAGTAAATCAACACTTTGCTGAAGAAGTGTTGGCAAACTCTTGAGCAGCAACAACAGTACCATGTACTCCACCATTGTTGTATAGGTTTGTTCACGCTTGCCTTTAAAATCGACACATACTGTGCATGTCTACATACCTAACACATACTACGCACGCGCATGATGTCGCTATTTTCAAAGATTCCTGTTTTGGGTGTTTACACGGAAACGATAATGGTGGTGTTTTCAAAAACTTGCACTTTGAAACCCGTTTTCAAAAATATGCGTTTTCAGTCCCCAAAACGCCGTTGTCATGTCAACTAACAGGCAAAACGCATAAAAAGTTTCCAGTTTTTGGCTGAAAACATTGTCGTGTAAACGGCCTGCACGTAATGCATTTATACGCAGTACCTTGTTCTGTGCGTGTGGCCTTAAGAGGATAAAAACATTTCAACATTTCTGTTCCGTTCAGATGCAGCTTATCATAATGTTCTTTAACACAAGAATGCATCCTGTGAACACCCCGCAAGTCTGACAGTTATTAGAGAGAAGTCGAAAACAAAAAATTTAGGCAAACACCTACATGAAGTTATGCAATAAGAAAAGTGTGTAGTCAGTGCTGGTACACTGTCAGAAAAACAATGTGGAAAGACTGTACCTTAAGGAACATTTTTGGGCAATTTTAACCCATGTGGGATAATATTAGTACCTTAGGTTAAAGCTTAAAGGTCATGTTTGGGGGTACTGAAGGTACAATTTCTTTTTAACTTATGTAATCTCAACCCTAAATACAGAGAATCTAAGGATACAAAAGTAAAGCTTACATAAAGTTATACCTTCAACTTCTATAAGACATACGTGCAAAATGAGATCTCATATCCTCTGTGGTTACTTACTCAGAGAAAGCACACTCTCTAAGGCCAAACATAGTTGCAGGTAAGATATTCATCCTTCACCCTGAGGTTAAACTCCAGTCCAGATCACTGAATGGTCCAGAATGACTAAAAAGACTTTCAAACTTTCAGACTTTCAGTTCCAAATGAACAAGGTGAAGACTGCAGAGAGCACTGTTCTCCTGATATGTTTAACTCAGTTCTGTACTGTTTAGGATGAGCAGCGAGTGCGCCCACAACAGGACAGGAAATGGGACCCCCTCCTCTGGATGAGGACCACTTCCTGTCAAGTTTCCCATGGCGATTAGCTACTGATGTCACCAGGAGGAGGAAATCAATTCACGCTCACTGTGCTTCCAGGAATTGAGAAGTGGAGAGCAGATTGCCTTCATCTCTTTTTCTTGCTGTTCTACTGCAACTGAATGTTCTTGTAAGTTAAGCATTGACAGAGTGTCTTTCTCAGAGGAGGAAAGAAGATGGGAGACTAGAGAGATGCATCAGAAAAGTCGCACTTACTTGAGATGGAATATTCTAACAGCAGAGTCATGTGATCCGACATTCCATACCATATTCTTGGGAATAATTCTGTCTTTTATTTCATTGGTGCAAAATTCAGCTTATCATAACTATATATTAAATATAAATCAACAAATTTGTTCTCATTCACAGTGGACAGACCAATTGGAGCGCGTTTGGTTAGGGCACTTTGTCGCATTGTAACTATACAGGTTTAAAATGTGTGTTTTCAAATAATGCTGTATCTCTCCTAGAGACAGAGGATGGGGAATCCATGCATTCTCTCTCACACACAGAACCATTCAAACGCAGACAATCCTCCAGCGTTCCATCACACACACACACACACACACACACACACACACACACAATGCCTAAAAAGACAGTTTCCATACAAACAGATTTATAGTCTGACATATAAAACAAACACATCCCATACTAACAAGAAAACACTCAAAGCTTTGAAGCTATATTAGTTAGGACTTCTCAGTAATATAACGGCTTTCATACTAAGATTATTCCTTACTCCAATGTCTAATGGCATTGTAGAGTGTAAAAATCAGCAGACTAAAGGAAATCATTTTAAAAACATAACTAGTTTTGATATGCGGTTATTAAAGGGTTCTGTGTGGATTTTAGTAGGGCTGTGTATCAACAACGTCACGATATGTATCACACTACAAAGGCCAGAAAACTGTTTTACACAAATTTAGTATAACAGCTGTTATTATAAACTGCAAACCATGCAGAGCAGGCAGTTGATCTCTGCATTATGGAGGGCTTCCATTACTGTAACTCTGTATAACAATACAGGTAATGCTATAGGTTTCATGTGACCATTGGATACGTCCCCACTAGGTACAAAATTCTGATTTTTGCTTCTTGTATTTTAGGCCATGATATTCTATGTAAAAAAAAAAATATTAATTTTAGGAACAATCAAACATGAAAACCTATTCTAATACACCACTAAAACCAAATCAAGAGCATAATAGGACCCCTTTATTTAGATTGCTGGTAGGTTATCATTACACAAATTAAAACACTCTCTACATTCAAGAAACAAAATTATTTAAAAATGAGAAGTGTTCTAAAGTAACGTGCTGTCTTCAGTAAAGCACAATCCTGCCCCACAATTTGTATCAATAAAATAGCTTCACCGCTTAAGAGCTACATTATCTTTCTCAGCAATGCGTTGATAACATCACTGTTTTCAAAGTAATTAAACTCACAGTTTCACTGTTAATAGTGAAACGTGGTGGCACAGATGGAGGTAATTCATATATACACACTCTCTCTCTCTCTCCTGGGCCTGTGAATAAACATAGACTAGATTTATTACACTTCTCTGTGAATGGAATATCAAACTGGAGATCGCAAAAATGCAAGCTTTCTGGTGTTTTCAGAAAGTCATCGCTTTTTTCCAGAGTAGAGACAGAGTATTTGCACATGGTTGCCAAGTTGAGAAAAATAATAAAATCACTTATATTTTAGCATATATTTCCGTATTGCACTAATGTAATGCTCTGATTGGGGGATTACGTCTCTTGATATCAGGCAACACCAATTACATTCGACCGGCGAGCCAAATTAAACTGTTTCAACCTATATATTATATTCTATTTATTAATTTTGGAAACCTTGCACTTTTCCACTCTGTTTGTGACAGTTTTCTTGTATTCAAATTAAGCTCGACCCACTAACGCACACATGCTCAAACCGTGTTAATGCAGGCCCTTACATTAAAGGGTTAGTTCACCCAAAAATAAAAATTGTCCTGGCTATTCCAAGCTCTATTATTGCAGTCAGCGGGTGTTGCAGTTGAACAGTCCACAAGTCGTCAAATAAAGCGCGCGCATCCATAATAAAATGTGCCGCAGACGGCTTCGGGGGGTGAATGAAGGCCTCCTGTAGCGAATCCATGTGTTTTTGTAAGAAAAATATTTATATTTCAAACGTAATAAACACTTTTCTCTCACTTCCGTTATCTGTCATACGTGGAAGCCGTTCCGGCGGATGATGTAAGACGTCGACGTTGTGTGATTTGTGACGAATGCGGAGAGAGAACAAAACAAAACGCTGGTCACGAATTAGAAGTACAAACCGAGGATTTGCAAAGAAAAATGCCAGAGGATTTCGATATAAACGAAGAGGAGACTGGTTTTCCTTTGTTAAAGTAAGGAAACTTTGCTTCCTTTGCTCCTATAAACAAACTCGCAAGACT
>NW_015544166.1:496598-516398 GCF_001515605.1 Sinocyclocheilus anshuiensis
AAAAGTGTTTATTACGTTTGAAATATGGATATTTTTCTTACAAAAACGCATGCATTCACTACAGGAGGCCTTTATTCAACCCCCGGAGCCGTGTGAGGCACGTTTTATTATGGATGCGCGCACTTTATTTGACGACTTGTGTACTGTTCAACTGCAACACCCGCTGACTGCAATGATAGAGCTTGGAATAGCCAGGACAATTTTTAATATAACTCCAACTGGATTCGTCTGAAAGAAGAAAGTCATATACACCTAGGATGCTTCGAGGGCAAGTAAAACACAGTCTAATTTTCATTTTTGGGTGAACTAACCCTTTAAGTCACATGAGAACTAATCTAAAAATGCATTTCCACACAAACAGCATTTTAGTTTGACAACCACATCCCATATAACAAGAACACAAACACAAAACTTACATTAATGAGGACCTCTCATACACAGAACAATTTTTTCATACTAACACAACATTTACTATTCTCTATGCCTAATCCTAACATTCAAACGTCCTCACAAGTAGGGTTGGGTACCGTTCACATTTTAACCGGTACGGTACCAGTATCAGTACCTGAATTTCGGTGCCGGTACCCAACGGTACCTTTTTTCGGTACTTTACTCTCTGTGTAATTACAAACACATTTATTTCAGTGAAAAAATAAGTCCAAAAGTCTCAATTTCAATATTTTGAACAATAGGGCCCTACAAACTTTTTCTTTATTTCTTTCTTTATTTATTTTTTTCTGAAATTCTTGTTTTAATTTTTCTGAAAATCAAATGAAGGCATTAAACATTTATTTTAAATCAAATGAAAATTAAACCCTTTTATTTTTTGGCAAACAAACTGAGGTTTACTGTTGAAATTAATACATGGAAGAAAAATGTGAATACTCCTTTAAAACATTTTTAATAGGCTAATAATTGTATAATTTTTTTGTATTATAATAAGTGATTAATCTGGTTGTAATATTTATTTTATCATTTAATTGTTTTATTTAAATTTGATAGAAAATGGAATATTTAACAATGAAATGGCAAAATTCTTAAAAGTGACTCTCACAGCAGCTCTGGAGATTAAGTTTTTGTTTTCATGCCGTCATATAGTGAGATGCAGAGGCCGGAAATCACCGCGAGTGTCACGCATGCTTCAGTATTTGTGTAGTAAACAAAACCGCGTTTCCGCCATTCATACATACAGAGGCAAGCGGAACATGCAGGATTCATATTTAAAACGTCTTTTTGCATTTTAATATTCATAGACACTAGTTCATATCGCGATTCGAATTAAGTGGCAGTGGCTACTTTTGATTTATTCGTCCAAAATTGATGAATTCCGTGGCATTCCGTGCTATAGAGTAAATTAAGTTATGAATGGACTCCGCGATCCCGTCCGTGTTTTCGCAGAAACCATATGACAAATGTAACCACACTTCAGAACATTTCGGCTTGCCCTGTGTGTTGATTGAACACGTTGCAGGGGTGACATCACGTCATCGGTCAGTACCCTTAAAAGTACCGAGTTCGGTACCCAACCCTACTCGCAAGTAATTTTTCATTTATTTTCCCATTGTTTTTTTGTTTTTTTTCAATTGAGAAAAGACCCCAGATCTCCCAAAATGTTCCCAAAGGGAAGGTTTGTATGATTTAGGTCACATCTTGGTACAAAATTTGTCCCTGAAGTATAGCAAAGTAAACACACCAGGGTAGCCTGAGGAAACCCTGGACTGAGAACAGAGTGTTCTTCTACTGTGTTTCACTTACTCTCACAGCTAGATTAATTATTCATCCATTTGAGCCCGGTCTAGATCGAAAAAGGTGTGTGTAAAGTGTGTGGAGTTCTAGAGGAAGAAGATATCCTGCCCACACACACTGACCTGTGTGTTAACGTCCATGTCGGCCTCCAGCAGCACTCGAACGGTGGCGTAATGGCCATTTCGTGCAGCCAGATGTAGAGGTGTTTGCTTGCGTGTATTGCAGCTCATGAGGTTGGGGTGAGCGGTCAGCAGCATGCGGACCACCTGCAGGCGGCCGTACAGGGCAGCCAGGTCCAGTGGTGTTTCTCCTCGACTGTTCCTCATGCTGGGGTCCGTCAGCTCCTGCAGCAAAACACGGACCACCTCGGAGTGACCGTACTGAGCCGCACAGTGCAGAGCCGTCTCCTTTTCATGGTTCTACATCAGACAGAGAGAGAGAGACAGAGTGTTACTGTAACAGCACTGTAAAGAAATTCCCTCTGAAGCATCCATTATCAAAACATGAGATGTCATATAACCATGATAACTGCCTGTCAATCACTTACTGCCCTAAATAAGTCCCATAATGCATTGCAACTGCCCTAAGGCTACTGTCAGGTTGTTTTTACACACGAGACGATACACAGCAGCACACCCTGATCAGATCTCTCCATTGCATGAATAAAATTCAATGCTATTTAATGATAAGACAAATCAAACACAGCTGGTTAAAACTGATAACGACAAATTACTTGAAGGTGAAACATCTGAATGCATTTGCAGATTCGTGAACTTACTTCGAATACTTACCTACTGTGTAAAAAAGTATGTTTTATATAATATGAATATGGGTAGTATCAATGACATTCAGACGTACTACATCCGCCATGTTGTTACTATCACCTGACCTACCAGCATTAGTTGCATTGCTTCACTGCCATTCATAAATCATCTCCCATGGCCTCATGGGACAGTAAAGTGTCCATCGAATGCACACTTCATAATCCCAAGGGAAGCAGTAAGTCATCCAGGTACTTTTTGGCTACTGTTTTATGAATGCTAAGAATTCTCACATGCTACTCTTTTGGCGTACTGTTTTTCGCATACTATATAGTAAGAAAGTATTCGATTTCAGACGCAGCGATGGTGGCTTTCTTGCTCGTGTCCCAAATTCCTCTGAAAGCACAGAGCGGTAAATATGATGACCCATTAGATTAATATCATAAACGTGCGACTTGTCGTCTAATGGTTTAAATGAATGACTAATGGTCGACTAGGAAAGCCTTAAGTCGGAGGCAGACCTAGTGTTTTTACTGACCCAAATAAAAAGAGATACGGCTCAGGATTCTCCTTTATCGCCTTTTCATTTTCATTGACGGCCAAGACTTCCAAGTCTGATTGTTCAGAAATGTAAGCACAACTCTCCCTCCAGGTGGTGTGGGATGAGTTAGCGGTTTGTTAAACCAGGTAATGAGAATATCACCTAACAAATGAAACCAGAGCTGTGCATTCACAAACAGGTCATAAGCCAAAGATAACTCAACAGCGCCCTCTATTGCCACTACTGCACACCGCACTCATTCTCTTGACTGTATGTGTATGTGTGTGTGTGGGTGTGTGTGTGTTTAGAGGGGTGCTCTAACAAACCCATGGAAGTGAAAAATTTGCGGTTTTGTCTGTGGTATGAAGACAGAAGGAGCATCCGTGCAAGTCTGTCAATAAACAAGAATACTGCAGAGTGTGGCCGCTTTAACAGAAATTACTTATTTCAAGCAAATGGGTTCCTTAATTAGCCAGACATGATTGAAAATGATGATAAGAGACTCCCAGTCCCTGAAGCAGCACAAAGAAACAGACCTGATACTGCAGACAGATATCTCTCACTCTCTATATCTCTCTCTCATACTCTATGCCCTGCCTTTCTTCCTTTAATCTCCTTTTTTCAGCCTTGAACACCAAACAAACACACACATACATAGAGTAATTTCCCGCATCTATGAGTGCAGCCTCCATCGTGTATCTGTATGTTGGCCAGACGTGCAATATCCAGAGAGACAGCAGGCCGCTTTCCCACTCCATACTATTCACGCCGTATTGGTTAATATCCAAGAAGGGCTGTCATGATAAAACAACAGAAGTGGCATTCGCATTCAATCAATGAAATGACACATAAAAGCGATGGCGTATCTAGAGCGATAAGCACTTTAAACGACACAAAACACATAATTAAAGTATAAAATAGACAAACAGATGCAACAAAAGGGCTTTGTTCACAGATGAGGACCCCGTGAGTCTCATCTCTTAGTGGAGCACTAAAGCAGATGTACAGACAGACAGTACGGCCCACGGGAGCATAGGGGAGGTGTGGAGGAGCACATTAATCTTGGCTGTCCTGTACAATCCAGTGTAGTTTAATGTGGATTCGGTCTTTGAGACGATATTGTAGAATTAAAGGAATATTCAAGTTATACAAGTATATCAAGTATACAAGTTAAGCTCAATAGAGCATTTAATGCTGATTGACCCAAAATAAAATAAAATGAAATAAATAAAATAAAACTCATCCCTCATTTTCTTAAAGAATAAATAAATATAAAATAGAGGTTACAGTGAGGCACTTACATTTACATAGGATTTTTAATATGAGGATTTAAAGGGATAGTTCACCCCAAAATGAAAATTCTGTCATTAATTACTCACCCTCATGTCGTTTCAAACCCGTATGACCTTTGTTCATCTTCGGGACACAAATTAAGATATTTTTTATGGAATCTGAGAGCTTTCTGACCCTCCATAGACAGCAATACAACTGAAATGTTCCCAAGTCCAGAGACGTAGCAAGGAGATTGGTAAAATAATCCATGTTACAGCAGGGGTTCAACCATAATTTTACAAAGCTACGAGAATACTTTTTGTTCGCAAAAGAAAAAAAACTTTATTCAACATTTCTTCTCCTCCGCATCACCCTATAGCGCCATTTTGGAGAGTATCCGCTGGACGTAAACAACGTATGCTGTTCTATGTCAGCTGCGTCACGCCGGATCTGTTTCACAACGTTGTTGTGATTTGATCTGAACAAAAACAGCGTATCCGTGTGACGCAGCTGACAGAACAGCATACGTGGTTTACATCCAGCTGATATTTTTTCTTTTTTTTTTTTCTTTTGCACACAAAAAGTATTCTCGTAGCTTCGTAACATTACGGTTGAACCCCTGATGTAACATGGATTATTTTACAGATCTCCTTGCTACGTCTCTGGACTTGGGAACATTTCAGTTGTGTTGCTGTCTATGCAGGGTCAGACAGCTCTCAGATTCCATCAAAAATATCTTAATTTGTGTTCCGAAGATGAACGAAGGTATTACGGGTTTGAAACGACATGAGGGTGAGTAATTAATGACAGAATTAACATTTTTGGGTGAACTATCCCTTTAAAAGCCGAAATGTGAAGCTTATAATTCTAACAAATTTTTCTGTTAAAACTTGGTAAGCTATTTATAGCTTATTACTTGAGCTATAAAGATGTTCAAATAATAATTTTTACTGTCATTTTGAGGTTTTAGGGATTATAGCAATACATGAAAACAAAGTTGTAAAACAGGATATAAAGTGACACAGAAAATGTGACAGGATCATGGACAGTCTGTGTCATGTTTTGCCCCCGTTTCTGTTCCCTTATTTGGTCATGTTCCTGTCCTCGTTTTGTTAATTAGTTTGATTAGTCATCCCATACACCTGTGTTTCCCCAATCATCCCCTGTATTTAAGTCCTAGTCTGTGCAGTCTGTCTCTGTCGGTTCTACTTGTTATGTTCATGTGTTTCCTGCCGTTCCCAGTGTTGGATGTACCCTGTGTTTCTTGGATTAAAGACTGTTTCGTTTATTCCTCGTCTCCATCGTTCCTTGCCATCATAGATTGTGACAAAAGAACAGACCAAAACAGTAACCTCCGTGTTTTCCCCTCCGTTAGTTTTCTCGTTTTTCTCAGTGTCTTTATTTCCATTGTGTTTCCTCATGGATGCCCTTCTTCGCCCAGAATTTCTCCTCCTGCTGGAGCAGGGGGAGAGATTGCTCGAGGACCATACGAGACCGTTCCAGCTGCTAGCAAGCACCACCAGCTACCCGGACAACGCGCTCTGTGCATTCTACGACGCCAGTCTAAACATCGAGTGCAGAGCGTCGTCGTCTGAAATGGTCCTCGAGCAGATTTCACCACGTTTGTGGAGTGGATTCTGGTGAGAAACGTGTCACCTCTCACCATCACTCCCGAGGATGATCTCATAAGATCCACTCCGGACCCAGAGCCCAGTCCACCATCTCCCCGCTGTGCGGAGCTAAAGCCCGAGCCTACCGATGACGGAGAGCCAATTCCCGCCGCGATCTACGAGCCAGCGCAATGCCGAGAGACTGAGCGGAGGATCACCCCGGAAGTAGAGCCCAAGCCGTCAGACCAGGTGCGAGAGCCGGCGACAATGCCCGCCATGAGGGAGAAAGCCGCGGATGGTGTGAGTGTGGAGAGGAGCTCCGCCCCCTGCCCAGAGCGCCCTCCAGTGCCCGCTCCTAGAAAGCGCCCTGCAGTGCCCGCTCCTAGCAAGTGCCCTCCAGTGCCAGCTCCTCGTAAGCGCCCTCAAGTGTCCGCTCCTCCTGAGTGCCATCCTGTTCCCGTGTTCAGCCTAGAGGGGGCTTCCGATCCAGAGTTAAGCCCTGAATTCCCATAGACGCACAAATGCCCGCCCTGCCACCCGCTCCTGCCTCCTCCACCGCTGTCGTCTAGCAGCCCTTCTGCTCACCCTCAGCTCACCATCAATACAGTGTGAGTGCCGCGGGTCTGCCATCCTCCAGCGTCGCCATGGCTGGAGAATCCCTCACCTCCGCCTCCAGCTGTCCCCTCGGCATCCCCCTGGCTCGTTGGCTCTCCATCTCAGCCTCGGGCTCCTCCACCACCTGCTCCGCCGCCGTTGGTCGGCCCCCTGGAGTCGGCGGCCATTCCTCCTCCATGGCTCCTCCCTCTGTCGGCTCCACCGTGGGTCGACATTATGGCTGTGGCCCGGGTCCTGCTTGGCTCCTCCTTCCTTCATCACCTCCCTGGTCTCTGTCTACCGGCCCCCTCCCGGGTGTCCGTCCTCCTCCGGAACCTCCTCCCAAGTTCCCACCCACGCCTCCCTCTGTTGTTGCTATGGTGTGAGGACGCACCTTCCGGGAGGGGGCGTAATGTCAGTATCATGGACTGTCTGTGTCATGTTTTGCCCCCATTTCTGTTCCCTTATTTGGTCATGTTCCTGTCCTCGTTTTGTTGATTAGTCATCCCATACACCTGTGTGTCCCCAATCATCCACTGTATTTAAGTCCTAGTCTGTGCAGTCTGTCTCTGTAGGTTCTACTTGTTATGTTCATGTGTTTCCTGCCGTTCCCAGTGTTGGACGTACCCTGTGTTTCTTGGATTAAAGACCGTTTTGTTTATTCCTCGTCTCCATGGTTTCTCGCCATCACAGACTGTGACAGTTAGTAAGCAATTTTTTCAAAACTGAAATCATTTTAACATGAGTACTGTTTACATCTTGTGGCTTTATGACCAATATAGTGAGTATTTAAATGTTAACTTCTATTGAAAGTGCCTCACTGTAACCCAAAGTTTAGCTTTTTTCACAGAAAATAAGAGACAAATAGAAATTACTCTTTTGTGGAAATCAACATTCTAGTTCTTTATATAAGCCACCATGCCATTCCAAACACAGGAAACTAGGTAGAAAGGAGACCATCATACTATGAAACACATGGTTCAACTTATTCTCACACATATGCTTGTTCAGCTAATGCAGGAAGTGACCTCAAACTACTGACCTGTGCTAAAGAGAGCTGGGTGAGAGTGTTAACATGGCGGATCTGACACCGGGACTCACAAACACATCTGGCTAACGCTGTGTGTGTGTGTGTGTGAGAGAGAGAGAGAGAAATATAGGAATTCAGAGGGCCGTCTCTTGTGGGCTCAGAGGAGCTGGAGTCAGAGAAAATGGTGTAACCTTTCGTCCTCCCAACCAGAAAACAAAACATTCCTGGGTAACGCACAAAACTAGCCTTTTTCTCACACTCCTTTTCTCTCTCAAACACATACAGACTCATCCACTACAGATCTATGTCCATATGCTCAAACACACAGGTTAGCTATTTAAACACTTCCGATAGAATTTTAACATAAAAGTATTTTTGAATAAATTACATGAGTGTTTAAAATTGTGGGGGCAATAAGAATGTTTTAATACTTTTATTCAGCAAGGGTGCATTAAATTGATCAAAAATTACAGTAAAGACTTTCAGTAAAATTCTATTTCAAATAAAAGCTGTTCTTTTGAGCTTTCTATTCATCAAAGAATGCTGAACAAATGGTTTCCACAGAAATATTAAGCAGCACAAATGTTTTCAACACTGATAATAAGAAATATGTTTCTTGAGTAGCAAATCAGCATATTAGAATGATTTCTGAAGGATCATGTGATACTGAAGACAGGAGTAATGATGCTGAAAATTCAGCTTTGCCATCACAGGAATACAGTTATTTTAATATGTTGTAATATTTTACAAAATGACTATTTTTACTACATTTTTATATCAGATATTTGCAGCTTTAGTGAGCATAAGAGAAAGAAATATTAATAACCCAAAACCTTTGAACGATAGTGTGCATTGAATACCCTAATAGCTTTAACGTAACATTTATCTAACTGCTACAGAATATCCATACCCTAATTTAACTTATTTTTCCAAATAAAGACATCCCTAAATGTCCCAAAGGAAGGTTTCATCAGATTTGTCACACAGAGGCCTTTTTAATTCCATTTCATTAGAGTCAAGCAGCTTTCGGCTCTCTGTAATTGGTCAATAAATCAAACATCAATCTACAAATGGACACCAACAGCTTCTTTATATGTATTTAAACATAACTAAAATCGGTCTACTGCACTTATTAACATATACATTTACCTTTTGTGTTTGAAAAGACAAAGAAATAGGCACTTGGAAAGACAAGACACGAGTAAATGCTGACAGAACATTCATTTTTGGGTGAACTGTCCTAGTTCACTTAGCTGAGTGATATAAGTAAGTACTCTTCAAGTAAATTAGCAGAGACTTCCCTTAATACACGGTCATATGCTATAAAATGGGCCTGTCACAGGCTGTCATGTTCTTTTCTGTGAAGATGCAGATCGCTGAGTGACAAATCACCTGCAGTTACGTTTGACGTGGATCTTCAATATGAACATGGCAGAAATGCATTGAGCGTTCAGATTGATTTTATGTCCATTCAGATGAAAGAATGATAAATGGAAGCCATCCACTTTTATTGCATTTACAAATCTGGACAACACAGAGGCTCAAATGAATATTCATAAATACACTCTATAGACACACACTCCAAAATCTTTCAATACAGCACACAAATTCACAAAACTCGACATTCCGTATTGGAAGGTTTACAACCCTTGTGTGTGTTTGTGTCAGCATAAAACACTAGCTTGAAATGATGGGGCTATAAACAGCCTCTATATAGCAGTGCTGAAATAATAGCATACCCTCTGACACAAAATATATGAATATTATATTCGGATATGAGTAATGTCCAAGTCATAAAGAGCTCAGCATCCCATACTGCAGTGTAATATACGCCATAAAGTCCGTGCCACCGGCTGTGTGTGTGTCCAGGTATATATGTATCATCACTATTGCATCGCTTATTGCTCGTAAAGTGCTGCACATATCCGTTATGGAAAAGGATGTAAAATGGAGTGAAAATAAAAAAATGTTATCAGTCTAGATTATGCAACATTCATAAATTACTTGAGAAGACCCAATCCAATTAACTTCCTAAAATTTAGTTGAATTCAACATTTTGAGCCAATTCCAATCAACTTGAAAACTCAAAAACAGGCCCTAATCATTATTAACAGACTGACAGTGTAAATGAATGCCGTACACTGTCTTTGTCTCACAAAGGTCTTATCCATCAAGCTGATGGTTCAGTGAGTTGAGGAGGGCTGAAGATTGGACATAATTGTTTCTCTGGCCGGTGTGGTTGTTAAGAGTGAGGCAGATGGCAGGAGAGAGAGCAGCACTCTTCCCTGCACTGAGACAGCATTTTAACTGCAGGTAAATACAGGCCTTTCACAGAGCTGCTCTGATTCTGCTCAACAAACCCTCCATCAGCCCATCAACATGCTGAGATGCGAGGAACAGGTCTGAAACTGTCAAAAACCTGTTAAGAGTGTGTATGTGTGCCTGGCCGAATGCATGGGGACTGTGTACAGATGTTTTAAGTGTTTGTAAATGTGTACTATTAGCAGCAGACTAGTGTAAAGTACTCATTAGCGCTCAATACTAGTGCTTGTTATTGCTCAGATTTGAACAAACTGCTAAGTATTCAAATTCAGATCATTCGCCACCATTTCGGACAGGGATGATACCTTAAAAATTCTGTCAGTTTGTTGAGGAAAAGGTGTGCAATTACTTTTCACATGTACCATTTTCATCTAGGGCCCTATAATTTCCACGATGCGGAAAACACAGACGGAATCCAGTCATAAAATTGGAATTTACTGTATAAAGCAGAATGTCACGGAGTTTAGATGAATTAATCAAAAGTAGATCAGTACACTTAAATCTAGGGCTGGGTTTTGACACAAATTTCACGATTTGATTCGATTCTCATTCACAAGCTTGCGATTTGATTCGATTACCAATTCGATTTGATTCGATTCAATATCGATTATTTTTTTATTTTATTTTTTATTTTTATGGAAGTAAGGAATGTGACAATATTTACAAGTGCCAAATACAGAATATCGATTATTTTTTATATATATCCGGTACAGTACATGCCAAATTTTCTCAAGGAAAAAAAATCTCTCAACTAATGCTGTAAAATATACATGAGAGTCAGTTGGTAATACTGTACATTACTATAACATTGAAGGTTAAAATTGACTGATTTGTTAAAATTACACTTAATGAAGTTTTTAAAATAATTAAGTTACAATTACATAATAATATTTCTACTTCAATTCGTTTTTTTGAAATATAAACATAATGGTGGCTGTCATAAAAACTTGATGGATTTATTCAAACATAAATTAAACATTGAAGAACAGTAAAATTTATAATGAATATGTTATATGGTGCATATATTTAGCAAAATGCCCCTCTCTACAGTTTATTTTTCTATCTGACTAATGAGTTTATGTTCACCAAATATGCTTTTTCTGAGGTAAATGTGACGTTACGTGGCACTGTTTACAAGCCGTTATATTGACGTCTTTGCGCGGCTGAAACACTGATTGAGCGATTACATGAGACAGGATATTTCATATTAAAAGTACCAAAGCACAATGCTTGTTGCGATATATTGGATGGGACGTTCTGCTGAAGGCAACGTTCCATCCATTAACTGAAAACAGGCTAGACTAATCGATTCTTGGATTTAAGAATCGATATCGTTCCGTAAAAATGAGAATCGATTAATATCGAGATATCGATATTTTTTACCCAGCCCTACGTAAATCGCGATAAGGACTAGTATCTGTAAAACAGACTATTTAAATAGGAATCCTGCATGTTCTGCATGTCTCCATGGTAATGAATGGCGCAGACGCGTGGTTTTGTTTACTACACACATACTGAAGCGCACATGATGCGGTAATTTCAGTGTCTGCCTTCTCACTAAATGAAGACATAAATACAAGAGCAACATCCCCAGAACTGCTCTGAGAGTCACTTCATGAGCATTTTGCCATTTCAGTTGAGTAAAACTATCATCATATCATATACACACAGAAACTTAAAAGGCCCTCATGGCAACGACTACTAATACTACTAAAATGATTACAACTTTTTTTTAAAGAAAAATCAGACAATAGGCCATTTTTTCCATGCTTACATTTTAATACTAAACCCCTTTGTTTGCCATAAAATAAATAGTTTGTTTAACTTTCATTTGATTAAAAGATATGTTAATGATGATATGAATATAAGTTTATGCCTTCATTGGATAACCAGAAAAATTAAAATACACAACAGAATTTATGAGGGAAAAAAACTTTTATAGGACTATTGTAAAAAAAATTATTTTAATAAATTAAGCTGTTTTTATGCATTCAAATAATTAGACATACTTAAACAGAATTTGGCAACAAATAACATGAGAAGAAATAAAACTTTTAATAAATTGTTGTTAAATTGTACAGGTTCTGTGGTTTTAACTGATTAGGAATGTTTTTTGATTAATACAATTTAATTTAACCATTAAAAAGGAGTCCAGAAAAAAAATTCATAGGGCCCTTTTCATCTGCCACATGATAAAATGTGTGAAAATACTCGAAAATGTGTGAAAAGATGAAACCCAAGTCACACCTAAAAAGTTATTTTTTACAGATAAATATTTTTACAGATTTGGGGGTGGCCACGTAAGCAACCACACAGAATTCCTTTGCCTAGCTGACAAACACTCACAAGAACATTCAGTTCACCCACTGAAGCAATGGCTTCAAACTGCAACAACTTCAACACCACGTCCCTGAGAGAAAGACAAATAAGAAAGATTTCATGTAATTGTGTGGGCGATTTCCATTCTTAAACACCAAAAATCCAATAAATCTTCTATGGTACTATTTAATTTCATGAAGCTTTTTGCAGGCACAAAATGAACGGGGTAATTGTGCTCTAATCATAATACATAATTCAAGTTACATGAAATCCCTCTCCTACTCTGGCCTCATTCTTACGGCAAACGTTTATACCACCCAAAAACCCTGAGCTATTCTAATTCCATCCTGCTTTTAAAAAAATCAGATTAATCTGACACCGCCTCATTCCATAAACCCCACATTAATCAAATATAACTCCACCCACCTCATATACTGTACCTCACACTAATCTGGCTGTATCCAGATTCACAAACTCCGCCCTAATCTGACATCACAGTCTTCTGATTCTTATGTATGTGATCTGGATTACACCTCTATAAAGGTCTAAGTAATCCTGACGTCTAGCGCTTTCCCTTTTTAAGTCTATAACATCATGTTAGGAGGAACTGAGATGTTCAGGTGTGAAAGTGTGCGAGAGCGTAATCTCATTCATTTGAATTAGTGTCCATTAACTTGCATCTTAATTCAGATATTCACTTTTCAAGAACCTGTAAATGAATTGGAGAATAAGAGTGTTACCTGTGTCCGTTTAGAGACGCGTGGTGCAGAGGTGTGTATCCTGAGCCATCAGCACAGTTCACACTGACACCTCTCCACATACTGCAGAGGAGAAGAACATCAATCAGTACAGCTCAGTAAAAAGACATCAGTACAAAACCACTAAACACCTACAACAAAACCATATACAGAGTTATTTCTACACAGAGCTGATACAGCAGAGTTTGAGCAAACCACACTCATGCCAAGATTGCTATGGGACTCTGTTTCTCACGATCTCCACAGGACCTTAAATGCTGCTTAGAGAGAACACACACACACACACACACACACACACACACACATTTACCTTAATATCTAAATAGGGAAATATCACAGATCCAGGGTTTCCACACTTCTTGTTGCAAAATAATCTCTTTTTAATTAAAAATGAGTGGACTGTTTTCACAATGACTGTTGTCTCAATAATTATTTATGTACTTTCCTCTCAATAAAAACAAACATTTTTAAAAATGTGAAATAAAAACATCTACTTTTATTAATACGAACTATTCCTGAATGGACGTCACAAAATAAGGAGAGATCCCATAAAACTATGCAGATATGTTGTTTTATTTCTGTTATTATTATCACCATTAGGTTAGTTTTATTTCTATTTCTATTATATCTATTTTAGTCCTATTTTTCTATTAAAAATTTAGTTTTTTTTATTTTTAAAAGCAAGGGCCATAAAATCTTTAGAAAAATAAAAAAAATTAAAAAAAAACAGCTGCTGATAAAATAATCATAAATAAATCTAGCATATATCAAATTATATTATCACAAACTTGTTAAAAATATTGCAATTAACATAATTAATATGATAATATTTAATAAGTTAACACATGAACAAAGATAGCCCTAAAAATATATTTTTGATTATTTATGAGTCTGTCCAAATGAGGATGTCCATGAATGTCCTGAAAGGTTTAGCTCAATTTAAATCAATTTTAATCTCCAAAATATGGATGCGCAGTAAGGAGTTTAATATTTCCTTGCAAATAAATCAATAATCACACAGTGATGGCAGAAAAGCATCATTCATTCTCCAGTAAATCATTTTTGAAAAACGTCATTTATTCTCCAATTCAAGAATAAACAGAAAGCACACTGTTCACACTCTGAGAATTAGTTTCGAGATTGATGATTTAACACTTTTATATAATTTCTCTCTATTTCACACACACGTTAATGCCTGAAAACAGTTGCAGCTGAAGTCCATAACTAGAACATGAGCAGTCAATAGCACTGATGTCTAGACTGATAGACTCACCCCAGACAGACATGAGGAGGACAAAGGCCATGACCTACGATATGACTCACAACTTGACTAACCAATCACAGAACAACAGGAAATACACACACACACACACACACACACACACACACACACACACACACAGTGTCCCATGCTGCCATAAATAGACATTCCAATGGTCTGCAGAAACAACATTAGACAGAGGAGCATGAGAAAACTTCACTCAGAGGGCAATCGCTGAGAGTGTGCACACACACACACACACACACACACACACAGTGTCCCATGCTGCCATAAATAGACATTCCAATGGTCTGCAGAAACAACATTAGACAGAGGAGCATGAGAAAACTTCACTCAGAGGGCAATCGCTGAGAGTGTGTGAGACTATGAGAAGGAACCAGAGTTATCAGGACCTTTAAAGGAATATTTTGTGTTTAATATAACTCAACATAAAAAAAAAACATTCTGACTCACTATATTCTATTTATTAATCAATAATTCATGATGCAAACATCATAAATGATTAATTTATAAATATACGAGTTGGGGGAGGTGCGGTCAGACCACATGATATTTAACTATCTGAACTAACCTTGCCATATCATATTTTAAAGTCCACATGAAATCAAAATGAAAGTTTTTTGGGTGTTAGTATCAATATGTTAGTCTTAAGGTTATTTATAAGGCAGTGTGCTCCAAAACAGTGACAAATTTTCGCATTTAGAGGATATAAGCATTCAAAGCTTGCAGTTCGTCACTTCCGCCAAAACGGCTCAATTATTTTTTTGATGTCACATCGTACTTCAGCGTCTCATCAAACTTTCTGTCCAATCAAATGCTCTCTAGAATCGAAGCGCCCGCCCCCTACACTATAAAATAGACGCTGAAGCCGTGGCTGAAATCGGTCACTTCTGTACAGTGAATGGCACGTAGTGCACTATATAGGGGACAGGGAACGATTCAAACAGTGTAAATATGCTTTCTGTTCAGGGCTCTTTTTTTTTTAACCATTCAAAATACTTGTTTTCTATTTTAGTACGTTTTAAACTATATTTTATTTCTATGTTGACAAAGCTGAATCAGTATCACATGATCTTTCATAAATCATTCTAATATGTAGATTTGCTCCCCAAGAAACTTTCCATACTATTATCAATGTTGGAAACAGTTTTGCTGCCTATTATTTTTGTGGAAACAATTTTTCCAGAAACCTTTGATAAATAGAAAGTTCAAAAGAGTTTGAAATTGAAATACTGTAACATCAAAAAAGCCTTTACTGTCACTTTTGACCATTTTAATGCATCCTTGCTGAATAAAAGTATTCATTTGATGACCCCAAACTGTTATAATGTTTTCTTTTCAGGAATGTTTTATCAAGACAGTCATTTGATATTTTTTTACTTTATGAAAAAAATAAACAATATTGGTCCATTACTGCAAGTGTGATTTTGGTTTGTTTTTATCAATTAAGTGACGAGTCAAAACATTTTCTGGTAGGCTATTTGACAGAAGCTGCCATTAGATCTGAACTTACACTGATCCCAAAACATTCATTAAACATCAAGCATACAAAGCAAGCACTTAAGCACAGACACCATCAAACATCATTTGCACTCAGCCTGCAAGACTCTCAATCAAGTGATAAGTGAAAACCCTGTTTCATCCTAACTGGCTGCGTTTACTCCACACATACCAGATGAGCTCCTCACTTACTCTCAGATATCAAGCATTTTAGCATTTGTTTGTCGCTAATGTGTCTCTGAAAGACCGTTGTGCACCCATACATCTCAAAGGAACAACAAAGAAGGCTCAAATTTAGTTAGTTAACAGCATTAGATCGAGCTACAAAACAAGGCCGATCCTCAACAGATTAGTCAGCTATGCAGAGTATTTCCTCCACATATTGAGTATCAACTACGTCAAATGTTAATTCCATTCGCATTCAGCAGAGGTCATGGTCTGCAAGAGTGTGACTGTGATGTGGCTGGATGAGCGTCTCACATTGATCATTGTGGTGAGACAGGAGGATTGAGATAAAAGTATAATATTGTGACAAACGGGAATGAAATCTGAGCATCAGCTCAGAGCGAGGGAAAGCCCTGCCTTTGCTGTGAGTGTATGACTCATCCTGTGTGTGGAGAGCACAGGGGTGCTGCACTGCATACAGTATATCAGTATTACCCAACCTGCCACACACATGCTCACAGCAGCGCAGAACTAATTGGCACGGCTACACACTCTGGAATCGAGTAGTTGGAAGCGCATGAGGGAGGGCTACTGAAAAGGAGGATATGAATAGATGTGGAGAACAAAAAAAGAGAGAGAGACGCTCAAATAAACTCAGACTGAGCACTGACAATTGCTTTCTAGACACACTGTCACAAAAACAAACTTAAAATATCTCACACTGAAAAACCATGATAAAAGCTATGCATTATTTTACACAAAAAAGCTAGATTTATACACTAATGTTAAAAGTTAGTTTTATTATTTTTGTGAAAGAAGTCAAAGCAGTAGTTGTAGTAGTATTGTAAAATATTACAATAAAAATATTTTAAAATGTATTTTGTGAGGACAAACTACATCCTATGATCCCACTTTTTTAATATGCTTATTTTCTTGGTGCACAAGAAACATTTCTTATTATTATCAATGTTGAATTGCATGTTGATTCCTGATGAATAAAAATTTAAAAACAGCAGTGTTTGAAATAAATGTGATTAGACGTTTCATGTATCAAAAATTTATGAATTGTTTATATATTCACTGTTCACTACACAGTGAATGTCATATAGTTCCCTATATTTGGAAAAAGTGATTGAAACTGAAAAGAGTGCACTCTTTTCGTGATATTTGTATGACATAAGCATTACATCCTGAACCACAATCAAATCTTAACATTCAAACTGAAAAGCACTTAAGATTTAATCAGATTTAAAACCACATCTGGTTAACAATTGTAAACACTGGATTCCAAGTGATTTCTTGCTGTTCAGAAAACTCAGTCACAGATTTGATGGACTATACTCTGTGTACTTATACTACACACAATGTTTGAATCTTGTGTATGAAGTAGAAGAGAGCAGCAGCATCTCAAACTGAACAAGCAACATTTTCCAGTTAGCCTCATTAGTATATTTAGCCTCATCTACTATGAACTGAAAGCTACGAATGTTGAGTGCATTAAGTGTCTAACATTTAGGTCTAAACTTTTGTATTTTAATATGTCATCTGGATACACACACAATGCACTAAGCCTGTTTTTTCAGTGTTAACACAATGTTCACACTACTAGGCAAAAATGGTGATGAACAGTGCAGAAAAATTGCACAATTTGCTGATCAATGCTGACTGTGACAGTGCAGGACATGTTTAGGCACAGTCACATTTACCATTGTTTAAATTTGTACCAAATGTTTGCAAACAAATTTGGTAAATTTCACAAAAGATTTTCCCACACAGATTTTGCAACAGGTTCAAGTTCGTCACTGGAATTTGCCTCACTGACCAACAGAAAGCAGCTTGGTTTGAAAGTGACTTCATACAGCAACACTATTTGCAATATACATTTTTTTGCCAAAATGTGACTGACCTTTTCAGCACCAAAAGTTTAAAGGAAAACTTCACCCCAAAATGACAATTCTGTTAGCATTTACTTACCCCCAAGCTGTTCAGTGGAGGCCAGCAACTGTTTGGTTACCAACATCCTTCAAAATATCTCCTTTTAATGTTCAACAGAAGAAACAAATTCATACACGTTTAGAACAACTTGAAGGTGAGAAAATTATTTTAAAAAATTGTCATTTTGGGGTGAACTTTCCCTTTAATACTTACAGTAGTAACAGGCATGCTTGCTTTAAAACACACACATCCTCTATTGTGGGAAAAAAAAACAAGGTCAAACCAAAACATGAGGATCCTGCATTCTGATTGGTCGATGGGCCCATATTTTTTGAAGTGTCTCAATCAGATTGTGCATCAGATTGATTGGCAGGGTCTGCTGATTCCCCTCTGCTTTCATTTCCACTGGAGGATAATTAAAACCAGACACAAACAATCAATAACCGCACAGTACCCCGAGGGCACAGGAAATGCACTGATGTCATTGATTCTCCCATGAGCCCTCTGAGCATTATTGGGCGTGTGGCCTCCTTATGAGAGATCACAGACATATGAACACACTCGACAAAGTCTGGCGCGGCTCAACTTGCCATTAATTAGACCTCGTCAGATCTTTCACGTCTACCTGCAGTCTGTTTCGTAACAAGCATCCATTTCTCACTACAGTCCGATTACAGAAAATCGCTTTGATTAATGCTGGAGCAATTTGTTGTTACATACATCATCAGTCCGGGAAACCTGACACGAGCACAGCTAATACATCAGCCCACGAGGAAAGTTTCAATGTCTGCGCGTGTGAATGTGTTAAACAGATTTTGTACATGCGGTGCTGCCAAACGATCCGCAGAAGCTGAATTTAGATTTTAACAAGCTCCTCTCCACACAAGCAAAGCTTAATCGGAAAGCCCTACACAAGGGAACAGTATGAATCCCTCAGGCCTACCACAGACTTAATCTCTTCTTGAAGGACAAACAATGACTAAATGATACACATGCGAGCATATAGTAGGAACACAAGCGTATGTGTGTGCTTGTGATGTCTGTGTTAAAGGCCATTTGAGTGTGGAGTGCTGTATATTCTATGGTTACTTCCTACAGTAGTTCTCGCCAATGTTTGACCGCTGCTATCCCACAATGCATGCTGCCTCCCTGACCAGTAAGTCACAAATGTGCTTTACTTTGAACCACATTATGTGTTTACATTACCTCTGTAGCAAGAAAGCCCTGCTGTCTAGCATCACTCTCAGAAAAAAAAGGTACAAAAGCTGTCACTGAGGCAATACCCATTCAAAAGGTATACATTTGTACCTTATTTACTTCTAAAGACTGTGTATAAGTACCTTAAAATTATGTAATGGTACCTAAAGTGAACATTTTATTACTTTAATGTTAGCCTAAGTGTTTGTAAAGGTACCGACCCAGTGACAGCTTTTGTACCTTTTTTCTGAGAGTATATATTTAAAGGGGTCATATGATGCTGCTAAAAAGAACATTATTTTGTGTATTTGGTGTAATGAAATGTGTTTATGTGGTTTAAGGTTCAAAAAACACATTATTTTCCACATACTGTACATTATTGTTTCTCCTCTATGCCCCGCCTTTCTGAAACGCGTCGATTTTTACAAAGCTCATCGGTCATACCTGATATTAGTGTTGTCACGGTACCAAAATTTCAGTATTCGGGACCGATACCAGTGAAAATCCACGATTCTCGGTACCAATTCCGGTACCAAAGCAAAACACAAAAACATGCTAATTGAACAACATTTTTATTAATAACGTTAAACAAAAATTAAATGTACAAAACCAATGCCATTCTTTATACTTATTTAAAAGTGTTTCAGGTTTTCCCACAAGTAATAAAAGCATGAAAAAAGCAAACAAGTTTCACCCAAAAGTTTAGTCATAGTTCTGCTGCCACTGAAAAACATCTGTAAACTGTTGTCTGTTTTAGGGTTTGCTGGT
>NW_015544166.1:516979-520546 GCF_001515605.1 Sinocyclocheilus anshuiensis
TGTTAAAGCAGCCCAATTCCGCGGGAAAACCGCGGACTTGGCAACACTGGAAGAGGATAGCTTTCCGATAGCGCATCAAGAACCGGGTTAACCGGGTACTCGGTACCAGGGCCGTTTCTAGGCATAGGCGAGCTAGGCGGTCGCCTTGGGCGCCACCAGCTGAAGGGGCACCAATGAGCGCACGTACTGGCACGATACAATTACAAGCTAACATTGTTTTACTCTTAATAATTATAAAAATACATAAACGCATATGTATTTGGTTAAACAGATTTTTGTCATTAGATTCAAATATTTCTGGGGAAAAAATTATTATGATTTCTACAAAAATTATAAGCAGCACAACTGATTTCAACATTGATAATAAGAAATGTTTCTTCAGCACCAAATCAGGATATTAGAATGATTTCTAAAAAAAACAAGTGACACTGAAGACTGGAGTAACATGTACTGAAAATTAATATTAACACAGGAATAAATTACATTTTAAAATGTATTTAAATAAAAAAACAATATCACTATATTTTTGTTCAAATAAATAGAGCCTAAAGAGGCTTCTTTCAAAAACATTTTTAAAAAACTCAACCTTTTGAGCAGTAGTGTACATTTTTTCATATAAAATAATTTCCATTTTTCACTGGTTCTAATGCATTCTTGAATTTCCTTCTACATGAAGGATGGATGAGACACTGAATTTTGGCAGCATAATTATGTTGTTAATCTTTTTGAATGGCTTTTGTCATTGGAAGTATGCCAGTGATGCCTTAAAAGGCAGCCTAGGTAGGCAGCTCACTAAATTTCAGAGCAGAGCTTCTGTGTTTTTGCACTGTGGGTTCTTTATATAAAATGCCTAAGTGATAAGCAAGCATACATTTACAGCCTAATTTAAAATCACCAGCATAAACATAGAGAAACACAATTTGCTGATGCACTGAACTGTAGTGGACAGAACATAAGCGCTTGCCAGATGATTAAACTCCAGGGTCTTAATCTGGATTTAGCTTTGAGCAACTGGAGAAGAACGTTTGAGGAGAAGAACCTGGTCTGACCACACCAGGCACTTGTGAGCCTGACCTGACCTTATCTATTGATTACTGATCTGAGAGATGAAGAGAACATGCTCTCCTCTACTTTTGGTCGGTGTCCACCCTGCCGAGGATCAAACAGATGGTTCTCCTCCAGGGCATCAGTGGGGTCAGACATCCATCACCTCGCTGTAGTCACGTACAGTGACCTGAG
Organism: Sinocyclocheilus anshuiensis; assembly: GCF_001515605.1. Classification (NCBI taxonomy): domain Eukaryota; kingdom Metazoa; phylum Chordata; class Actinopteri; order Cypriniformes; family Cyprinidae; genus Sinocyclocheilus; species Sinocyclocheilus anshuiensis. The sequence goes on from NW_015544166.1 coordinate 518,219, forward strand.
AGTGATCCGGCTCATCATTAAGTCACAGAGGGACAGTTAGATGTGCTGACATCCTGTTTGCTTAACAACGAGCTTATCTGAGCAATTACAGGCCACTGATGATACATAAATATAAAACAGGCGCACACAAACATGCCTATATATGGACTGTTATGCTGTTGCATTCCTAAAATAAGCGTTACTTCTCTAAACACCTGTAAACATGCATGGAAACTTGTTTTTGTGTATGCATAAATATCGAAAAGAACAATATTGAAGCATCTTACACCTGTGTCATACACTATGGTAACCAGCTGACAGCAGAGGCATGATAGTGTCTTACCAATATAACAAACAGCCGATATGAATAGATGATGTTACACTGTCTATGACTGGAGACTGTCACAGACATAAAACATCTCCCCATGCACAGGAAAATGTGTCAAAATGAGCCATCTAGCTCATTCTGTATTGATATTATCTATTCCTGAAAATCAACATGGCTATGAATCGGAAGCCGAGGGACAACATGCTGATATTCGGTGAAAAAACAGCACGGTTGAGCGTGTTTTGTTGCTTTTATACAACAGTACAATAAACAAGTTATTATTGAGAAACTTACATTTTAGCACAATATTGCCAGTTGTTTTGTATGTTTTTGCTGCAACAACGCGAACAGTTCCAAACAAATCCACAAAAGAATCGCACAATTTTTCGGAACAACACGGTAGTGGTGTTCAGTTCCTGATTCAGCGTTCGGAGAATCGGTTGAATAAACGATTCAGTGACTCAATGAAATGCAAACTTGTTTAATTCCAGAATGAATCAGCGTTTTTGAACGAATCTTTTAAATGAATGCTTCAGTCACTAATTTGTTTCGTTCCTGAATGAATCAGAGTTTTTGAACAAATCGTTTGAATGAATGAATCAATGAGTCACTCGTAAGGAGAGTTTCGTTTCTGAATGAAGCAGTGTTTTGAACGAATCGGATTCAATGACTCGCTCATAAAGACTTGCCGCCACCTACTGGCGTGATGTAACCTGCTAAAACAGTAACTGAAAAATATATTAGCCTATAAACTATTAATGTATTTATATATTTTCTATATACATTCTTATTATTTTTCATTTTCTAAAGCAAGCATTACTAATGTTAATATTTATGCATTAAACTTTGGCATACTGTTTGTGCTACAGATATGATAGGCCTATAAACTTAAGCCATTTATGATACCTCATATCTATCTATCTATCTATCTATCTATTCATCTGTCTGTGTATATTTCTATCATATTTTGTGTAAAACAATAATGCCAATAAAATGCTTTGACATTAAAATGAGAGTGAAAGAGCGAGAGCGAGACGCCCATCTGGGATGACAGATTATCATGTGACTTGCTCTGTCAAATGGTTCGAAGTTGTGAAGTTGTTTACACACAGCTGGGTACAATTAACTCCCCACAAGAAAGTATTTTAAACACTAGTAGACTGTTTGGCCTTCTACTCTATCAAAATAGCTCTCCCATAAAAACTCTCCCACTAGAACCAGCCTTTCTGATGCTCACATTCTCACAAACAGAAAATAACAGAAAAGGGACTGAACACCAAGAAGACAGAAGGAGACCACCTATTCTGATTAAAATGATCAAAAGGAAAATCTGAATGAGTACATGAACCTTGTTTGAAATCATTGCTTCTCTTTTTCTGTCAGTGATAAAAACTAAGCAGGTGATGACAGGTGCTGTGCACGCCTCAAGCGGATATCTGTCACCGCTCCACTTTAATGTTAAACATCGCGAAATAGGATTGGAGGCCTTGAGCAAAAGGGTTACCCGTTCTCCTCTCCCTCTCTGGCTCTTTTAATCTAGCCGCTTATAAATGCAGTATGTGTTACAGACTCACATGCACATATGCTGTATACCATTTCCTCTTCCTATGGAAAAAATAATATACAAAGGTTGTATAAAGAGGGAACAGAACTCAATCTGTTCCTTAGGTTACTAGTACAGGCTGTTAAAATCATACTAGTGCACTTAAATAGTCACGTCCAGAATGTACTGTAATTTGTTGTTATTATTTGTATTGTTATTACATTTCAGTTACAACTAGTACAGGCTGTTAAAATCATACTAGTGCACTTAAATATTCACGTCCAGAATGTACTGTAATTTGTTGTTATTATTTGTATTATTATTACATTTCAGTTACTCTTTAATTTATATTTTAAATTAATATTATATTTTAATGTATTTTATTTATATATTTTAATTGGCTTGTATCCCTTGGTTCAAAGAAAATAATATTGGAAGTGTTTAAGTATTACGCAGGAATTACAGTCGTATGTTATGC
>NW_015544166.1:520781-552920 GCF_001515605.1 Sinocyclocheilus anshuiensis
TATTATATTATATTATATTATATTATATATGCAAACACACACACACACAGTAAATTAACAGCAAATAATAAAATAATACAGTTCATTAGACAAATATATTTGACAGAAGAATGTCACAATATTTAATATAACATATTTAATTAATTTATTCATTATTTTTTATTCTAAAAATGCATGTTTTATAGTGGGGTTAGTCTATAATAATTAATTAGCTTGATATAAAAACAATAGAGGTCACATGTGTGTGTGTGTGTGTGTGTGTGTGTGTGTAGTCATTGCAGAATTATCTGTTTTCTTTTCAATTTATTTATTTTTTATATATTTTTTTAAATTTCTGAATGTTATTATACATTTTCCTTTTGTAAAATAACACAAGATAAATGACATGTTTCATAATGGCACTTCCTTTTTTAGCAGCTATAATGAAGATGCATGATAACGTGGTACACAGCGATGTTTTTGATGAATACCGGTTTCACTTTAATGCATGACTTCATAGATCAACATAAGTCACCAATGTTTAGTACATCAAGGTCATTATAGCACCCAAATTCATGTTTACGATGTACCGATACACAACATGGAAACTGGAATACACTCTTAAAAATAAAGGTGCTTCACGATACCATAGAAGAACCTTTTTGTCTAAATGGTTCCATTAAGAACCTTTAACATCTGAAGAACCTTTCTGTTTCACCAAATGTTCTTTGTGGCGAAAGAAGGTTCTTCAGATCATAAAAAGGTAAGAAAGAGATGGTTCTTTAAAGAACCTTTGATTGAATGGTTCTTTGTGGAACCAAAGATGGTTCTTCTATGGCATCACTGTGAAGAACCTTTTAAAGCACCTTTATTTTTAAGAGTGTAAGGCGCACCCAGAATCTGTGAGAGGTCAACCAAAGTGCTAGGAAGGTCAGAGGTTGCTGACCACAATAGTTGCCCTGCGGTCATCCAAAATTCCTCAGACACATGAGTAAAGCCTTTCAATCACAACCTGAGCAGAAGCGCTGAGCTCTGATGGTTTAGAGGTGAACAGGGATGTTTATGCCACAAACAAACACAAAAATAGTACAAGAGGACAGCAGTGCATGTGCCCTTGTGTAAGGGCATCATATGATGCATAAACAAATATCCAGAGGTTTGAATAGTGAGTGGTGAGTTAGCTGTATAAACCATTGGGTTTTCTGTTGTATTATGAGTTCCAAATAGTGGGAGCGTGCTGTGATGGTAATTACAGATCTCTCAGCTGCACAGCAAACACTGGGCTAATGTCACACTACAGTCCATCTGCGGTGTGCGTTAGACGAGTGTGATCACAGAACAATTCAACCCTTATCCACATATCAAAGTCCGCGCTGCCTAATGTATTATGCATCAGAATTGCACAGTCGGTATAGAGTATCAGACTTTTTTGTACTCTCATTTATCTCACATGATTAGTACCATTACAGGGATAGTCCACCCACAAATGAACGTTCTTATGAATATTCATTTACTCAACCTCATGTCATTCTAAACCCGTGTGAGTTTCTTTCTACATTATAAACTTACATGAACTGCACCACTGACAGTCTAATTCATCACGTGAAAGCAAACCTATACCCACTCAGACAGCAAAGGCACTAAAGCACTATCTAAGCTGTATCTCTGACAGTGAACAGCTCTTTACTGGAAAGCCTCAATGAAATATCATTCCCAAAAGCCTCCAGTCATAAAATCAAAACCAACGTTCCAGCCCCTTCCTGTCCCATAATGCACCAGTCCTCAAATTCCCGCAGTTTCATAGTCCTTCAGGACCAGACCAGATATATATATATATATATATCATTTATATTTTTTTCAATTAGTAATTATATAAATATATTTCAGATTTTGTAATACTATGTATTTTTTCATTTGTTTTTTATACTTATATTTAAATGTAAATATATTTAATCGATTATTTTTATTATAGATTATTATATTATACTATATTACATTATATATATTATACATATATTTGTTTATTATATATAATTTCATATATATATATTGTATATGTATGTCAATTAATTATTATAGAAATATATTTCATATTTTGTAATGTTATGCATTTTCATTTATTTCTTTTATACTTATATTTAAATATAAATGTTATTATTTTTTTATTTATTTATCCTTTATTTTTCCAGGAAGGTCCCATTGAGATTAAAAGAAATCTCTTCTTCCAGGGAGTCCTGGCCAAGATGACCGTACAAAACAGAGAGTTTCACATAAATTTAAAAGGTTATACAACACACAGAACAGAATTACAAACAAACAAAGCAAAACAATAATCATAAATAAACAGCCTAATTAAAACAACCACAAGGTTCATTCATTACACGCTGCAATAATTAAAAAAAAATATTCAAAGAAGGAATTGCTTCTAATGGAGTATTAATCTGAAAATCATTCCACAACCAAGGAGCATAGTAAGAAAAAGCTGATTTTCTATGTTCTGAATGCACCCCAGGCACTTCTAATTTAATCCCAATTGAAGATCTAGTTGAATAATTATTTCTATGCAAGCATAAAAGACTAGTAATATACTTTGGAAGCATACCCCGCAATGCCTTTACAATAAACAACAACAGATGTGCTTTCCTTCTTTGATATAAGGAGGACCAACCTACACTGTTATACAACAAACAGTGGTGAGTACGTGAGCAAGTATTAGTTATAATTCGCAACGCAGCATGATAAACACTATCCAACCTTTTTAGTAAGTATAAGGAAGCATGCATATAAATACAGTCACCATAATCTAAAATGGGTAAAAACATAGTCTGTATGATTCGCTTTCTAACTCCAAAGGAAAAGCATTTTTTTTTGCCGAAACAAAAAACCCAATCTTGGTTTACGTTTTTTCACCAAGCAATCAATATGACGGGGAAGTCGTGGCCTAATGGTTAGAGAGTCGGACTCGTAACCCAAAGGTTGCGGGTTCGAGTCTCATACAGGCAGGGATTGTAGGTGGGGGGAGTGAATGTACAATGCTCTCTCCCACCTTCAATACCACGACTGAGGTGACCTTGAGCAAGGCACCGAACCCCCAACTGCTCCCCGGGCGCCGCAGCATAAATGGCTGCCCACTGCTCCGGGTGTGTGTTCACGGTGTGTGTGTGTTCACTGCTGTGTGTGTGCACTTTGGATGGGTAAATGCAGAGCACTAATTCCGAGTATGGGTCACCATACTTGGCCACATGTCACGTCACACGTCACACGTCACATGTCACACATGTCACACATCAAATGCCAACTTCTCGTCAAGCCATATCCCTAAATATTTATAAGCAGTTACTCTTTCAATGTGTAAGCCATCAATTGTAAGAATTCTTAGATTATTATATTATACATATTATACATTTATTTGTTTATTTACATTTAAACACATTAATTTGATATAATAAATATGTTTACACAAAGTAGATTAACTGCAAATAATAAAATAATTCAGGTCATTATACAAATACATTTGACAGCAGAATATCACAATATTTAGTATAACATATTTAATTAATCTATTATTTTTTTATTCTAAATATGCACATTTTATAGTAGGCTTAGTCTATAGTAATTATAATTAGCTTTATATAAAAACAATAGAAGTCTAGGGTCCCCATTTAGTGTGTGTGTGTGTGTGTGTGTGTGTGTGTGTGGTGTGTAGTCAATGCAGAATTCTCTTTACTCAAAAGATAAGAAAAACGAACAAGCAGAAATTCGGAGAGAGTAATTGAACATATCTCCAGGTGAATTTGCTGATGTATGCAGACATTGGTCTCGCTCTTTCACACACTCTGATTCTCTCCCTTATTCTCTGTTCTCACTAAATTATCTTCATATTAAGCACAAGAACAACCCTAATTTATCTACAGAAGAGTTAAAGTCACTCAAAAGATTGAAGAAGAGAGGGTTAGAGAGAATTAATTCCTCAAAAAGTTCTCAGTGACCACCCACAACCATACATCCCCACTGTCAGCCTGTTGCAATGTTGTTTTCAGTGTAAAAACAGATGACAGACAGGCCAATGCTTAAACAATAGATACGGTAATGACAGACAGGCACTTTTATAATGGGAAATCTCAGACAGACAGACAGACGCTTTCGTGACAGATAGACACTTCAGTGACAGACAGATGCTTTCTCTGCAGTGACAGACATCACATGGGCATCTTCTACGCTTGCTGCAATGACCGAAGAGCATGTTATTGCAATAGTAAACACTCATAACTGAATTTGTCATAATTTTGTTATTTGATGTCTTAATTGGTATTTTATTTTTATTCTATTTTGTCTGTATATATATATATATATATATTTGTCTCCTGTTTCATAAGAGATATGTGTTGAGGGCTAGATTTTTGCTGGAGGAAACAGCTGTGGCGTGATGAGGGGTGAACGCAGCGAAAATTTTACAGTAACTTTAGATGGGAAACCAATTGCTACCTCGTGACCTTTTGTATACTGTATGTATGACAAAGAACTGCACAGATACAGATATTATAACAATCTATCGATAAACACACACCTTGTGTCCTCTGTTTCTGTTTCAGTGCTGGTCCCAGCATGCAAAACATACCTTATGCTGGTGACCAGTAATGCTGGATTTTTCAGCAGGGTATACTGGTGTCAAAGACCAATTTCTTCTCTGTGACGATAAAGTTAAAAAATCCTAGTGACCATTTGCATTTAGCCACATTTAGAGCAATTACATGTAAAGTAATTGCCCATTTGCATTAGTGGATTCACTGAGTGTGAAAATCTCTCACTCTTCATTTATCTCTCCCACTAACACACTACAACTAAATTACATCTTTAAACACACCACTGCTAAACCAATAGCATAATTTGTTTGTTCCTGAGGGACTGCAGGAAATATTAGCATACTAGCGCTGGAGATACACCTCAAAATAAACACTTCCCCTACACAAATACACACACATACACCCTTGAGTCAAGGCCCTTGTGGCATTACGAGTAATTACTGTATGCTGCAGTTTCGTTTCCGAGTGTGAATTGCAGAGTGGTTTAAAACGTACAAAATACACACATACACAGAGCAAACAAACATACACACACTCTAATTACATCTATATTAGCGAGCCATTAGCCTGGACAGTAAAGCTGCCCTGATGAACTCTTTGCCCCCACACACACAAGCACAGGAAGGCCATGTGATGAGTCAATTTGTAGCGAGGGATTCATGAAAGCAAACCCTGCTGAGATGCCAAGAAAGACCACTTACAGCGCACTAATACAGACTAAACAGATAAACTAAAACACTCTCGGGATGTGAACGACACCTCGAATCATGTGACTCTTGCCTGGCGAGTGATAAAACTGCTGGCTGCTTGGAAATGAATCTGTAGTGGTGAGGAATGGACTGTCACACGTGTACTAGTGCACTGTTATATTAGAATCACAAGCACATGCAGCTACCCGTGTAATCGCTCTTTCCTCGGCACTGTCAGCGCTTTGATAGATTTTCCCAGCTCCTTTCAATCATGACGGAAAAAGCACACACGCCAAAATCCCATTTTTCCTTTCATCTGCTGCTCAAGACTATACGGGCTGATCTGGGATCTGCGGGGTTCATGCTCTCTTCTTGTTTGGGGTCACAGGTGAGTGTCATCAGTCTGTTCTGGGATCCATCACATTCAATCTAGAGCTTTTAGCTCATGTCTGGAGGTACTGAAGTCATCTATGTGCTAGAGAACTCTCTAGAGATTTATGCATTTAAAGGGATAGCTCACCCAAAAATCATTATAAATAATACTAAAATAACACTGTTTTCCTAGAAGAGAAGGACTATATTTTAAAGGGATAGTTCACCCAAAAATGAAAATTCTGTCATTAATTACTCACCCTCATGTCGTTCCAAACCCGTAAGACCTTCGTTCATCTTTGGAACACAAATTAAGATATTTTTGATGAAATTCGAGAGCTTTCTGACCCTCCCATAGACAGCAATGCAACTGATATGTTCAAGGCCCAGAAAGGTAGTAAGGACATCATTAAAATAGTCCCTGTGACATCAGTGGTTCAACTGTAATGCTATAAAGCTACGGGAATACTTTTTGTGTGCAAAGAAAACAAAAATATAACTTTATTCAACAATTTCTTCTTTTCTGTGTCAGTCTTCACCACATGTTCACGAGAGTATCACGACGCACGCGTGTGGTGCTGCTGATGCAGGAGCCGGCGTTTTTAATGATGTCCTTACTACGTTTCTGGGCCTTGAATGTGTCAGTTGTGTTGCTGTCTATGGGAGGGTCAGAAAGCTCTCTTATACTGCCTCAAAAATATTAAGCACAGACACATAATTAATGCTAAAACAGATGTATAAAATAAAATAAATTAAAATAAGTGTATAAACAATAAAATATATTATTATAAACAATAAATATATTATTCAAAATAAGACAGCAGTTTATTTATTTATAAAAAAAAACATTACAGGGACATGATACTGTGTTTACTCTGCAAGGACTGTATGAACTTGAGGACAACCACATTCATTCACTTAAAATCACCTTGAAAACAGATGAAAGTAATTGCAAAATAATGACTCAGAAAAGTGAAGAGAAAAGCTCTAGCATCATTTATTCATGGATCCCACTTGGTTAAAAAAATTCCATTATGCAATGCAATGGCATTCAAACATTCAAGCAAGCATGGTGTAAGTGTCCAAATTTTTGAATACACAGAGCAAAAACGTGTCCAGACGCAGAACGTCCCCAGAACATGATCGATTGTGCATGCTGTGAAAGAACAGCATTATATCACTGTGAATAAGTGCGAGGAGCAGAGTGAAGGACGCTTCACTCACATAGTCACAAAATTCAAATGCACAGAACTTATGTGAACTCAAATCTCAGCTGCATAAACTCAGATTATTGTGAATGTGTTGGATGGTGGGGGGTTGGTCATTTAGTTGACTGGCATTGCAGGGTATCTTAATAAAAAAGTTTCCCATGCTATTTACAGCCTTTCCTGGCAATCCAGAAGGAGTGCTCCCAAAACACACACTCACACACACACACTCACAGAAGAGAAAAAAGTATTTTTCCACAGCAAGAGATTTTTAACCGGTGTTATATACTGTAGTATTATTCCTTTACTATTATCGTATTTATTAATTTTTTGAAATTGCTTTCATTTTTTATATATATTTTAGTTTTTATATTTATTTAGTTTTAGTCATTGTTTGTAAATATTTCTGTTTAGTTTTATTTTATATATAAAAAAAAAATCTTTTACATTTTAGTTTCAGTCATTTTGTTATGTGCTTTTGTCCTTTTTTTTATGTAATTTCTGTTTTAGTCTTTTTGGTACTTCAACTTAAACATTTTATTTCAGTTAGCTGCCAAGTTTGTAAGTTAAAATTTTCTTTTATTTCTTTTATTTCAGTTTTAGTCATTTTATTATGTAAATATTTCTATTTAACATTATTTTTTTATTTTCAGTTTTTGTTTTAATTTTAAGTTTTAGTCATTTTATGTGCTTTAATTATATTAAGATTTCATCATTTATTATGTGTTTTTATATTTGTATTAAAAATATTCATTTCTAGTTTTAGTAATATTACTACATTAACTGAAACTTGTTCATTTCAGTTTCTAATTTTCATTTAATTTTTTGCTATTTTAAGTTTTACACCTAATATTTATATTTGATTTAATTTCAGCTTTATTTCAATTACCGAAAACGATTTTAATAGTTTTAGTTAACAACACAACACTGCTTTTTACCACATGACTTCAAAATATAAAACAAAATGTAATAGAAACATGCAAGGTCATTTTCTGTCAGTAAAATCTCCACCTAGAGGAGTTTCTGCTTATTCCCTAAATCCAGCTGTTCCCACCCTCATACACCTTCATTGAAAAACAAATCTGCTCTGAAGGAACAAACTCACTCATTCTTTTGTTTTTCTCACACACCCTCAAATATGTTTTAGACCAGCTGAGGAGGAGAATAATTAGGATATTAGAGTCATATTTGGCTTTTCATAAGTTCCCAAATAACTATCCAAGGCCCAAATGACAGGAAAGAACAAGAACAAACAAACAAAAGAAGGCAGACTACACCTTGCGGTCAAATCTTTGAGTGACCCAACATGGATCCAACTTGTGCTTCAACCAATGTTCAAGCAACAAATAGAGTGTGTATTTATGCTGAACAGGTCACAACCAGTCCTCTGTTGTTTGCGTGTTTAACCAGTAAGGACTAACTAAAATGGGGAACAGCATTTAGGAAGGCCAACCAGCAATACACACAAAAATTAACTGTTGCTATTAGCACACACCCACATGAACACAGAAAGTCTGAGGCTGGTGTACTGTAGTTTTAGTACCGATGCAATATGATGGTATCATGAGGTTAAGTGAGTGTTTCACAGAGCCATTTGCAGCTCTGCTTTACGGGGCCTTTTACTGCTTCAGCCCTGCGGGAAAACAGGCACTCAAACGCTGCAACAGAAACGACACTCATGTGACACTCGCACACGTTTAACTCTGAATTTCACAATGACTCATCATTTAAATGACTACAGCACACAGTATAGCTGAGTTGTGAGTCCATTATTCAGTGCCAGGTGAGTGACAGCTAAAAGGGTCAGTGGGTTTAATTAAAGACTGGATGAACAGACAGGTGCTTTAGACCAGCTTAGGAGGACACCAAAAAGCGGTCTTAATCATCACTGTCTTCTACTTTCCAAGAACTCCACATTCTTGCTTAAAAAATCTCTTATAGTCACACACACTAAGGCCAAAAAACTTTCCAAGCAAATGTTTGCATTGTTTATACACTAAGTTTGGGGTCAGTAAAGTTGTTTTGTTTGTTTGTTCTTTGAACTTACGACTTTTATTGAGCAAGAACGCAATAAATTATCAAAAATGACATTAAAGATATTTATAAATAAAAACAATTTTTTTCAAAATAAATGCTGTTCATTTGAACTTTCTATTTATCACAAATTCCTGTAAAAAAAAATGTATCAGTTTCCCCCAAAAAATATTAAGCAGCAAAACTGTTTTCAACATTGATAAATTAAGAAATCATTTAAAAAAAAAAGTGTCATGTGACACTGAAGACTGGTGTAATGGCTGCGGAAAATTCAGATTTTCCATCACAGGAGTAAATTACGTTTTAAAATATATTCAAATAGAAATCAGTTATTTCAAATATTTCACAATATTACAGTTTTAACTGTATTTTTGATCACATAAATGCAGCCTTGGTGAGCATAAAAAAACTTCTTTATAAAACATAAAGATCAAAGGACTTCAGACATGGATAACCCAATCTACCCAGCAATGCAACATGTAAGCACACAACTGCTTTTGTAAACAGCATGTTACGGTTTCTGTTGTATCTAAATCTAAATGGAAGATGAAAACGGTTTATTTAAAAGTACCACAGAACAAAACAAACTACTGAGACAAAAATAATGCAAAAACTGTTTGAAAAACAAACAAATTTAGCATAACAATAAAACAAATAATGAGTAGATTAAGGAAGATGTTAATAACAATGGGTGATTGTGGGCCCCTGTGCTAGAGTGTAACGAATCATCCACTGAAGGCGAGCGTAAGTGAGAACCCAAGTGCAGTTTATTTACAGGTGATCCAAACATCCAAACATAATCCAAACAGACGAAGACTAGATACACAGACTTGACTTGACTAGGCATGAACAGACTAGATTCACCGACAGCGGGTTACAACATCAATACACGACGAAGACTCTGGGAACATGATGCTACTTATATCAGACAATGAGGGTCACATGACATGAACAAACCAATGGGAAACAAGACACATGACTAAGACAACCAATCAGAACATGACACAATGAACAAGAGAACCAATGGCATGAATACATGAGGGCAAGGGAAGCATGACACAAACAGGGAGCATGACTAAACTACAAAATAAAAGACATGAAAACATGAACAAGAAACAAAACCCAAACCCCACATTACATAGAGTATGGGACCCTTGACATACTCTGACAAAAAGATAGGCTCACTTGATGTGTTTTGTTTTCAGGAGTGGTAATTTGATTCATATGTAATCATAAAACAACACATGTACATTTAGGGGCCCGTGAGCATGGTTGGGACCCTCTGTTACATATTGGCTTCCAATACAAACAGGGGCCACTGTATTGCTCTAAATAGTTTTACTGACATTAACGCAAGGGGCCTTTATTCAAGTGGTAGGGGCAGGGTCTCATTGTTTGGGACCCTAGGGAGTCAGAAACCCCGGTATGTGTCAGTAAGTACAACCTACACAAGTATGACTTCAAAATTCATAATGCAATGCAAATAAAAATTGCATTCTCAGCTTTGCCACAAGGGGTGCTAGTAATCATTTCACAACTTTTTTTACTTTACATATATCACATTACAGCTTTCAGTCATGGAGTAGCAACTGTCCAACTTTGAGGGTGACTCTATCCCCCCCTTGAGTTTAGTTGTTTGTTAGTGGCAATGCAAGAATGAACGTACAATATAAGGTTATTGCAAGCTTGCATACTTGCGTTATCTTTCTTTCCTAAGAATAAGAGTGAAGATGATGACAAAAGCTTTCTAGCTTTCCAGAGGAACAATGGCTCAATTGATTTATCGAATGTATTCCAGCTTGTTTCTTCACTCTGTAGCGGTCTCTTTATACTTGTGGAGACATCTGTGAATTAGTTTTTGAGGAGCGTAAGAAGTATTGATGAAACGTCCCCAATCGTTCCCATCACATATACTAACAGCCACATATTTCAATAGCTCATTCACCTCCCTTAATCAAACATACATCAGACAGAGAGAGAGAGATGAAAGAGTAGACAAAGAGAGTGAGGAGAGAGATGAAAGAAAGAAAGAAAGAAAGAAAGAAAGGAAGATAGAGGGATTGGCTACAAGCCCAGAGGAAAATGCATACCACTCTGTTATTGGCCATATAATTGGTTTCCTCTCTCTCTCTCTCTCTCTCTCTCTCTCTCTCTCAACCCATCCCCCAATTTAGGCAGAGTGTAAACCTCTAGGATTTCATATAACAACAGTAAGTGAATTTGTGAATTCATGTACTTGTGCGAAGATGTGCTGGAGTGTTTGTCAACACTTTACAATTTATTTCAGGCCCTTTATAGGGGACATAAAATACATGCTACACTCACAACCTCTACACACAAAAATGGGCCATTCATGGTTATGAAATAACATTCTAAAACATTGGTTTCCTCTCTCTCTCGCTCTTTCTCCTCTCTCAACCCATCCCCCAATTTAGGCAGAGTGTAAACCTCTAGGATTTCATATAACAACAGTAAGTGAATTTGTGAATTCATGTACTTGTGCGAAGATGTGCTGGAGTGTTTGTCAACACTTTACAATTTATTTCAGGCCCTTTATAGGGGACATAAAATACATGCTACACTCACAACCTCTACACACAAAAATGGGCCATTCATGGTTATGAAATAACATTCTAAAACATTAGCCAATTATAACAGGGGTCGTTTACATAAATGAATCTTAAAGGTACAGAAGCAAAAAAAAAACAAAAAAACATTTAATTTGTAAGCTCACAGAGAGGATAGGAAATGCACGGGGAAATTGTTTGCCGTCACATGGAATTTGCAGTTGTGTGGATTCCTATCAAAATGTCTGGATTTTGCCCACAAAAAATCACTGAGCAATGGTAAATGTGACTGCAACTTAACATTACAAGTAGACTTCAGAGGAAAAAATGAATTTATTTAAATAAAATGCCAAAAGTGTATAATATGTCCCCTTTAACAACATGGAGGACATCTAAAAATGCTGGCCTACCACTTCAAGACCAAGATCAATCATTTCCATCTTTTTTTGAGCTGTGCTGCTTGTGGCAACAAAGACAGGCTCTATAGGTTGTTAACAGCATGTACCACAAGAGTTCAATACAGTTCAATAGTTCAGTTCAACAGTGCAGAACATGTCTGTACATGAAACATTAAAGAAATTAATACACACACACTGTGAATGAATGCGTGTGGGTGCAGGATTGTATAAAAAAACGGATGGCAAACACGGCTATACTGACAGAGAGATGGAAACAGCATGGTACGTATAAATGAGAGACATGTTCCCGTCACACATTCACATCATTTTCTTTTGGCCTTTGACCTCTGGGTGAGCTCAAAGATGTTACAAACATCTTAATTTCATTAAGGATTGTCAATCAAGTGAAATAAAAAATAATCACATGAACTACATGATATGTCAATGAATTGATCAAATTAATCATGTACATCAATATTTGCAGAGAAAAGTCCACAAATAAAACATTATGGTGGATAAATAAATAAATGAATTAATAAACATTACAGAAAGTGGCTTTAGATGTTAATACTGCATTAACAACCCATAATAAACAACCCATCTTTTTCAATCATACATTCAAAATTTAAAACATGAAAAGAATATCACAATTTTGGTTGTTCATTCCACGTCAAAATATGATTACAGCAGCAGTGATTCCTCTCAGACAGGAGCGGGTTTTGCCCAGAGGCTTGGAGGGGCCAGGACAATTTTTAATATAACTCCAATAGGATTCGTCTGAAAGAAGAAAGTCACATACACCTAGGATGCTTTGAGGGTGAGTAAAACACAGGCTAATTTTCATTTTTGGGTGAACTAACCCTTTAAAACTAGTAGTAAAGAGGCAGGAATGATCGCGTTAACTCGCCCTCCGCTCTGCCATTTGAAAGGACCCCATTTATTACAATGCACAAGTCTGTGGCACATTACGGCTCAGACACGGGAACCGGAGCTGATCGCGGCCACTCTAGTCAATGCTTCTGTTTACACCAGCACGTTTCTGAAGCATCCCAGAAGCGGTTGTCCGAGGCGTTTATACAGCGATCTGTCATGCCACATCAAAGACTTTCAAAACATCATTTATTGTTTGAATTTCCTGGGGGATAAAATTTTGTATTTGTTCGGTACACATGCGTACCGAACCGAAAGACCTGTAGACTACGAATGCAGCTGTTGCATGCAGTACACAGAGTCTGGTTCCTCAACCAAGCTAAGCAGGCTAGAGCCTGGTCGCTACACTGGTGGGAGACCATTTGTGAAAATGTAGCTTGCTGCTGCAGCTAGTTTTAGTCCAGCCAGCAGGGGGTGATCATTCCCTGGCTTGAATGGGTGCAAAAGTCCTATTGTAATGATCGCGGACTTTATACTGTGAAAAGGAGCATCCTTCAGATGAGGCATTAAACTGGCCTCCTGACATTCTGTTGTCATGAATTCTCCATCTCAGTTACGAATTTGACTTTGTTTTCTTTTTGAAGCTGGTAGCACATTCTGATGGCTGGTAGGCCGTTTTGAACAATTAGCTTGCCGCTGGCGCTAGTTTTAGTCCGGCCAGCAGGGGGTGATCATTCCCTCACTTGTATGGGTGCAAAAGCCTTAGTATAACGAATCGGACTTCAGAATGTAAAAAGAAGCAACCTTTTGATAAAGCGTTCGACCGGCACCTGTAAAAAGGAGCGTCGTTCAGATGAGACATTAAACTGGCCTCCTGACATTCTGTTGTCATTAATTCCCCACCTTAATCATGAATTTGACCTCATTGTTTAGGCTGGTAGCGCATCCTGATGGCCGTATTGAGCTTGTCAGGTGCGCTACCCCTCTATTAGAGCAGCTTTATTAAGGCGCAGTGTACCGAAAATTTTCGGTACAAATACGTGTACCGTTACACCCCTAAATATAACACATCCAATGTTTTTCCCCAACAGTTCCCCAAACGTTCACTTAAGATATAACAGATTATGTTTGAGAGAATACTAAAATATACTTAGCCTACCGTAAATCTGTGTATATGTATCGGGATTGCATGCAGTTGGAAGCGCCTTTATGCAGGCGCTTCGGATGACAGTCAGCGCGAGAAGCGAGCAGAGAAAAGTTAATCTTCTCAGAAAATGTACAAATAAAGATACTTTTAGATGTTTAATTGCTATTTGGAGCACTGGTAGCATGTGTGCGCTGTCTACTGAATGTAAACCACGCTGATTACGTTGATTACATTCTGGGTACTCTCCAAAATGGCGGAAGACGGTAACTCGGGGAGAAGAATTGTTGAATAAATTATGTTGTTATTGTTTTCTTTGCGCACAAAAAGTATTCTCGTAGCTTCGTAAAATTACAGTTGAACCACTGATGTCACATGGACTATTTTACCGATGTCCTTGCTACGTTTCTGGACCTGGGAACATTGCAGTTGCATTGCTGTCTACGGAGGGTCAGAGAGCTCTTAGATTTAATCAAAAATATCTTAATTTATGTTCCGAAGATGAACAAAGACCTTATGGGTTTGGAACGAAAAGAGGGTGCGTAATTAATGACAGAATTTTCATTTTTGGGTGAACTAACCCTTTAATTAACTAATTTTTGTGAAAACCTCAAATTCGAGCCATACGCATTCCGACTCATTTTACCAGCACGGATTACATATAGTACATCCCAAATACATTCACTCCTTTTTTTAAATACCCAGAAAACCTAAACAGTCACAATTATAAAGCCGTGTTGATTTTTTTTAGCAGTATGACGTCATACTGCTCAGGCCCCACTCACGACCACTGACTGACTGTCCTGTATTAACATATTTCCGCCCTCAGCCAGTTGTATGCTATCTACCATTTTCTCTGCACTTCGAGCATCTGTAGCGACAACAATCTCTCGTAAGCAATGCAGGTGTTTTATAGTTGGTTGTAAAAGTGAACCTAACTGTCTTCATTTTCTCCCGACATGAGAGGCACTGAGGATGCAGTGGATTAGTTTTGTTTTTGATGGTAACGCACCACCAAATACACAAAAAAAAGCAAGTGGGGGGGGGGAGGGGGGAGCAGTAGCTCATTAACATTTAAAGAGACACGCATCAAAACGGGTTGCTGTGAGCAGAGCTGTTTTTGACAAGGTAAAAAGGGTGTTGCTTTACACGACCATTGAAGAATTTTAATCAAAGTAGGCCTATGCTGCAGACATTTCATGAAGACCCTAAAGAATCATACCAACTTGTGGAAAATGGGCACTGATGTCCCCTTTAAAGGATATTTTTGTACATTAAACAAATTTGGTGCTGTTTTCAGTCTCCACTTGATGTTCAATGTAAATTCTGGGTCTTAAAGCAGAACATCTGAGATCCACTTAGCTAGACAGACAGAGACAGAGTGAGATTTTCAGAGGGAGTTTCTTTGCTTCTCTCGTTCCTCTCTCATTCTCTCAGCGTTTATGTTTGTGTGATGAAAACAGATTGCGCAGAATAAGGCACACACTGAGGTTTGTGGGAACTTTCTTTCTCTCTAGCTCTCTCATGTAGTTTTTCTTGTTCAATATGCCACTAAACCTCTATGAAATTGCCCTTCAATGTGCTTAAAATTAATGGGGCCGAAAAAAATAAGAGCACTGAAAAATGAAATAGTGTTCATTTTTCATTGTGCTTTGAAGGCCATGAATATTTCACAATGTTTAAAAAGAGTAATTTTTCTTGTGCTACTCACATCTGAATAAAACACAAGAAAACCAGGCGATTGTTTCAAAAATTCCTGATATGGATAACTAGTGGATAACTAATTTACTTGCCAAGAAGAGTCTGAGTGTGAAAAGAAAGGTAAATAAATCAATAAAATATAAAATAAAATTAAAGTAAAATTAAATTAAATTAAATATTTAATGTGTTTTTAATTAAAGTTTCTTAAATCTTATAAAGCAGACTGTGGGTGGTATGTGGGAAGTCTGTCTGAGTCTGAGACTATAGGTCACAGTTAACTTCACGAACACCAATATAAATACACGTGTTTGTATAGCGAAAGACATAAGCTAAATTTGTGCAATAAATAAAGTGATTTTTTTATATATATATTTGCACTGGGGACGTTCTGTATGTGTGTGGGCTCAATGCCATTATACATGAACATACAGTATATTCATTCAGAATCGCAGCCTCTTTTCTCTGCCTACACTCGACTACATCAGCAAAAGCAGCCATATAGATGAACAAGTAATTATAGGAGAGAGAGAATCAGCTTTTAACTTCTGAACACACACATGAACACAGACACAACATCTACACAAAACTACAAACAAACCACTGAAGGCGCATAAAACGAGAGAGAGAAGGCATGTTTTGGAACTGCATACTACCATACTAATTTTACTATTTCAGCTTTATAGTATTTATAATGTGCACAGTTTGCAGTTTTTAGAATACCCAGATGACATACTACTACATTTGCTAAAATGTGCAACGCCCTCAATATGACCTTACATTTCCAGTGTGACGAATCAACCAGACCACTAATATCAACCGTGACTTTTAACATCTCTTTCTTGACTCTTGATGTGATCAGATTGCCAAAAGTTTGAAATCACCAGCAGCCTTTTGACTCTATGACATATATGTGTCAAAACACACAAGAGTTTCTAAAATTATTACATTTTTCATGTCAAGTCTCGCTTATGGAAGAATCGGCATTTAATTTTCTACCTTTAAGGTTTACGTAACAACATTCAGCGGTGTTGATGCAATCAGTTGATGCTTGATTTAATCATTGTGCAAATTGAATGTTATTATTTCAAGATTATATTCAATTTAAAAAAATCTATTTTTCATAAAGAAATATGACCATTTTGCATTCTGCCTCTGTACATTTTCTTAAATGACTATACATCATGTTAGTATTAGTATTTTAGTATATAGTATTTTAATAAACTAAACATCATATAAAATAATGAAATGTTTCTAGCTATTAAGAAAGACATGATTCTAGCTATTTTTAGACAAAAAATAACTGCTTATTTTCAAGTTAATAACTGAACTTTTTACTGTGAAAATATTAACCAGTACAAGCTACAAAAAAAGTTTTGACACGTTTAGAAAGAAAAAAAAGCAAACAGACAATACATGTAAAAAGATTCCATAAACTTGCTGAATTAATTATGGAGCATAATGAGGTCATATGGCATGTAGCATAGAACTATTTCTGTCTTATTTCATTCTGTTCACATACTATTTTTAGTAGACAGTATACAGTTTAGACTGTACAGTAGTCTGTTCAGTAAGCGGCTGGCATTTTGTTTTCGAACACAGCCAGAGATTTTGAGATTCAGATTGTGTGTGTGACTGGTTTAGAATGGTTCATTTGTTTCAAATGGCCTGAGAGATTAGTCTTTTTTGCTCTATATGAGCCTATAGTGAATAAGAGCAACACACACACTAATGGGTGAAGAAGGTGCACTAATGTGATATATACATGCATGTCCTATAGTTTATATACTAAATGTGTATGTGCAATACTCACAGGTCAGTGGGTCAGAATTACTGTAAATCCTGCTCATTACAAGAATAAATAATTATGATTTACTGGGATTGCAGCAAATAACCATAACCACATTGACCAGCCATACAAGCCCATCAATATTACAACCCATAAACATTTCTGTAACACAGTCTGCCAAGGCAGTGTAAAAACAGAGGAGAACAGTCATATATATCACTCTCTAACAGTTCTGAACACTCTCACAAATCACACAACATTCAGATTTTCCCATGAGCCTCTGTTCCCCTAAGGGTAATCACTGACAAATAACACCAGCACCAGCTATGACCTTGCAGTAAATGCCAGTCTCTAGATATGTACCCAAAAACAAACACACAGACAAGTAATGGCAGGAATTTAACCTGGTAACGAGTCTCAAGTACTTGAGTTAATGAACATGCAATCAAAGCAAAGGCTTAAAGCTATTTCTTTTATTTCAAAAAATGTCATGTTTTTATTTTTAGTAAGGAAATATTTAAAAATTTAGATTACAGTTTTTTACGATCGCTATGACAACTTTTTCAATACTTTTAACAATTGTCCTAAATTCTTAACACAGTTAGCACAACATCCATCTGTGTAGGCTATACAATTAACATATTTCTTGTTGCTTTGACACAAAATGCATACAGTTAAAACAAATTTAAAATGCTTGAACTTCTTTTACACACAAGCTCAACCAAGACCAAAACAATGTAATTTTACTGGCAAATTTTCAAATGCTTTCACACTGTATGTCAGATCAGATAACATAATTTTCTAAAACTAACTTATAGGCTAAAGTCAAAGTGAACAGCTGTTCATATTGTGAATTGAAACACAAATATGTCTCCTGTATTTTATTCCATTGCTAATGAGAAAGAGCTGATTGAAATTATGCAAATATATAAATTACAGCTTATTCCCATCTAGAAAACACACTCAGGTGTTGAGGTTCTTTCAATCGCATGACCATATGATATACAGTAAAAGAGGACCTCTTTGGGCTGATCTTGTGTGGAAAAGTCTTATTCTTAAATTCTGGAATAGTACTATTCTTAAAAAAAAAAAAAAACTTGTCCCTTTTAGACTTGCACTCTATTCATTTACTGCTTATTTTCTTTAAAAAAAAAAAACTAACACTAGCTTTTCTAATCTTTTTGTATTCTATCTATTTGTTTTCTTTTTATTTATTATACAATTAAAAAAGCAAAAAAGGCCTCTAACACTAGCTTGCTCTATTCTTTTTCTATTCTATCTGTTTTCTTTTTATTTACAGTTTTTTTCAATTGCTAACATCCTTTTGTCAAATCTCTAGTCACATTTTCAAAACTGTAAACACAATTAGCACAACATCCGTCTGTTGTGACCATACCATTAACACAATTCACATTGTTTTTCACACAATATGCAGTCAATTACCATGTTTCTAAAACGCTTACATTTTCTTTTAATACAAGCTTACGCAAAATCAAAATCATGGATGTTTTTAGCCTTATTTACAAATTATAAATTATGACATGCTTAAACACATCATGTCAGAAATGAAGACCTAATGTTCCATACTTAAATATAGTATAAAGCTTCTACTTCTGCAACAACAGCAGCTCAAAGGTATTGAAAAAAATCTCTCTGTGTAAAATATTGTAACAACCGATAAGCATTTTTAAGTAACAGATCACTGAAATATTTAGAAATAGCTGATTCCAGTCTCAGTTGGAGAAATTGTCTGGTGTTGAAGCTCTTTCCATTACATTACGTAACAACATAGTGTAAAAAAGACCTCTTTGAATTGGTTTTGTGGATGCAGAACAACACAGAATTAGAGAGAGAGAGAAACATGCCTGGGAGAGGGAGAGGAATAGTTATAGGTAGAGAAGAGGAATAGGTAGAGAAGTAGTTGGATCAGAAAAAGGGAGAAGAGGTAAGGGAGAGAAGTGAGAATGTGTGTTGGACTGTGCATTTTTATGTTTGTTTGTTTGTTTTTTCCCACACGTGAAACCTATGAAAGCGTTGGAATATAAAGCCATGGAATATAAAGGGTAAGGGTAATTGTGACTATCTCAGAATTCTGACTTTTTTCTTGCAATTGTGAATTTACAGTATCTCACAATTCTGATAAAGTCTGAATTGCAAGACGTAAACTTGCAATTCCAATAATAGAAGTCCGAATTGTGAGATAAAAAGGTCACAGTTACTGTTTTTACTTTTTTATTCTGTGACAGAAACAAGCTTGCATAGTAACCAAAGGTCATGTACTGTATGTTGGCATTTTTGTTGATCACTGGCATCAGCTACCATGGGGGCACCATCCACATACAACCCCCACCCACTGAAAAGCAATTTCAATCAAGGTTCCAATTGACTTTCTGCATAGGGAACCCTATTTTTTTCTATTGGACATTCTATAAAGTAATGACTCATTCAGTTTTAGATAGTATGTTGCCAAGAATGAACACATTCAACACTTACAAATGTAAAATGGGTTTCAGTTGAAGGTAAACTGAAGGCTAAATTACAAAAAAAACTATGGCTTTTTATATTGTCTATTATATGCAGGTAGAACTGAAACATGACAAGTAATGCAGTTTTTGTAAAGCCATCAACTGTTAGAATTTTGACAGTCACTGTGCTATGATTGACTACATGTTTCTGTTGGATAGAAACGTCTCAGGTTACTTATGTAACCATGGTTCCCTGAGTAGGGAACGAGACACTGTGTCCTCTAGGGGTCGCTATGGGGAACGCCTCGTCGTGACCCGTGTCTGAAGCATACATTGAAAAAACACCAACTCGTTGGCCGGCGACAGCCATGACGTCACTACCGGTACGACTATAGTATAAATAGGCGCCGGGAGCACACATCATTCACTTCTTCGTCTGAAGCTTGCGTCCGCAGCATGGCCAGTGCAGTCAGAGCCTGGTTTGACAACCATTTGAGAAAGATGTCTCTTTTCCTTGCCCCTTACTCCCCTTTCCTCAACCCCATTGAGGAGTTTTACTGAGCCTGGAGATGGAATGTTTTTGACCATCGTCCCTCCAAATGTCCCTCCAGGATACAATGGATGCTGCATGCCAAGACATCACAGCTGAACAATACCAGGAAGGATAAGGCGTACCAAAAGATTCTTCCCAAAATGCCTTGCCAGAGAAGATATCAGGTGTGATGTGGATGAGAACGTGGCCAAACGCAGAAGACCAGGCAGATTAGATTACATTTATTTTTTTATTGTTCTGTGGCTTTGTCTGTTTGTATAATTTGTATTTTCACATAATAAATGACAGCTATATCGTACATATTTTTTTTGTTTTCTTGCATTCTTGTTTTCTTTTTAGTTTTTTTCCAATGTTCTATTGCAAATAAAGCCTTTACTGCAGCAATTCTGTCTCTGTCTTTTTCCCCCCAAACGGTTCATTCTATAAAGCTACTCTGAGATGGGTCATTCAATTGTTGTATTGAATTTCTGCAGCAAAATAAACAAAATACATGCATTTACTAAACCCAAAAGAAAAAGAAACTGTAGTGTAAAACACAATATACGGTCTATTGTATAAGGTCAGACCTGACACCTAAAATAATGCAGTTTCGAAAATCTGAGGAGTTTGAGAGTTTAAAGGTTCAAACGCCAATTGCCATTAACACAATATAAAGATACCCACATCATACATATCAGATGTCAAACACAGCTCATTTTTCACACATTTATCCTCAACACCTTTTAACTGGGATGCTAGTTTGTGTAGAACATGTGCAGATGTGTGTGTACAGTATGTGTGTGTTGTATGGCATGAGGAAATTCAATAGTGAGTCAGTGTATCAGCGGTCTGCTAAAACACTGAATACATACAAAGAAATGTCCTGTGCTATTCTAGCCACTACTTCTGACGCAATAACAAAATTTCCCATCACACCGATCAAAAAAGAGAGTTAGCATCTATCCTTCTCATATAGGCAGAATTTGGGTGTACTAGCCTGAATTGAAATATTTACCAAACGGACGTTTTAATAGAAATTCCAGCACATGTGAATACATCTGTGCACTATCCTAACATCCTGTGCTCTCTATATCGAGCGATCGTTATCAGCATGTGTGTGTGACTGTGCCAGGCCAGCTCATCTGGAAGGAAATAGCATCATGGGATATTGCGGTAACCCTGGCCTGTCATTTTACACACACAACACATCATCATCACTATCACTAGGACATCCTTTGGCTGCGCACAAACACTGGACAACGATCAAGGCTGCGTAATGTACACAGGACAGGCTCTGAAGCGGAGATACGTACATCCCTTTAAATATATGACTGCAGCTTCCAGGCCACACATATACCAAGAGCATGACCAGCCATTAATGTCATATTCAATGCTAATTGGGTTACGCCAGTAAGCTGGTGTTAACTTAGCTTTAAGTGGATTTTACTCAGGGACTGACACATCCTTCTGTCAGACTGTCCAATTCACTTCATAAATAACACATGCAAAAAGGTTATTCTCACAAACACTGTCAAGAAATGTCTGGGTGCTATTTCACTCCAAGATAAAAAGAAAATTGTGTTTTGGATAAAGAAATAGAAGACTATTCTGCATTCTGGCACTGTACATATTCTTAATTGTGGTATTGTAATTGTGGTCATGGCATTTGTTTTACTACATTTAATTAATATTGATTTTAACAAAACAAAAAATAAAATAAAACATAATATAACGAAATAATAAAATTAAATATTATTACAATGTAAATAAACTAAGACAAATGAAAGATTTATTAAAATAAAATACATTAACAAAAAAAATAAAATATAAAATATAAAATAAAATAAAACATAATATAACTACATAAAAAATAAAATATTATTACAATATAAATAAACTAATGCAAATGAAAGATTTATTCAAATAAAATACATTAATAAAATAAAATAAAATAAAATTTAATTTAATTAAAATAATAAACAAGAACTGAATGTGTTAGGGTGTCCACTACTAAAAAAAATTCTGTTTTATATATTTAACAAATCAAAATAAAAATTTTTTTTGAATATCTAAATACCTCCTGGTTTGTAAACACTGTAATACAGTAATAAGGATGTGAATTTGGGGTACAGTATTCTTAATTGTCATGTAGCCTAAATAATGAACATTATTGACCAAAAAAAAGGCTTTATTTTCTTTACACAATATATAACAAATATAAATTTTTATTTTGGGTATTTCTTCATGAGACTTACTCAGAAAAATCTTCCATGAACATGTGCGTGTATATATCAAGAAAATGGGAGGAAGGGTGATAGAATGTGAAGGAGGAATAGAGTAATTGAGCTCTCTTGGCACCCGTTGGCTTTCTCTTCGGTTTGGCAGGCAGTGCTGACCAGGCCTCTAATGGGACTGTAAGCTGAGTCTTAGGTTCAATCAGGAGGGAGCGAGAGAGCGAAGCTGATCGATACTCAGTGAAAGCCCTGCTACCAACAGCATAGCGATCCCAACTGAAAAAAGAGAGCGAGGTAAGAAAGGAAGAGTGGAAAGAAGAGAGAGATTGAAAGATAAGATGGGGGATTTGTAAAAGACAAGAAACAAAAAAGAGGAGAGGGACTTTCTCTATTCACAGGTCTTGGCGCCTGGCTGAACGGCTAAATTAGACACATCTTGAGGGGTCTTGTAAAGTGGAGGGAGGGTCAAAGGTCAGTGTTACTACTTTCGTGCTTCTTGTAAAACACCAAAACATCCTCACACAAATCCATTGTTAATAAGATCCTGTGATTTGGGAATGTCAGATATGCCAGGTATGTAGGTTACATTCTGTAGCGAACAGAGGCATGCTGCCCACAAAAGGCTCGGGTTTGTTGATTTAAAAGCACAAGTGTGCACACCGGTGTAGTATGAACTTGAATGTATGGTTACAAATGTACATTTGTGAGGTTTGAGACACTTAAATCAGTCTAATATTGAGTTGTTACATCCAGGTTTAAAGCAACACTGGTATTTTCTATCCAAATCTCCATGAAACCAGCTAATCCAGTGGTCATGTGTGTCCGATCATGTGATTGAGAACTTTCCAGGGGGAAGACGAGATGTCTAAGCCCTAATACCAGGAGGATACTCATCTACACAGTGCTGTGATGGCCATTCATCAGCACAGAAAACGCTAGGCCATAAACTACTCTAAACTAAAGGGCCTGAGAGGTTGATTTATGACAGATTTGCAAACAAAAGGCAAGCATGGTCCGAGGAGTAGAACAATCACTGGCAGAAGCATTACACAGAGCCTAAGCTAATCAAAGGCCACCCTAGCACAGATGGGTTCCCTCCACAGAGCAGTTAGCCTTGACACGTATTGCCACAGCTCGAGGAGAAAGAGCTAAACTGATCAGGGAACAGGAGGGATGCACTTTTAACCTGTGAAAAACCATTGAGACTGTGAATGATCTTTGCAACAAATGAGTTAATGGGATGACGTGTAACGTGTTATGCCCCCTGCTAAAAATAGTGTGTGTTGGATGATGGTTCCCATCATGCAGTGCTGTTATGAAGCTCTTTAAACCTGTGAAAAGCTTTGAGACTGTGAATGATATTTGCGACAAATGTGTTAACAGAATAATGTGTTACATGTAACATATGTTACATCCTCTGTTGAAAAGTGAGTGTTTTGGATGATGGTTCCCATAATAAAATGTTTTTATGAAGCTCTTTTAAACCTGTGAAAAGCATTGAGACTATGAACGATCCAACAAATTGTTAACAGAGTAACATGTTACATGTAACACATGTTACATCCCCTTCTGAAAAGTCTGTTTTGAATGATGGTCCCCATCATGCAATGCTATTATGAAGCTCTTTTAACCTGTGAAAAAATGTTAAGACTGTTAAATGTGTTTGTAAATGTGTAAATGAGATGAGTGTGTTACAGTACATGTAGCACATGTTACGTCCTGTCCTGTCCTAAAAAGAGTGTGTTACTGTGTTTAGGATGATGGTTTCCATCATGTAATGCATTTATGAAGCTCTTTTAACCTGTGAAAAGCATTGATTGTGAATGATGTTAGTAACAAATGTGTTAATGAGATAACATGTTATATGTAACACGTGTTACACCCCCTGCTAAAACCAGAGCATGTTTTGGAAGACGCTTTCCATCATGCAATACTGTTGTGCTAATGTCTTTACCAGGCTTCTTAACTATTGACATAGGTAAACCAATTCCAACATGAAAGTTATCTAGCTTAACCATGTTTTGCAGTTTTACTGGTGAACAGCATGGCTATCAATTATTTTTACTTATGGACAAACACAATTGAATAAACATCCTTCATGCAGTGCACATGAGCTTTCTCTTATCATATTAGTATTGAAGTAAATTAAGCTTGACAATGAAGGAAAAATCTACAGCATCTTTCTAATCTGCTTCAAACACTGAAGAACGTTTCTAGCATATTAATGCAACAAATAAACATGTTACTTTTCATGAAAAGTACCCATGTAGAATTACTGTTATGTAGAATTCTATCTCAGACAGCACACCCGCACTTCTTTCCCCTATTATCTGATGCGTACTGCATACAAAAATTGCAAGACATTTCTGAAATTTACATGTCCTTTACATTGATTTATTCACAATAGCAGACGTTTTTATCCAAAGCAACTTACAAATTAAGACTTGCAAATGAAGAACTGCACTCAAATGGGATTGCCTGACCAAGTAACTTCCTGCATTCAAAGTAGAAATATTTATCAGTCCATGCAGTGTTATTATTTATATACTATTCATTTTTTAATACTACAATTTTTAATTTTAGTAACTTTTAGTAAGTTTGTTCTGTGCTTTTTTTCATCTAATATTTCTATTTCATTTTTTGCTTTCATTAGTCAATTACTGAGGTATATTGAATTTCTGATTTTCTCTAAACGTCACATAAACTGAGTATAAACCATGGCTGGTTGCTTTACATGATGGTCACAAAGCATTTTATTTGTCTAAGCGGGCCATACTTATCCAAAATAAGCCACAAAATAGACCATGCTGATCATTTAAAAGTCTGGCTCTGCGAGTCTAGTTTGCAGTTGTCTGGTTCCCATGCTGAGTCACTGTGCAAAGTGAAACTTTCTTGGAAAGGGTCATTTTCTTACTTGCGGTCACAGCGTGATTTATGCAGACTTACACGCAAGTGAGCACTTAGAAGCAGACAGAATACATAGACAAACCCACTCTTTGATGAGCACACCCACAAACAGAACACACTCCATTCCCCACAAGTCTGAACTTTGACCCCAATACACCACCCCTTCCTCCCCTGTCCACTCGTCTCTTAATGGATGGTGATATATAAATGCCCTCCTCCCTCTTTCTCTCTATCTCAGAACACTCCTCCACACTAGCTGACGGCTGCGCTCCAGACCAGAAGTTTTGGTAGCGGCCCATGTTTTTAGTAAGCGGCTCTGACAGTGAAGTGTGCATGGCTCTGTGTGATGCGCTCAATGGCACTGCGGTCTGTGTCGCTCAGCGGTCTGTTTCTGTGCCTGATAAGACGGGGGATAATGGCGCTGAATGTTTATTTTGATAAACCGCAGGGACATGACGAATCTGTCACTGTCCCAAACCGGCCAAGACGGAAAACAGATGCTAACTGCTCTTTTTATATTATTAGCAAGTAGGGATAAGTCACGATGGCTGACTTGTCGTACAACAAATAACTGGTCAATTTTTGTAATATTTTAGTGTTTTAATTAGTGTTTCGTGCTTTAGCTGTTAGCCAGTTTGTATAGTAAAAAAAACATCTTTATATATTCATATTTATATAGCTAGTATGACTGACAGAAACTTTACCTGTGTTCCAAACTTAGTTAGCTGACTCGCTGCTACATAGGGAGCAAAAATGGAGGGCCCTCCCCTATAGAAAATTAACTATGGTTTTACTACAAATAAAACAAAAAAACTATGGTTACTATAGTTAAACCATGGTAACCACAAATTAACCATGGTTTTGATATAGTCTAACCATGGGATTTGTAGTAAAACTGTGGTTATACAAATGGTAATCAATACGGCCAAAAAACATGGTTACTACACTTTTACTATAAAACCATAGTTAATTAGCATTAGCGTGTTAGCACATTGCTAAGCTAACAGCGCAATACTCTATAATCACAATTAACTTTTTATGGTATTTTTTCAGTATTGAACAAAATATAAGAATTCATAGTCAACATTTTTCTCAGCTTATCTGCCATCTTGTATTTATATTTTCGCTGAGATTGTGAAAGTGCATTCTGGGATTGCCCTATCTGTGTAGAGCAGGGGTGCCCAAACTCGGTCCTGGAGGGCCAGTGTCCTGCAGAGTTTAGCTCCAACTTGCCTCAACACACCTGCCTTTAAGTTTCTAGTATGCCTAGTAAGAGCTTGATTAGCTGGTTCAGGTGTGTTTAATTGGGGTTGGAGCTAAACTCTTCAGGACACCAGCCCTCCAGGACCGAGTTTGGACACTAGAGTATATGCAGTGCTGCCTTAGAATCAAATAAGGTATCTTAGAAGGCAACATAAGTTAAGCTAACAACCTTCACACCAGCAGTGTGTCTGCAAAGAATGACTGGCATGCTCAATGACCAATCAAATTAGAAAACAAGGCAATCAGCAAAGTGACTGGCAGCCAAAGAGAGATCATCCCATCTTGTTTCCCATAACCAACATCATCGTCACAGTATCCATAATGATAAATCAATGCCAGTAATTGATGCTTTATTATGTATCTATGCTTTTAGTAAGCGAAAAAAATAACATTCAGACCTAAAAATACATCCAGCTACTGTCTCACAAGTCCAAATCATGATTCAGGCTCTTTAATAGAGAGACAAATAATCACTGCGCAATCTAGTTTATCATTATCATAGTAAGCACTGAGCGTATTTCTGTCAGGACCACTATCGTCAAAGATGATTGACAATTAGCATACAGTTTGGATTGGCGGTATGGTTCTGTTCTGGGCAAGAACTCCCTGCGCCTCCATACAGCCTAGCATGGATGAGAGCAGGGAGAGCAGCAATAACCCCCCAGGGTAAACAGAACAGAACTAACATAAATGTATTGCAGATATTAAGTTCAATCATTTTATGTACACATTTTAGAATTAGTCTGATTCAAGGAGAATCAGAAGGCTGAATCCCGACTGACAGAGGAGGAGTTGGGGATGGAGGAGGGTAATTAGCTGTTGAGCAATGCGAAAACTGCTGATAATACTGAGGGACCTTATATATGAATGCTTAGATAGGTGTCGTATTCCCATAGGTAGATGGGGATCAGCTGAGATTCAGCTGATGCGAGCTTGACTAACGTGACCTGCCAGAACTAATGCTATGCTTGATGAATGTAGTATCGTTTGAAATCAGGGGTTTCTAAGTGCTGTGCTACCTAATGTAGCATTCACAGTGTGTCATTATTGATGGGTTATTCCATTAGCACTATGAGGGCACATAACATTGATCGTACAGCAGTGGGTCCCGTCCCACATGCAACAGTGTATGTGTGTCAGAGGTCAAAGCCACAAACCTATGTGATTGGAACATGCTTTATTTGTATGCCTTTTACCTACATAGAAAATAGCAGCCCGGGGCTTTTCCAAACTCACTTGCCTTACAGGGATTTTGACAGTAGGAGAGAATATTAAAACGACCTACTACTACTTTTGCCAAAACGTAGAGAATACAACAGAGCACATGGCATGGAATACTGTACCCCAACATGCAAAGCGATCAACAATGTGCTATTAAACTGAAGAGATACATCAGTGATTTTTGCCATCTGCCAAAAGCAAAGACATTTTTTTACACAAAACTGAATTAAAATGGAGAATAAATGAAGATGCATCAATATTACAATTTTGGCCAATAATGATTGTCATATTAAATTTTAGTAATTTAATATTTAAAATAATTCATTAAAATATTAAGATATTAATTTTCTACATTGTTTCTGAATATAATATAAACAAAAAAAAAACTTGTAAATGCTACAAGTGAATTGAGGCATCACAACATTATATTGTCCAGTATAAAAAATGGATATTGATTTTGAGATGTGTTAAAAATTATATTTAACAGCATTATGAAATTAGTGTTTTCAAAGATTAACTTCAAGTATTCGCTAGATGATGGCAAAGGTAATCTAAATGTATTATAAGAAATGAGCATATACAATTAAATATTCAATCATCATTAATTTATCGATACCTATAAATCTCTAATATCTGATATATCTGACTGATATACTGTTCATCCTTAAAAAAATACTGTTTGAACTTACATCAGAGCGCATTGCACAGAATACTGTATCCCACAATGCAATGCACTCAGCAATAGCCGTTTCCAATAACCCTGTTTTTTTACACATATTTTAAAGTATCGCATCAGAAACGAGTGATGGAAATGTCTAATTGAAAAAAAAAATCCATTAATTCGCAAAAAAGTTTTTACGCTCACTTGAGGTGGTTTTTGACTTGTGCGAAAAATAGTTAATGCGCATAATTGGAGATGGAAACACATTTGCCGAATAAATTCTGACGTAGCGAACATTAAACCCACGTGACTAATCGGCTGTTTCCACTAATTGTCTTTCCGTTTTTTATTTACAGTTGGTTACTAGGTTACCATTCACTCAAACAACTTGATGGAAATGCACCTAATTTGCATTTGTTTGTTTGTTTGTTTTTTTCTTTTTTGCGAACTTTATAAAGATTCGCTTCACATTTGGATGGAAACCCAGCTGCAGAAATAGAAGTCATTACAGCAGTGATTTAGAAGACATTTTGACACAAAATTGAATTAACATTGATAATAACTGGAGATACACAGGAATTCAAATGGCCATTAACAATATGCCTATAATTATTATCATATTAAATTACTAAATTCTTAAGATACTGAAATTCTTTATTTTGTTTTGTTTTGTTTTACTTGATGGATGGATGGATGGATACAAGTACTGGAAGCTAGTATCCCATTCTGAACATTCTGAACATTCTAAACATTCTGAACATTCTACAGTTCTTCAAGTGACCTTTGACCTGTCACAGACCCGCCCTCATTTTCAGATAAGGCCATGTGAATCCTCCCTGGGCAATGCTTCGTCACTAACTGTGACGCTGCAGAGCTCACAGAGAGAAAAAGCACAACTTCCAGCACTGTGGACAGATGGACAGAGCCAGACCCCCCACTGCACCGCACTGTCCCATTCCTCCAGCCAACAGGCCTGACCCAATAAGAGAAAAACACAAACACAACACACTTCCCACCTTCCAACCAAACAAACCTCAAGGATCGACCACAAAACACCAGAACAATGCCTTCTGTGCCCTAAATTAGAGGAGCGGTGAGATTCTGTCAGCCGTTGCTGCTGGAAAAATGCCCTATTACCAGGCAGAGGGATCTTTTGTTCAGGCAGAAGACGCGCAGCATTGATTATACTCGCTGTTTTAACCAGCGAGGTGGCTGATGTCTGAGCCGGGCGGCACACTTCTCTGCTCGATCAGCCTCTCTCACTCTCACAGACACGAGCAGGCATGTTGTACCCAGGTGCCCTTCCCCCCATCTCTGCCTGGCCATTCCCGAAGCATAGGTTTCCTTCTCTCTGCTCCACACAGTTGTCATTTTACATACTGATGTGGAGATGAACGTGTTCCTGAAATCATATACCTGAGATCTGCAAACACATGCGTGCACAGCAGATCAAACATCACACATCAATCACACAGGGTGAACAGAGCAACGCACACTAGGTACAGGAGGAATCGCTCTGTATTACGATCAGGACAGTGTGTTAAAGTTTATTCTGAAGGCAGGATTTCTTCTTTTATGAGGCCTCATTAACCCTTCATTAACTAATTAATTAGAATTAATTCCAAAGGAAATTTTATTGCTCAGAGGTTTCCTTAGCTGTCATAGCTAAGGAAATTGGCCAATATATTTAATCAATCAATCAATCAATCAGTCAATAAAATACAATCTGGTTCTTTAAGTTTTTATTTTTAGCACTATAGAATGAAACCACTCCTTTGTTCTCAAATATAT
The DNA here is from genome assembly GCF_001515605.1 of Sinocyclocheilus anshuiensis. Taxonomy (NCBI): domain Eukaryota; kingdom Metazoa; phylum Chordata; class Actinopteri; order Cypriniformes; family Cyprinidae; genus Sinocyclocheilus; species Sinocyclocheilus anshuiensis. The sequence continues at coordinate 551,187 of NW_015544166.1, forward strand.
TATTATTATTTTTTATTTTTTTATTTTACATCACGTGAACTTTATTCTTTTGTATGCAAAATTTTTCATTCATAAACAAAAATAGTTTAAAACTCCCACTGTCTTAAACTAACTAATTTCATCCCTCTGACTTATTAAAAAAATAAATAAAAAAATACAAGATTTTTACTGCTTTATGAGTAAAATAAAACAAAACAAAACACAATAAAATAAAATAAAATAAAAAAGAAGAAGACCTTTTTTGCCCATATAATTAAAGTCACCTGGGGTCCAAAAATGGACCTTGAACCACATTGACTTTCATTGCATGGACAAAAAAACACAGCTATTTTACAAAATATTTTCTTTTGTGTTCCACAGAATAATAAAAGTCAGGATTGGGATGACATGAAGGTAAATGACCGTATTTTAATTTTTGGAAGAAAACCCTTTAAGTATCAATTTATTCTCAGATTTTTCTTATAAAATGCCTTAGGAGACATAAAAAATGAGGCAATCATTGGCATACAGTAAGAGCTGGGCTGTCATTACATGGGGCCTGGGACAACATTTTTTGGGTGGCTCCACCACCCTCCACCAGGTCAAATGAGGAGGACCATGGTGGGCCCCCCTCACTGCGTTCCCATCCGATTCCCCCTCTCTTACAGCACTATGAAATGAATGTGGACAGTACTTTACAGCCCAGATCATTTGGCCTTGGAAGTATTTGATGAGAAATTCTTGAGTTAAATTGACAGTTCACCTGAAAAATGACCATTCAAAATGACAATTCAACATTACTCACCCTGATGTCGTCCCAACCTGTATGACCTTCTTGGACACAAAAGAAGATATTTTTTTTAAATGTTGGTAACCAAAAAGCTTTGGTTCACTTAGACAAGAACACTAGGACATGTCTCAAACTATCTTCTTTTATGTTCCACAGAAGAAAGTCAGTCATACAGGTTTGGAACGACATGAGGTTGGATAAACAATGACAGAATTTTCCTTTTTGAGTCAACTATCCCTTTAATACCATAATCTCAGACTTCTGATTGCAGACTTTGGTGTCTTGGCAAGACAGCTGAGACACTGAGCTCTCCTCTGCAACTCCAGAGGACACACATGTGAGATTTTCTCACAATGAAAGTCTATTAGGATGACAAACAACAGCACTGCTTGTAATTGACATTAATGCGCACACTTTAGGGAAGAGTTGTGGATTTCTAAACCGCTTGAACTTGTTTCAGACAGGTATGAGCATTTCATATCAAAGTTTGAGACGTGTATCGCAAAAAGCACTGAGTTACAGATGTTGAAACAAAATGTGTCACAGCGGTCTTCCCTATAAGAAGGATATCCCTCATACACGCACGCACCGTGTATGAGGGATGCCAAGAGTAAGTGTATGTGTGTGTGTGTGTGTGTGTGTGTGTGTGTGTGTGCGCGCATGCGCGTTTTTGTGACAAATGAGTACATAAATTTGTATAATGACAAAGGTATGACATAGGTATTACAAGGAGAAGGTGACTTTTCAGGACATTACCCCATGTCCCCACTTTTCAAAACGCTTATAAATCACACAGAATGGAGTGTATTGAAAATCTGAAATAGCACAAAGTTTCCTGTAAGGGGTAGGTTTAGGTGTAGGGTTGGTGTAGGGCAATAGCACATACAGTTTGTACAGTATACAAACCATTACGCCTATGGGATGTCCCCACTTTTCACAAAAACAAACCTGTCTGTCTGTGTGTG
>NW_015544166.1:553122-594489 GCF_001515605.1 Sinocyclocheilus anshuiensis
TGTGTGTGTGTGTGTGTGTGTGTGTGTGTGTGATGTATTGCATTGCTCAAGCAACTGCAATCCCTCTGTCTGTATTGATATAAACAGCACGGAACCGGTGGACTCCCGGAAAGCCCTTTTATTTCGGACACACATACATAAACTTGTCCGCTACGGTCTGCTTTCATACCTGAGTAACCCAGGCAGAGGTATGGAGCCCGAGCCCGAGCCCAGCAATCCTTTCTTCCCACTCAGCAGCTTCTCCACCAGCCCCACATTCCCGGTCCGCGCCGCCTCCAGCAGCTCCCGCTCCTTCCCCATCCCGGGCACAAGTTTAATCCACGAGAACAAAAACAAGCCGGACTGAACGGCGAGGTCTGCTTTTAGGATGTCTGCGGCATGTTACCGACAAACAGACGCTCCGACGCGCGCTGCTGTATGAATAAAGCCGTTAGTCCATACCGGAGCTCAATGATGGAATGATGCACCGGATATTTACTGTATTTTCAGCTGTGCTGAACGGGAGGATGGTGGTCCTCCAGACCGGCCGGTTGCCTGGAGACGCCGGTTAAATCACACTCACCAGCCGCTCTCCCGTGCGCTCTCGGTCACCGTACACACGCTGTTCTCCGCGCGCTCTTTCTCTCTCTCTCTCTGTGTGTGTGTGCCGTTGTACTGACAGCAGGGCGGCCCAGCATCAGTCTCTTTCTGTTCCTATATGGCAGTCTTCCGTTACGAGAGGAGAGAGCTGCTCCGTCTGGGCGTGGAGTCACGGATACCGAACACTGTTACTACTGTAACCTTGTTTTGATTTCATTGGTGCACGAGGAGATATCATATCATATTTTAAGACACGTTTACACCCTACTGTGGTGGAGAGATGGTAATATGGTAAAAATACCATGCAAAAATTAATGTAAAAAAATATCATGGTACAAATTTCATGGTAATTTATTTGTTTGTTTTGCAAGAATATTTATATTTTAGAATATTAATAATTAATATTGATGATTGATCAGAATATAAACATCATGGAAAGAATGTGGGCTTCATGTAAACAGGTTTAATGGACCAGATAAAGCCAATATTCCAGTTTTCCAGAATGCAAGAGGGAAAAAAATAGCTGGATTTAACAACAAACACAGAATATTCCGCTAACGTTAGTATTTGATTCCTGCTTGGTTATTTTTAAATTGCCTAACACATTTCTAGAAACATTATTTTAGGTTTATTTAAGAATTGTAGGTTCTACAGTTTAAACAAACAGTTTATTTTGAATATTCAGTGTAGATCATTACAAAACCCAGAGAATGTTACCCTAACATTTTGGGGAATTAAATAATAACATCCTAGTTTATTTAAGGTTTTATTTTTACAACCATAAAATAATATTCCAAGATGTTCTGAGAACTAAAATTTGGGTCATACAAACAGCTTAGAGTATTCGGTTTTATTATTTTACCCAATAACCTGAACAAGGACGCCAGAATCCAATTTTACCAAATTGTACAAACGTTAAAAGATGTCATGTTCTACATTTTGCAGTTCATTGTACTTTTGTCTATTGTCAAGGACAGGAATGAGGATTAATTACGGTGCAGAAATAAATGCAGTATAATAAATACAGAATAAGCCCATAACATGCATAAATTAATATTCTAAAATCTGTGGAGCATGATGTGCATGTAAACAGTCACTGACTGCATTTACATGCACAATAATATTCCTAGATTATTCTGGTCATATTCTGATTCCGTGTCATGTACATTAACCAGATTTCAGTTTTATTAACATCACAGTGCAAAGCCTTAATAAATATAAAAACTGGTCCCTTAATTTGGTAATCATTCAGTATCACCACAACTCATGAAATCACAATCTCATCTATAATTTACATGGAACCACCACTGTACTTGGGGAGATCATGTAAGAGATCATATTTTTCCTGTTCTATAATTTTGAAATACTGAATGAACACAGATTGCAGATTTTCTCAGGTTTTGTTTACAAATTCACTAACATCTCCACAGCATTACTTCCTGTGCCGTTCATCTGTGAAGTCTTGAAGAGAGGAAAAAACAGTGCTAAAGACTGGAGGAGGAACACAAGAAATGAAAGAGATGATCTGGTGTGTGTGTGTGTGTGTGTAAGAGAGAGAGAGAGGCAGCTGCAGGCCCACTGGGTGTTGGACAGAGTCACTAGAATTCAGCTTTGTCAAGAAACAGAAACAACCGGATCTTATGAGGCAGTTGTGTGCAAGCTCTCTGCATTACTCACACAAAAACAAGCGGGTGTTCAGTGTCTATTTAGTTTCTAACTCCAGGAATAAACTCCTCCATAGAGCAGCAAACAGAGCAGTATTCATCTGCCTTAATAGGCAATGCATAGAGTGGGAGCGCGCACACACACACACGCTTGTGGGCCTGACTTTACAATTCATGAGAGTACCACATGAGATTGAGGTTGTACGGAGGTGAAGCCAAACCAAACGGAGATTACACAGACTGAGACCTTTTTTTGGAAACCCAGGAGAAAAGTGACCTTTTAAGTAGCACCTAGCAAAAGTGATTCATCTTCCAAAAAGTCAAAAGTTGAAAATATGTCAAAACATTGTGGAAGTAAAAGCATGATACACTGGACCAAGTGTTATTATGGATTATGGAGTGGCATTTAGGCCAGAAGCAACAATTTAAAAGTTAAAATGCCTTAATGACAGATTTGTTTCTTACAAACATGCAGCTTTTCGCTTCAAAATACGTTAATTGTTTGACTGGAGTCATGTGGATTATTGTGATGTTTTTAGCTGTTTAGACTCTCATTCTGACGGCACCCATTCACTGCAGAGGATCCACTGGTGAGCAAGTGATGTAATGCTACATTTCTCCAAATTTGTTCCCATAAAGAAACAAACTCTCCTAAATTTTGGATGACCTGAGTTTGAGTAAATTTTCAGCAAATTTCAATTTTGGGATGAACAGCAACTACCAAACAATTGCTGGTCCTCATTGACTTCCATTTTTGTTTCCATACTATGGGAGTCAGTATATAGACCATCAGGTGTTTGGTTACCCACATTTTATAAAAATATTTTAATTTATGTTAAACAGAACCAAGAAACTCGTACAAGTTTCTTCAGTATTATGACATACATCCGAGTGAAACATACTGAAAAAGAGAGAAGCCTGATGTTTAATAGGAAGGTCAAGTTATGATATTAGAATAAAAAAAATAAAAAAAAAGCGAGGTCAGAAAATATGATTTTTCCACAATAACATCAGTAACATGCGTTTAGAAAATATATTTCTAAATGCGTGAATTTCCATTTCATGCCAACTTTATGACTAGGTAATTGATTAAGAGCATATTTTTCAGCCCAACAGGATCTGATACATATGGATCATCATTTAATAACTCAAATATTTAAATAAATAATAAGAGGAGAGTTGATACTCATTAATAAAACATTTAAAATTTGATTTCCTCATTTTATTTCAGATGTCGCAGTACTTCAGCAGCTTCTGATGGACACAAGGAATAACAATTTCACAAGTTTGTTTGATTGAGCATCATTGTTCATCATTTGTGCTAAAGAGGTGGGCCTCCATCTATAAGGGTTGTGTCTATTACATATTGAGGCGGGGTTAATGTGGCATAGGGATGTAGCCTAGTACTACATAAGAAAAGTTTTGGTTTCCTACAATCAGGTGTTTGTCATCCAGCTCTCCATGTTCAAGTCCTAACATCTGAAAAATGTTCTCCAGACGGAAGCTTGTGCTGTGAAGAGCATTAAAACATTAATTTAGAGAACAAAATGTGAGCGAAAAATCAACCAGTACCTCTGGAGAAGGTGTGCAGTCACAGGCAATTGTAGAGGCCGCTGTAGAGAGAAAAACCAAGCCAGAAGAAAACAAAGGGAGGAGAGAGAGTGAAGCAAATCCAAGAAAACATTTAAATATTTTTTCCATCATATTTCATCATAAAACAGGCCCTTCTCTTTTAAAGTATAAATAAGAAAAGCCAAAAACAAAAATGAACTAATACAAACTCTTAGATTTCATTCATCAGTTGAGTGATTTTCACCCAACATCCATCCATCCATCCGTTTTTTTTGTTTGTTTTTTTTGTGCAGAAAAGCTGGTAATCAGATCAACAATGTGACAAAGCATCAGTTAAACATTCCATGTTCAGACTGAATGGTATTTTAACAGAAACAACCCCTGTAAATTAATAATTAAACTAATATTTTGACTGTTGCAGTGCAAATATTCACATAAAAAGACAAACATGGAATGACAATGTTTTTAGTTGCAAATACTGAACTAATATCAAAGTGTTGCACTGCAAAACACAAAATCTGTCCATATAGTAAGAGAAATCAAGTCGTGCAATGCAAATCCTGTAGTGTGTTTGTGAACATAATTCTGAAAACATATTCCCATTTTTGAGAAGCTAACAAAATGAAGGTAAATTTTGACCACCAATTAAATCGCACTTATTAACAAAACATTCTTGTGTATCACAATTACTATACATAATCATAAATGTATTAATCACTAAATATTATAATTTTTTTAGTTATTGTTAAACAAAAGAGTTCGAAACAGTGCAAATTAATTTTTTAAGACATTCCTCCAAAGATATGACATTCAACATCACACACCCTGACACTAAGTGTGTAAGACTGGGGTTAAAGGTCAAGGGTAAGAATGGTTAGAGAGAGAGAGATAGTTTACACGTTTACACTTTCCCATGATAATTTAAGGGATGCTCGCTGACACACAAATTAATGAAGTGAAAGAAATAATAAAAACAGGAAGAGAGCAACAAAACATCTGTGAAATTCCACAGGCTGCCCGAAGAGTTTTTCACTTGATTTTTTCTGATGCTAAAGCTTTGTGTGTATACTATAGTAAAGAACACTGTTCTTTAAGATCCCGAGGTGAGATCACCGTCACGGCACACATACCATCCTCTTCTCGGCTGCAGAGTTGGGATTTTTTATGGTGCAGGGCCCCTCCAAGCACTCTGCTGCCCCCCTGTGGCAGGTGTCAGTCCTGTATGCACACACACACATGCACTGCCACTAGCTGTTGTTGCCCCCGCTGGTGAGTTTGAGGGTCTTCATTTGATGCTGGAGAGAGTCTTTCTCCATCTGGGCTTCCGCTAGCGCCATCTTGGCTTTGGAGAGCTCCAGTTTCAAGCATTCATTCTCCTCCATGAGCAGCTGTGTGGATGGAAAAAAAACATTAGCTTGGCACACAAAGTGTTTATTGTTTATCAGCCTAGATATGCTTTGCTTGAATGATAATTGTCATTGTATAATTGAGGGGTTATATTTTTTATCATTTTACTTTTTCCCTAATGTCCACTTATAAATAATAGTCAAGCTTTTGACCATTTTCTACACACTTTATTTGGCCCTCATAATTAAACAAATAAAAAATAATAAAAAGTACTACTGTGAGACTTGTGTAAACATTCTCTGTATGTGCTACACAGATGTTAAAGTTGGACTAAAATGATCAGGCGGCTTGTTAGAAATAAACTCTCATACAAGTCATATTTTACTAACATTGGATTTTTTTCAGAAGAATATGCAGAGTTGTAGGTGCTACACCTTTTTACAGTTATCATTAGTTATTCCTTTAACTAATTTTAATTTCATTTTAACAGCATCTATCTGAATTATTTACATCACCATGACTGGGTGAGACACCAAAAAGGCATCACTAGCCAGGTTTCCATTTCAGGTTTGCGCAAAACTTTTGCGATATTTTATATATGTCGATAAAAACTGTTGTGGAATGACAGCGTTTCCATTAACCAATGTTATGCGACTAAAATGACATTTTTCCTCTCACGATAAGTCATGGCGATGGATGTTAGTAGATTTACGTATAATCGCACCCACCGCACCAGCCATTAATTTTAATTGAAGGAGACGCAGGTGTGCATCTTTTGCAAAGCAGCTCAGAGAGTCGCTTCTGAAACTTGCCACGGCGCGGCTGGTATAAACACGAGCATTGAGTGGCCGCGATCAGCTCCAGTGGCCGTGCTGGAGTCATAATGCACCGTAGACGTGTGCTGTGTAAATAAGGGGTTATCCAAGCTTTAATGGCAAGGAAAGCCCCTTATACAAGCATTGTGTAGTCAATACTTGTGTAAGCGGCCACATATGAGGTGTTTTTTTTTAGTATATATTACATTAAAGAATGATCATGTGACTTTTTATGTAATCCAGATGACCTGTAAATGTGAAAAAAATTCCATTGCAGTTTTGAAAATATTTCTTTATCGAATTGCCTGAAAATTCGATAAAAACGTTTTTGCGATATATGGGATTTTTTTGCGAAATTTACGTTTCCATTGGGTGTATTTTCAATTCACAATTTCAATTTGCACAATTTGAAGGTTAATGGAAATGGGGCTATTGATGTGTAACTGCATGTAAATGTGAGTTTTCTGTCATCAGAAATCGAAATATTTCAGAACAAGCCATTTTTTGCAGCCTAGTTTCAATAAATTATTTTTTGGATTGGGGAAGTTTGGAGTTTTTTTTTTTTTTAATAGTACAGTATGTTTTGACAGCGCACAAAATTGTTTTTAATAGAAAATAGAAAATTGTATTTTTTCTAATAATGATCCCTTTAAAATGCAAATAAACCAAGTCAAAAACAGCAATCTTGCATCACCGTTAAAGGCTTACAAACATACATGGGTATTTAGATCGCAAACTGAAACGTTCACATAAAGCTGCAATTTTACAGCATTATGTGGACGTACCCTGTGATGCATTACATCATGCAAAAATCATTTACATATCGCAAGTTGTTCTTTGTGTACCTGTTCTCTACTTGGGGGGGTGGGGCTTGTGGGTGACAGAGGTGCAGTCTGAGTGGCTTTCGGCTCACTGGCCACACCTACAGGAACTTCAGGGACAGAACTGAGCCTGCTGTCATTCACAGGCCCCGCCTTCTGAAGCTTTGAGTCCGCAGAATGCTCAGCTGTCCGAGGGGAGAGAGGGGGAGGGATGCGTTTAATACGTGCATTCCTGAGGTTTAATCCTATTTCAAAATAATTCAAAATAGAGGCAAACTTCAAAGTAAAAGAGAGAGTGCATGCATGTGCCAGAGGGAGGGGAAATTATGCTATAAGGAACAATTATAGTTTAGGAGAGGAGGAGGTAGCAGGAAGAGAAAAACAGGAAATAAGGGACATGAATAACCTCCTCCGATGCTGAATGAGCCATCATCTTGGCGATGAATAAGAAGATTATGAATATGCACGGCGATGGGCGTGGCCTCTGGCTCTGACGCATTGTCACGGGGACCATCATCCTGATTTAAACACATATATTAGTACATACATGCTGGTGCATTCTGGGATTGCTGCTCATTAGGTTTTGGAACTGAGGAGCTGTGTACAATCATGCATAGTGTGCACCAAAACATTGCTACTGGTGATAACCATGATATTTAAAAAATTAAATATCCATATCATGTTAATACTACATACACAATGGTATCAGAAAAGAAAAAAGAGAATGTCTAGTACCTTCAGATTGACGTGTGTATCTTTGATGGTGATCTCCATGGGGAGAACCTGGGAGGCGGAGTCATCCTCCAGGAAGAGAGAGAGGTTTCGCAGTGATGTCATGAGGAAGTCGGCACTGAAGGCCTGTAGGCGGCACTGCAGGAAGCCATTCTGTTCGGCCAGAGGAGAGTGAACCGCAGCTCCCGGGCCGCTTTCCAGCCTCACCTGCACCTCTGGATTTAATAACACCGTGCTGGGGTCCGACCCTGACCCAGAGCCTAGGAGAGAAAGATTGACAAATATCAGAAATTAAGTAATGTGCTAATATTTTCCCTAACAGACTTGTGCCATAAATGTTCTGTTGGTTTAAAGGTTCTGTGTTTGGATCCATGAAATGCTTTGTTCAAACTGACAGATGTGTTCTTCAAATGAGATAAACTGTAATTAAGATTTCTGAGCACATGACCAAGCAAAGTCATGTTTACAAGTATTAAACTCAGAATTCTAGGTGATACACAAGCTGCTAGTGTCATACGGGGCGTGTATACTTGTCTACTAGTTACAAGGCTACTTGCCATAAACTGTAAGTCAATAACTAGACACAAAATATTGATTTTACTGAGTTTAAATATTTTATTAGTTCACTAAACGCCAAGCTTCAATGAAGAAAAATGGCTTTGAGGCAAGATGAATGAACCAGTTCAAACAAAATCAACATTTAAATGAGAACCACTTATTACATGGCTTCTCACCACATAAATAATTAAGCAGACATGAAATATGGATTTGAGATAAAACAGTTTAAAAAAACGTATCCATACCTATCTAATAATCAATTGCAATGTAAAAAACAATCATCCTGGCAAGAACACTGAAATAATATTACAGTAGTGTTATTACTAAAGTCCTCCGATTTTATTTTCAATACAATCAATAACTATAACTAAGCTGTAAGATGGCACCAGCTGTGTTTGGCTAAAATGAGAGGATGAGTCCATGGTGTGATACAACAAACATGAAAGAAGCGCTGTCTTCAGATAGGAGTGGTCTGTTTATACAGCATTTCTAATGACAACAGTCTTAATCAGGGAATAACAGACTTCAGAATACTGCGATTGACCAATCAGAATCAAGTATTTCAGACAGTGTCATAATAATGAATGCCAAACTCAAAGATACAAGCTTATCAGCTGCACTTGAAGGCAGCAAGAAATTTTATGCCGATAGTAAGTGTTCCTGCTGCTGGATAGCCTAATGTATCACTGATTATTTACATGCCATTAAACTTTTTCAACTATAGTTCCTGTTGCTCTCATTGCTAATGAATCATTCCAACCGCAGATCACTGTCAGTGTGAACGCCCCTTTATATTTCAGCATAGATGCCATTATACAAAATACACATGATAATAATGAAGATCCACATGATGAAAACACCATCTACTCCATGTTACTCCATGTTTCTCTTCAATGCAATAAGCCTTGGAACTACGAGGACACATGAATGTGTACACAGTCATGCAGGAAACCAATGGATCACTAATGAGTGGAAATCGAGGGCCCACTGCACAGGCTGTGGAACCAGACAGCAAAGCAAGACACGGGAGACAGCCACCGGTCTAAAAATAGACAAATCCAAAACATTGAAACCCTGCATTTAAATTATGCATTGAATCCAAAATGTCAGCGCAACAATGCCTGCGGTAATGAATAGAAATCTCATTGAAATTCATTGAAATTTCCTACAGCAGAGGGCAGGAAGGATACATCAAATGATATCGGAGCTGTGCAGTTCAGCGGTCCCAGAGGGTCTCGTGGCAGAGGAGTCCACGCTATCTACTATACTTCACTGGCTGCCCTACATGTTCTTGCTTTCGAGAAGCGTCAGCTCTGAAACTGAGACTGCATTAACATCCTCACCTCCTCTGCCCAGAATAGAGAGAAAAACACCTAACGCAGATGCTCATTCAGCAGAACTGTTAAATAAGAGATATAACAGAGTAAAGAAATGGGGAGACAGAATAGGCAACCAAGATGGCTCCTTACAAAAGTACTGTGGCATTACAGTGGTAAGATGATTGTAGCAGATGGTATTAACATAGTATGGCGGTATATACTGATGACAATCATATTTATATTCTGTGGTATTTGCAGTATTCCAAAGCACTTCAAGGAACACTATGGCCATTATGTCCAAAAAAACTTAGTACCTTGTGCTTTTGTAAATCCTAAGAGTTTAATACAAATTCTCTGCATAAATAACTTGACTTTTTGATATATTTTTGAATAAAAGATTTTTTTTTTAAATCATTACGAATTCCAACCTATGAATATATATATAATATCCATCTGAATAATATTGGAAATTGCTATTTTATAATTTAATTATAATAGAATAGAATTGATATGACTCAATTATAATCAATTAATTTGAATTAATTCACTTTAATACATGACAAACAAGTTCTTATGTAGTGCATTATAATTATAATATTGTAGAAAAAGATAGGGGTGGCTCTAAACTTTTGTCCATGTGCATAAAGTTCAGTTTCAATTTCTTGAAAGGAGAGTTAAAGGGATAGTTCACCCAAAAATGAAAATTCAGCCCTTCGTGTTGTTCCAAACCCGCAAGAACTTCATTCATCTTCGGAACACAAATTAAGATATTTTTGATGAAATCTGAGAGCTTTCTGACCCTGCATAGACAGCAACGCAACTGACACGTTCAAGGCCCAGAAAGGTAGTAAGGACATCATTAAAATATTCCATGTGACTTCAGTGTTTCAACTGTAATGTTATGAAGCTACGAGAATTTTTTTTGAGCAAAGAAAACAAAAATAAAGACTTTATTCAACAATTTGTCAGTCTTTGATGCACGTTCATGAGAGCATCACAACAGGCACAATAAATATTCTTGTAGCTTCATAACACTGGGGTTGAACCACTGATGTCAAATGGACATTTTTATCAACGTCCTTACTACCTTTCTGGGCCTTGAACGTGTCAGTTGTGTTGCTGTCTATGCAGGGTCAGAAAGCTCTCAGATTTCATCAAAAATATCTTAATTTGTGTTCCAAAGATGAACAAAGGTCTTACGGTTTGGAATGACATGAGGGTGAGAAATTAATTCAATTCAATTCAATTCAAGTTTATTTGTACAGAGCTTTTCACGATACAAATCATTGCAAAGCAACTTTACAGCAAATTAAGTTTCTACAATATTTAGTGGTAGCTTATCAGTGGTGACTGTCAGTTAATGTACATATGGCAGAAATGTACAGAAAAATCAATTAAAGACGTAATCAAACAGACGATGAACACTATTAACAGCAATTATTATATGATGCAATCAAACTTATAGCAAAATGTGGTAGTTCTGTATGTTGTTTCAGGGTTGGCATCATCTGAGGTCCTCTGAGGGGTTGGCATCAATTAATGCAAATTAATGACAGAATTTTCATTTTTGGGTGAACTATCGCATTTCACACGTTCAACATCCTGTGTGAATATGATGGAGTCAGAAAGGCTCAGACCCCATTACAAAGAGAAAAAGCGATCCGATCACTGGTATTCCTGTCATTCCTGACTGAACTTTTTGATTACTCCCTGAACAGTTGTGAATAAAACAAGCAAACGCAGCACTTTTTCTCCCTAGTGAAGATACTGAAGAAAAATAGTGCAGGAGGAAAAAGTAAATAAGTGAGAATAACTGAAAATAGAGAACATGGGAGCTGAAACAGAGAAACAGACTGGAAAAACAGAGGCAAGCAGAATTAGTCAAGAGAAACTGATCAGAGAAAAGCCTAGAGATTAATCCTTGGAGAGGAAAGAGGCAGTGCTCTGAAACAGCCCAGATAGATGAGAGGCTGTATGTGTTTGTTTATGTGTGTACAAAGTCTCCCGAACCAGCAGTTCTGCTACTGCAGAACACAGTGGTCTGTGACAGTAGAGAAACGACAACACAATACCAAAGCAGCTATAGGAGAGAGAGAGAGAGGAGGAAAGCGAAGAGCAGGGACCAGTGAACGAGAAAAATGCTCTATTATAATTCACATAACAGCACACACAACCCTACCATACTGCTTCAAAAAAACTCTTATTTACATACTCGTCCACCAACTGACTAAATGTTTTCAGCCAAGGTGCTTTAAAGGGGTTCATATCAGAAGCACAAATTCTCAGAGAGGACTGTTGTGCGTTGAAAGCGTGTTGTGCTTTTGCATATTGTTAGCTTGTCAAAGAGACAGTCAAACAAACTCTTTCCAATAAACTGCTTCTCTAAAACATCCCTTTAAAACATTGCTACTAAAAGCACTGAAGCTACATTTTACATGTTGATATTAAAAAAGCTTAAGCTTAATATTAGAAGATAAACATCTAAATTTAGCACTGTTACTATAAGCCATCAATGCACTGGCTGTGTAACAAATACAGCACTCTCAATAATAAGTAGGAGAATTATTGTTGGACTGAATCAAATTCGTTAACACTAATAATGTTCACATTATTATAAATAGTCAATAAGACTCATTTTAGTGAGGGCTATGATAGTTTCTATCTATGATAGATGCTTTAGCTATTAGGCTATTAGCATCTTTCTCTATTGACGAACACAACCACCGACTAGTCATTTATAAAAATATATCAGTAGGCTAGCGTTCAAAAGTTTGAGGTCAGTAATTTTATTTTATTTTTTGAAAGCAATTAATACTTTTTTTCAGAAAGGGTGCATTAAATTTATCAAACGTGACAGTAAAACTTTTTCAATGTTAAAAACAATAAATGTACAAATAAAGGCTGTTCTATTGAATCGCTTGAAGAATCCTGAAAAAAGTGCATCATGGTTTTCACTCAAATATTAAGCAGCACAACTGTTTTCAATACTGATAATAATAAAACAAATCTTCCTTGAGCACCAAATCAGCATATTAGAAAGATTTCTGAAAGATCATGTGACACTGAAGACAAGAAATTTTTGCTTTGCTATCACAGGAATATATATATATAAAAAATAAAAGAAATAATAGAAAGAAGTCATTTTAAATTGTAATAATATTTCACAATATTACTATTTTACTGTATATTTTGATTAAATGCTGTAAATGCAGCTTAGGTGAGCATAGAGAGACTGTTTTAAAAAAAAACAAAAAAAACATACAGAACCCAAACTTTTGAACAGTAGTGTTCTCTCTAAACACAAAAAGTGGTGAAAGAGTGATCACACAACACACACAACTCAGACTCATGCAAACTCACAGACAGAATCTACACTCACAAACATGCGCACACAAACACACACACACACACACACACACTATGCAAACATATGAAGATACACACTTAAAGTACCTTCACCACTTTGAGCGACTGATGCTGTAGACACTAAACCTGAAGAAACGCAAACAGCAAGTATTTATCAGGTGTAACAGCAACGCTTGCACACACACACACACACACACACACACACACAAACAAACACAGGTGTCAATCAGTCTTACCCAGGCTGCGGTTGCTAAGATACTGCCGCAAACTGACGTTGCCGAGCTGGTTGGGTCGGATCCGTCCTACCTCCAGAGCAACTGCTGTATCATCACCCTTCAGATCCAGAGAACAGCAGACCGAGTGAATCTTCAAAACCAGCACCGACACCTGCAAATGCATGTAATACAGATATTTTATACATAGATACTAATAGATGCATCATCACATTGTTTTCATTCAGGAGAAGAGAAAAAGTTAACATTCAGCAACCAAGTTGAGCATGATATAAAAAGGGGAATGAAAGAATAAATAAAAAGGGTTTATTACAAGGTCTTTCGTGGGTTCATCTATGCTCTGTGAGGCAGCGCTGATGGCGTCAGGTGACTGGGCCTCATCTGCCTCCTGAGCGAGAGTCACATTAGTCCCTTCTGTGGAAAACTGTTCATTTAGAACCTCCTTAAAACCAGAGATTGATACGTCATCTGTAACAAAAAACATTTGTGTATTATTTGGTAAGAACAAGAGAGTGTAACGGCATATCCAGAGCCATAGTGAGTGGCATAGCCCATCACATTTGAGCCTGATGTCTAGCCTGTGCTAAATGGAAAATCTGAATACATTTCTGGTTATCAAGAAATTTTCAGCATTGCTCCATCAATGGAACAAAAATAGCACAAAAAGATAGATGTTACAATACTGCCCCCTTGTGGTCATAAATCTAATACAGCGCTGTTATAAAAAGAAAACCTCATGTACCTCTCTCCAGCAGGCTGTAGCTGTCACAATCCTCTAGTGAGTAACTGTCTATGGAGAGATCATCCAGAGACTGTAGCGAAGGGCTTTTCTTCATGATCTTAGAAAAGGACACTGAGAAACTCGACTGCGACTTGCCCTGAATCAAACGACCACTGCAGAGTACATGCACAAAAAGTAGAAAATGGTGAGCATGAGAGTGGATGAGCATGTTAGTACCTACATAAATGATACTAAGAAGAAAAAAACCAACAGCAAAACATTTTTGGCAAAATCAAAACACCAGTCAGAGACAGAGTCGGCAAACTCTGCGCACGTCCAGTCCTACACATAACACAACGAAGGACAAGCTAGTGTAAAATGATCACAAACACGATACCACAGTTTTCTCTACAAACATTCACGCATACACAGATGGGCACAGAGTCCTAAAGAGGGTGTCTTACATGTTGGACATGGAATATAAGGAGGTAGACCTGCTGTGCGTGGAAGTTAAGAGGTCAGAGACCACTGATAAACTGCCCTTCCTTTGGAAGAGAGAGATTGAACAAACACACACACGCCCAGAGGTCACATTCAGAGCAAGGAAGCCGTTGTGCATTGGGTTTTACTCCCAAATAGACACACGCATACTCTCATAACAATCAATGGCATTATTTCTGCATCAATCCCATCTACATTCAGTTATAACATTTTCTCTTCTACACCCACTGGTGAAAAGTGCACCACTGGTACTGTTGTGAACGTACATCGAAAACTGACAAGAAAGAAAATAAATTCTTGACATTATTAAGTCATTATTTTTGTTTTCTTTGCACACAAAAAGTATCCTCATGGCTTCATAACATTACAACTGAACCACTGATGTCACAGGGACTATTTTAACAATGTTCTTACTACCTTTCTTGGCCTTGAACATATCAGTTGCATTGCTGTCTAAGGAGGGTCAGAAAGCTCTTGAATATCATCAAAAAATACTTTAATTTGTGTTCTGAAGATGAACAAAGGTGTTGTGGCTTTGGGACGACATGAAGGTGAGTAATTAATGACAGATTTTAAATTTTTGGGTGAACTATCCCTTTAATCAAACACACCTGAAAAATCGAACCAAAGTCTTCAGGATTACTTCTAAAAATTACAATTAAAGCTGGAGCTAAAGTAACACTGCAGGACAGTGGACCTTGGAGGGCAGTGCTGCCCAGTCCTGGGCTGGATAGCAAGTCTTGCTTCTACCAAGGTTTAAGGTTATGTTTAGGGAAGAGGTGTCCTGCTCCTGGAGGTATACCTTCCAGCAGAGTTTAGCTCCAACCTTTTTTAATACAACTGCCTCAAAATTTCTAGTAATTCTAAAGACCTTGATTAACAGGTTCAGGTGTGTTTAATTAGGGTTGGAACTAATTCTGCAGGAAGGTGTCCTCCCTGGTCTAGACTGGGTTAGGGTGAAATTCAAAGGGTTTCATGGGTTACTAACTAGTCCAGGGATGGGCAACTTGGCCCTGCAGAGTTTCGCTCCAACCCTAATTAAACACACCTGAAAAAGTTAATCAATGCTTTTATGGTAACAAGAA
Organism: Sinocyclocheilus anshuiensis; assembly: GCF_001515605.1. Taxonomy (NCBI): domain Eukaryota; kingdom Metazoa; phylum Chordata; class Actinopteri; order Cypriniformes; family Cyprinidae; genus Sinocyclocheilus; species Sinocyclocheilus anshuiensis. Next base: position 568,436 of record NW_015544166.1, read on the forward strand.
TGCTAGAGGGAGGCGAGTTTTCATCAGGATTGGAACTAAACTCTGCAGGACCAAATTTTCCCATCCCTCATCTAGTCCAAGGGTAGCTAACCCTGCTCCTAGAGGGCTATCTTCTTGCAGCGTTTAGCTCCAACCCTAATCAAATACTCCTGAACCAGCTAGGTGTTCATCATGACAAACATTACAGGCCAGTGCCATGGAACAGGGTTGGAACTGAAGTTTGCAGCAAGGTAGTCCTCAAGGAGCAGGGTCCTATTTGTACCAAAGTGTATACTCTAAGGTGGACCGCAAAAGCTTATGTCAGCATTTGAGACATGGCTATGCAGCTCTACTTGCATGATCAATTTCCAAAAACAAAGCAGGAAAGACTGGAGAGTTGTGTTCTAAATACACAAACATTAATACCTGGACATGGACTGAGGTAGCCTGCCTCCCTGACTCTGGTCGTTCCATTCCCTGGAGGAATTGTCAGACATGGGATCTACTACCATGGTTCCACCTTGTGAGGTTTCACTCTGCTGCCCTTTGGCTTCAGTTCTGTTGCCCTCCCCATTGGGAGATCCTTCTCTCAAGTCCTTCTTCTCCTCAGATGGCACCCTCCCTCCAGATACCACGCTACTCCTCTCATCCACAGACGCCTTTCTCAGAGCAGGAGATGGGGAAGGAAGGAGAGGAGATGCGTTGATGGCATGTGTCCCTGCACAAAGGAGCTGATCCGCGTTTTGAGTACCCTCTCCTGCAGCCGAGGGCCGCTCGTGCCCCTCGCTCACCTCACTCCCGGCTTCAAGAGTGGCCCTGCTTTCTGAAGGGGATACGTCTGAGTCCAGGGGGCTGGTGTTTAAATCTGGTTGGGGAATGGGCTTTAGGAGTAGAGCAACTTCTGCACTTTTCATGAGCACGCCCACGCAGGCACTGAAGGGTTGCGTGGGACCCTGGCGCTTGGAGCCGTACTGCTCCAGATCTTGCTGTAAAGTGCGCTGCAGAGATTTCACAGCATTTTGCAGTCTGAGCAGAAACACATACTGCCCATGGCTCACCTGAGCACTCAGGTGCTTCTGAACGTGCACTATCATGTGCAAGTCTACTTCACTGGACAAGGATGAGGAAGCAAGGGAAAGAGACGAAGAGGAGTCGCTGAATAGGCCATCCAGAGAGTGTGGTTTGTGGAGGCCATTACTTGGCGTGATGCTGGGAGATGCATCAGTGCTGTAGTACTCCTTTAGAAGCTTCTTCCTCTGCAGACGACTGGCTATCTCTGCTGACTCCCTGCGAGGCAACAGGCCTGACCCTACGCCTGCTCTGAGCCTCTCATGGTGCTGAGTGTATCGGGCAGGGTGGCATACCCAAAGTGTCAGAGGGAAGGAGTCCACACAAGGTGTCGGACGACCTCGCCCACTGCGTGAGCCCTCATAGTCCACCCAGAACTGGGAAAAATGCACGGCCCACAAGTCAGTGGCTGCTGGTGTTTTGAGGGCATTGGTGGAGAGAGATGGCGGAGCAAGGCCCCGGTACACATCATGAATGCGTGTGTCCTGCTCATGAGCATGCCGCTGGAAGACAGAATGCAGCACAGAGAAGGAGTTTTGGGAGCGAGGAAAAGACAAAGAGAGAGAGGTGAAGAAGGGTTGTTCCTGGAATGCCTGCAAGAGGGCTTCCAGACTGGACCGAGTACATCCAGAAGAGTGACGTGTGTTAGTGGCTACCATCTCTGAGGTCTGTACTGAAACTGAGCGGGGCTGATCAGGCTGAGTCTTCTTCTGGTCTGCAGGGATCACCAGCTACAAACATGCAAACATAGAGTTTTATATTAAACTATAATACAATAATTTAATACAATAAGGTTCCTCAAATCCGGACCTGGAGGGCCACTGCCCTGCAGAGTTTAGCTTAAACTCTGATCAAACTCACTTGTAATTTCTGGTAATTTTAAGACATACCTTGCTCAGGTGTCTTTTGGCTCGTTTCCACTAAGCGGTACGGTTCAGTACTGTATGGTGTGCAATTCTGTCCGTTTCCATTGTTAGAAGTTGTGAATGGTACCAAAATAGCAAACTGTACCGTACTACTTTTTTGGGACCCTTCCATTGGGGTACCTAGCACAGTAGTTCGGTACCTAAAGGGTGGAGCTAGACTCACTGCAGAATGCTGATTGGTTGACAGAGAATCGTCACTTGTGTGTGCTACAAGGGGAATGACAACACAAGGGGAATGAAGCGTCTCCTTCACTCGTTCCTCCATGCTTATGCGTGTTGGGCTTGTTTACATCAGAGTGCGCAAACAAAAATATAAAAGTGTATTTTATAGTTTTACATTTTCACACACATACACAGAAAATGTCACGCTTTTTTCTTAGCACGAGAATGACTTCGATCACTACTTCCTGGCATACACCACGTCTATCAAGTAAGGGTACTGTTGGCAGTGGAAACAAGCCCGATCAAGGTTTACCGTCCCGGATCATACTATACTGTACTGTACTGACCCGTACTGCTCAGTGGAAACGAGCCATTTGATTAGAGATGAAGCTAAACTGTGCAGTTTAAGTCAATGTAAGTAAGAACTACCTTCAGCATGAGTCCGTCCACTCTGATATCTACATGCTCGTCAGGTTTCTGTGAGTCATTGAGTTTGTACAGCTCCATAAATTGTTCTAAGCTCTGACGAAGGTCCAGCGCAAACAGATTGAGCCAAACCAGACTGCGAGAGTCAAGCACCAGCTGTAGCGCGTTTAACTGCACATACAGGTTGGGACAAGGGACTGTAGAGAGAGTTTATTCATGTCAATTCATGGAATGCTTGAGTTGAACTGAGATATTAAGTGACTATTCTGATTTTGTCAGCTTTTGATGATGGAGGTTGTCACTTCTGTCTTACTAGGATAGTCTTTGCCATCTGGGAAGTAGTACTCTGTGAATTCAGCGTGGATAGCCGGCATCTCTTGGGGGAGGTAGAGGGATTTCTTATTGCAGGAGATCATGCTTTGAGGACTTGAGCGTGACTGGTCTGCTGTAGACACCTTCAACACAGCATAACAATCAACATTTAAAGGGTGACTTATTAATAAATATTTCATCATTTACTCAGTCAATGATGACAGCACTTGATGAAACACATTTGAATTTGAAACGACTAAATATTGTATGTGTATTCTTCCATACAAACCTGATAGATGCTGAAATCTGCCATCCGTAGCACAATTGAGCTGGACATGAGTTGGGTTCTCGGTGGAGGTGGGGGCGAGAAGGAAGTGCTGGAGCTGGTGGAGATCTTTCCTGTAGGAAACACATAAACTCAGACATCAAAAACACAGTGGACCATCTGCACAAATCGCAGCCATGTGTTTGTGAGGCACCTCAAACGCACACCAGAGAGGTACCTGTCTCCAGACACCAGCAGCAGTTGGCCGTGGGGGAGAGCGGCCACAAGCCATCTGGGCCTGAGTCCAGCTCCCTAACCATTATCCCTCCACCCTTCGCCTCTAAGACAATCGACTGATGGACTGGGGACACAGAACCCATTACGCAAAAAACCTCTCAAACTAGGACAGGTGTTAGCTGCTACCAGGACACACTTAATGGCCACAACACATTCTAAATTATATCCATGATTATAATATACTCATATAATATAAATATTAGCCATACTATGCTATTGAGCTAAAAACTGTAACACTTTAGCTAAAGACCCTTATACAAAGACTCTGCTATGCTTTCAGTGGCCGCATGGAAGACCTCTTGTTAGCCATGAACAGAACTACAACCCATAACTGTGTAGTCAGTGTCATCTGAAAGTGTCTTTGTGAAAGAGCCCTTAAAATAGTGTCACAAATTCTTGCTATATCGATTGTTTGGATGAGCAGATATCCAGATCTATGCATCTATAATTAATAGCTGTCAATTAAATAACCAGTGTCCGGATCACATTTGACCCCAAAATCCCCCCCTAAAAATAAATGAACAAACAAATAAAAAAATGAATGAATGAAACTGATTTTTGCATTATTTTCATGACATTTTGCACACAACTTCTCATTACCATAATGCATCCCTTTATATGAATAATAATATGAATATAATAATACGAATGTTAGACATTTTTAAAGTCAGCACAAATTCAAGGCAATACATCAGTACTACGATACTGTGTATATATATATATATATATATGTATGTATATGTGTGTGTGTGTGTGTGTGTGTAATATGGGAAAATGGGTTTAATAAAAGTTCTTATTATATATGATCCAGACATGTTCTCGATAGGTTGCATGAAATTCATCCATTTTCTGTTTTTCAGTTACAATGAGATGAAATCAGCCAATCAAGGTGTGTTAATGGGCAGGACGTTCTCACCGTGCTGAGGGGAGCTCTGGGTCTGGCCACTGACTGCATTTTTGAGCATTTCCAAATTAGACTTAAACTCATCCAGGAGAGAACGGGCCCAGGTCTCACGAGACTTTGTGGCCTCACCGTAATGCATCCAGTGCATACAGGTCTCACCTGAGAGAGAAAGAATGATGTTTTCATAATCAGAACATTCTTGTTTAACAGGTTATTACAGTAAGAATCTAATGTGTTTGAGGAGTTTACCAGCTTTGTGGTAGGGATAATAATCTACGCTGATAGAGTTGAAGGACAACTGCATTGCACCACCATCAAATCTCTTATTAATTCCTGCAGAGTGAAAAAGACACATTTCAGCTTAACACCAAACTCTATAACACACTTTGGTGTTAACAGTATAATGTGCGCATATGTGGTACCTCTGTCCTTGGCATTGGTGTCGTCACAGATATGCAGGTCAAGATGTGTGATTTGGAGGTGGTGTGAGGTCTCACGAACATCATAGGCGTTAAACAGCCGTGCCATAGAAGCGCTCTGATCTGCTGTGGCTGAAGCCTGCTGTGTGCGCACCTGCTGGGCTGAGGGGGGCGCCGGTGTTACCTAAAAACACCAAAAATTTGGCACATCACCAATGTAAATTCTAGGACTAAAATATACAACCAGTAGGGGGCACTAAAATACTATTTTGAGAATAGAAAGCAAAATTTAAAAAAAGAGGTAGTCAAACAGGTGGTGTGGCTGATTAGTGAAGGGGACGAGGAAGTGGCAAGAAGCACACACCTGTGTGGTGTCGGGGGCCATGCTCTTCCTCTGCGCAGCTGATTTCTCCATGGCTTCACTAAGAGACGTAGCGTACTGCACCATGGCCTTGAGCTGAGAGTCCGTCAGCACCCACAGCAGGTCATCCAGGATCAGAATCAGCTTTGATGCAATAACATTACAGTCTTTTATCTGGAAAAAGCATGGACATACAGCCGTGAGGCACATACTGTGGGATCTCACACAAGTAATCATAAGTAATGTTTTTTAAAGTCTCTTTAGCTCGCCAAGACCATAATACAGTGAAACATTATTGCAATTTTAAATAACTGTTTTAAATTTTAATACATTTTAAAATAAAATTTATTCCTGCGATGGCAAAGCCGAGCTTTCTGCACCATTACTCTAGTCTTCAGTGTCACATGATCTTTTAAAAATCATTCTTATATCCTGATTCGGTGCTCAAGAAACATATTATTATCAAATCTGAAAACAATTGTGCTGCTTAATATTTTTGTGGAAACCGTGATACATTTTGTTTTCAGGATTATAATGTTCAAAAGAACACCATTTATTTAAAAAATTTATATTTTTTTAACTTGTCTTTACTGACAGTAAATAATTAATAAAAATAGTAATAGTAGTAAAAAAGAGACCCCAAACTTTTGAACAATTGTATTTATGCTCTATATATTATATTGTTGTATGTCTGTATTATATTGTTTAATGTCTTAATATTTGTTTTTTGGTTTAATGACACCAGCATTCAAGCTTTATATTGTTTATTTTTATTTTTATTTTATTTTTAACACAGTTTAGAATCTTCAATATTCCTCTTACATCATGATGTTTTATTGACTTCATTTTTTTAAACAAATTTTGTTCCAGGTTTATGAAGGAATTTAAAGCCCAGATATTCAATATGCTCCCTACTGCATTTCATTTAATCTTGCATAATTTGACCGTACTAAATGTAGAGTTTGTTTGCATTTGTTTTTATGTGAGGCCTGGATGTTACCAAAATAAAACCCTCAATCAGCTGCCAATATTCAGACTACCAACAGAGAAATGTATCCCGGCTGCCTGCAGAGCTCAGAGCTGATCCACAGAAGAATGAGTGCTACACACACTCTCAAAAATACACATGCTAGTACAGTGATCCAAAAATTGACAATTTGGATCTAATTTTGAACATTTAACCATATGCTTCTGTTTGAGGGTGTGAAAGGAGCATGTGTGCATCCTTACCCTCCTCTTTAAAGAGACTCTAATCTTTGACTGGTTGGTGATGAGGCGTATGGGGGCGCTGACAACCTCATGTTCTGTGTTCTGGATGGCGTCTGCTTCAATCCTGATCATCTGCCAGCTCACTTCCTTAAATGTTAGGATCTAAAACAAATCATGTTGTTAACATATAAACACATACCTCATAGACTCCACAACACCATAGGTATCTTTCGTCACCTCTCCACGTGTGGGGTCCAGGATGCGTGTGTATCTGCCAGCTCACTTCATTAAATGTTAGGATCTAAAACAAATCATGTTGTTAACATATAAACACATACCTCATAGACTCCACAACACCATAGGTATCTTTCGTCACCTCTCCACGTGTGGGGTCCAGGATGCGTGTGTATCGGAGGTCACCGGTGGCCCAGCTGGTGTTAACACTGTAGACCTGGAGCTGCGAGAGCTCGAAGGAGGCGTTAAAGGCTTTGGCGCTGATGCGGATAACTATGGAGTTCACAGAGAGAGAGATGCCCTCCACAACCTTCTCCGCAAAACCATATTCACTGGCAAAGAGAAAATAAGATTACAAATAAACATATAATATTAGGCTTGCGAGCAAGTTTTACGCTACAACAAGTTTTCGCCAAAAAGCAATATCTAGCTCTCACAACAAACAAACAAACAAAAACAAATACAAAAAGAAATAATCTTTTACATGGCTTTTCAAGGCACATTTTATATACCTCCAGGTTTTCCATGACAAAAGGAACCATTAAAAACTGGAAGCAGCAGAGGAGAGATACAAATCAAGGCAGATAAAGCTGATCAACTGAAACTGACCTTTGACCCGAGGCTGTTGCAATGGGTGATGGGCCGTTGGGAGGGCGAGGCTCGTCACAGGTGCTCATCTCCATGATGACTTTATCTAAAGACTGAAAGACATGATTTACAGTTGCAATAATTAAGCTGCAGAAAATGTCTTTTATGCCTTTAATCAAAGCACTGGCTCAAACAAAACAGCAACAACAACAACAAAAAACACAACAAAGACAGCAAAACAAAACTAAAAAACAAGACAACATAAAACAAAAAAGCAAAAAACAGCGAAACACAACAAAAACAAAACAAAAAAGCAAAAAAAAACCTGTAAAACAAAACATAAAACAAACAAAAAAATTGCGAAACAAAACAACAAACAAAACAAAAAACAGTGAAACAAAACAGCAAAAACAAAACAACATAAAACAAACCAAAAAAAAAAACAGCAAAATAAAACAACATAAAACAAAAAATTAAATGAAATAATAAAGACAAAATATTTTTAATAAAGTGTTATTACCAGAGTGATTGGATGAGTCTTCAGCTTGGTCCATGGGATCTAGTGTACACACACACAAAGGAAAAATATATATTTACAGTATATGCAACATTGTTTTTCATAATTAAAGTACACAGCCTGTAATTAGGCACTGTGTGCAGTACCTTTGCTAAGATATGATGCGTGCACTCATGTCTGTGTTGGTGTGTGTTAATAACATTGCTTTTTCTGGATAAAAACACACTTTAAAGATTGGCTTTATTGTATTCCTTTTATGGCTATATATGTGACAGCCAAACACCCTCAGAAATATAGTGAAACATGTCAAAAATCGACTTGAGAATATTTGAAAGGCTCATAAATCACGTTCTTCAAATCTAATCATCTCTACCGGTTTGCTTAGTATGAATACCACTGCATCAATGAAAGGCCCTCACTAATTTAACTTCTAAGGTGGGTGTGTGTGTGTGTGTGTGTAAGAGAGAGAGAGTAGTTTTTTCCAGTGTGCGTCAGTGAGCGCTCAGAAACACCTGGAGCACAGCCAGAGGGAGAAATTTGTACGTTCCTCTTAAAAAGAGTCAGAAGGGGACAAGAAACACACATGCACTCATCTCTAAAGAGCAGAATATAAAAAAAGCTGTATTTCATTTCTTCTGCACTCGAATATGGATGTGAAAGTAGAGAGTTAAAAAGCTGCAGCATGAATATTAGGCATTGAAATATACTAAAACTGATGTTAGGAGATCATAGGGAGGAATAATAAAGGAGGAGCCGAACAGAGGGAAAGGAATAGGAAAAGGAGCATTTCAAATGCTAGATAGATCTATTGGTGAGGTTCATCATAGACACCATCCTTTCTCTCTGTCAGTCATTATACAGGCGGGAGCTTCATCTAACCAATCAGATTGCTGCACAAGGGCCCTGACCCTCAGAACAGCTGCGGCTATCGTATTTTATCAATACACACAATGACATCCATTGAGGTTTAATTAAACAACTACGTGGCTGAGCATGTCTAGACAAGAATGGAGGAATGGCCAATAATGGTTGTGGAAAACTGCAGCAGACTACTAGATAATTGATGCCAGAGTGAAGGATGGAAAGGTCTACTGGGGCCAGAAAGAAGAAGAGAGAAAGGAAAAGCTCAAGTAGAAGTAGAAAGTAAAACTACAAGATCAGCCTGTCTTGGTTTAGCTCTATACAGTAGACCGAAATAACAAGACAGGGAAATTATGTGGTGTTTGCTCCTGTAACTAAAGCATCATCTATAACGTCAGGTTTTAATTACTACAATGCTCCCTGCAACTGTCGAGTCATTGTTATGACAATACTGAGCCATTCAAAGTAACATTGTGTCTTTGCTCTATTGAGGTTTGCGTGGTCAGTGTGCTGTCATAGATTTGCTGTTGAGATTACAGAGCTCAGTCACTGTCTTTCCTCACCACAAACCTGCTGTCTGGATTCCTAATGTTATCAAATATGGTGCAAGACTTTGCTTAGTGTGTACTGCAGTGGTGAAGTTAAAATATGTACTTATAAATATGATGAAAGATGGTGTATAATATTGTTTCAAGAAAAAATATTATGACTATTATTAATGGCCATAATAATAATAAATAATAATACTAATATAAATAATACAAAATAACAGTAATAATAATCATAATTATTATTATTATTACTTTATTATCATCATTATTGTTTTTATTACTACTACTGCTTCAACTATTATTATTATTATTAATACTAGCAGCAATATGTTCAAATGTGACTTCAAAAGACTCTGCTTATGTGTATTGCAGTGATGTTAAAATATGTATTTTTATTTATATATTTATATACTTTGAAATATGATGAAAGCCAGTGTATAATATTGTGTCAAGGACAAAATATTATGACTATTATTACTATTATTAATAGCCATAATAATGAATAATAATAATAAAATAAATAAATTAAAATAAATAATAAAAAGTAATAAAAATAAGTAATAAAAACAACAGTAATAACAATATTTTTATTTTATGATGATGATGATGATGATGATTATGTTGACAATTTTAAACGCTTCAAGTGAATTTACTTAGACAACATTATCATGTACTTTATGAATGTTCACTTTGAGATTTGCTAAAGATTACATGTAACGTTATCAACTTATATTTTTAAAGTGAGTCTTTAAGTGAGTAAACTTTAAGTGAGTAATCTTTAAGTGAGTATTACACGACGGCAATATTATCCTATACAATAAAATCTGTAATAACTGTCTATGCAGTCTAATAACCGAGTACAAGACTAGAGAGCTGAGCTTAATTATCTTCCCAGCTGATTCTACAATACTGGTGCCAGAGGGACTCATGGTGATGATGTCATCTCTTACCCGGATGGCGGCCTTGTTGCAGAAGACTTTATTAATGGCGAGCCAGGTGGGCAGATCCAACATGTTCTGCAAAACCTCCTCATCCAGCTCCAGGTTGGTAAGCTGGCCCTCCCCTTTCAGAGTGCTCAGATTAATCTTATCTGGGGAGAGGTTCTTAGCAAACCTGCAGAAAAGAGAAAGAGAGAGAGAGAGGAACAGGGAGAAATCAGGGAATAAAATCAGTAAGATGAATGAAGAAACTGAGGGAGGCAAAAAAATAAAAATAACAAAATAAATAAAAAGCACATTGTAGTTTTCCATTATGGTTTAATGGCTCTTTCTCTTGACTGTAATTACAGCTTTACAAGCAAGCAGACCGGTGAGCTGTGCTGTTACCACCCACCACTTGAGAGGTGTGAGTTTGTGTGTGTGTGTGTGTGTGTGTGTGTGAGCGAGAGAGAGAGAGAGAGAGAGAGAGAAATGTTTCAAATATGCTTAAACTAAAAAGCATATATATATATATACATAAAAAATATGCTTATGCGTAACATTTCCGTCACACGCTTGAGGTATTCGGCCAATCATAACGCACTGGATAGCTGGCCAATCAGAGCACACCTGGCTTTTCAGACCGATGAGCTTTGTAAAAATCGACGCGTTTCAGAAAGGCGGGGCATAGAGGAGAAACAATAATGTACAGTATGTGGAAAATAATGTGTTTTTTGAACCTCAATCCGCATAAACACATTTAATTACACCAAATACACAAAATAATGTTCCTTTTTAGCAGCATCATATGACCCCTTTAATAAGTTCAGTAATGGGTGATTAAAGACATTACTTGCTAGAAAAAGCTCTTTTCACTGAATTACACACACACACACTTTTCATTTTCAATGGATAGTCACAATGAGTGAAATGCACATCGGTTTCAGTGACCCAGAGAATCTGAGGAGAGCTCACACAGAGGCCGTGACCTTCTGTTTCTGAGCGCATTGATTTTTCAGTTAATGTTTAAGATTGTTCCTGAAAGTGCAACGTTCTCCGCACAGCTCTCAGCACCGAGGTTGATAACAGAACTCATTTGTTATCATTTCCTTCAACTGTTTTCGCTCGGCAGGGTAATGACACAAACAGGTCAGGGTGTGGAAAAACCGGTCACTCAAAGCCTATGATGTGGCCAAGGTCAATGCTAGCCTGGGCAAAAAATGTTTTTGTGTGTCATGAATAGCTTGAAGATGTTGGATGGCCTGTTTATTTGACCTTCAGCCCAGTTTAAACACACTAACACACACAGTCGCAGTTTAACAGCAGCGAACAGTTCTCTCTGACACAGATTAAACCAAAAGCTAGACTAAAAATGACTGCTCCTTTGAGAGTCACCGTTAACTGTGTAATTAGGTCCCAGACTAGGTGTAATCTGCGTTTGAGAGAACACCCTTAGATGGCCGGTTAATCCTGTTTCACAACTATCTCACTCTAACAGAATCAAATAAAGAGCTCTATATAAAGAACTACAGGTAGATTATTAAAGCCTAATTACTGAGGGACAAAACACCACTAACCACTTCAATAACTTCAAAGTTTCAAATACAGAGGCAACTAAGTGTTTAAAACTGAGGTAACCACTGGCCTGGAAACCTAGAAACTACTTTACATGTAGGTAAAGTTAGAAGAGATAACAAAAGTTTCCAAAGACTGGCTGAAAGGATGAAAGTGTCTAAAGGTCGGAAACCGTGGCACTTTCCTATGAGTCTCTTTTAATAATTCTGGGGCCTGTTTCATTAAAACAAGTTTACCAAATGAGCCAGGCTTATTTCAGTTAGTCTGATTTATTGTCAGTTGATTTGGTTTAAAATAAGTCAGACTAACTGAAATAAGCCTGGCTTATTTGGTAAATTTGTTTTATGGAACAGGCCCCAGCTTAATGCAGTAAGAAAAAATAAAATAAATAAAAAATTACATGTAATTAAAATAATAATGTAATTATTATATTATTGTTATATTATAAATAATTAAATAAATGAAGGTTTATTATAAATATAATTAATAAATTAAATTGAATATAATAAAACAATACAATTTAAAATAAAATGTAATAGTAAATTAAAAATAAAATAATAAATTAAAAATTATAAGTATTTAAATTCAATTCGATTTAAAAGAATGAATAAAAATATTAAATAAAATTAAACTTATATAACAAAATCATATTAAAAATATAATGACATTATAGTATAAATATATAAAAATAATTAAATCATAATTTAAAAAGTAAAAATAAATTAAATTAAAAAATAATTAAAATTATATGCAATTAAGCTAAAATTTTAATTCAATCAAAGAAAACTAAACACACACACACATACACACAAAAACAAAAGAAAAAATATTTAAACAATGCAAATGAACACTTGTATAAAACTGTTTTGTGATTTATTTTTGTATGGAAAGAAGTGTGGAGGAAGCAGCAAAAAAAAGTTGAATGGTGATGAGGCAGACAAATTTCCTTTATTCTGAGTCTCCACAGAACTGTGGTGTGAATTATTAAACCGCCGCTGTGCAACGAGCCCTGCGTGGGCTAGTTCATCACTCTGTGCGTGAAACTAAACCAAACATGAGACAGGGAGTGTGAAAACTCCCACAGACACGCCAGTTCAAAACGAAATGTGAATAGTCTGATGGCCTCTGCATTACGTAGCCTTGCTCTGCGAAGAGTTAAATATTCATTCAGACACGGCCTACCTTCGTTCTCTGATATCAGATATCAGGTCAGTCCTAAGAACGCTCCGTCACTACAGTGAAGAGATCGGACAGATGCCAGCCAGGTGACATCAGGTATAGGCTCAAATTTAACTACACCTGGATCATCTATTAGCAAAACTCAGGTAAATACATCTTTATTTGGTTCTAATAGACTATATTTGCTTTTAAAAGGTAATTTCAGTGTTGAAGAAGGTCATGTACAAATTACAAGTTTATTTCTACAACTGCATGATGTAAAACACCATACTGCCCCATCCTAGATGACAAAAATGCCATTGAAAAATTATAACCAGCCTCCTACAAAACGAGCAGTGTTTTAACAGTCAACACATTCTGTCCCAGTGATACCAGCACTCTTGAACTGATATGAGGGCGGTGTTTGGCCTAACAGCACAAGACCACACTGTCAGATGCACAGACACCCATTTATACCATCAACTATCACATAATATGCCCAAAGCTCCATAGAATGAACTCACACATTACAACATGTATGCAGAACCTGAATTAATGGGTTTAATTTTGCTGTGCGTATTTAAATATGACTACATGTGTTAAAAAAAATGCATCGATTTTTAACTTCAAACCTTTGCTTCCGGTTAAAATACAAGTCCTCTATCCAAAATATTGCTTTCTCCAGCGAAAAAGTTGTCTTGTCTCAATCAGGTGAGAAATATGCACAGATCAAGCACGGTTTACAAGTGAAAACAGTCCTAAACTGTTCTGAACAAATATGTCGGTGGATTTTGATGTGAGAGGACAACAAGGGATGGACTTCTTCATCAGAGGGAGTGTTATTATGAATTATGGACTGCAATTTTGGCCAGAAGAGAATTTAAGTTAAGAGGCCTTAGTGATGAATTTTTTTTCTTACAAACATGCAGCTTTCCGCTTCACAAGACGTTAATTGATGGACTGTAGTCATGTGGATTACTTGTGGGTTATTGTGATGTTTTTATCAGCAGTTTGGACTCTCATTCTGACGGCACCCATTCACTGCTGAGGATCCACTGGTGAGCAAGTGATGGAATGCTACATTTCTCCAAATCTGTTCCAACTTTATGTGCTTTTGACATTTTAATTAGTTTTTTTTAATATATTTCTATTTAACCTTAATTTATGTTATTTTAATTTTAGCTTTAGTAATTTTAGTACTTCAGCTTAAACATATTTTATTTCAGCTAGCTGCCAAAGCAACTTATGTAATTTTCGTTTAAGTTTTTAATCTTTTATTTATATTGCATTTGAGTTTTAAATCAGTTCATGAAAACAATTTGAAAAGTTTTAGTTAATTCTAAAGAAAGACGTCGTTTATTGCATCGTGTTCAATACAGTCTATGATGCAAAATCAGCCTAATCATATTAGCTCTTCTTAAGGCTGACTAGTTGTTCAACAGTCGACATTTGACAACCCACCAACTCAGACATTTTTACATTTTTGAAAATATGTTAGAGCTAAAATATGTATAAGCTAAAACACCCAAGTCTAACTACCAAAGGGTGAATCAAGGGGAAAGTACACAAGCATTTTCTGAGGCCTTGAGTGCACAGGTGAGATCAGCCAACTTCTTTTGGCTAAATTATGAAAAAGGCTGAAAAAATCCAATGAGATTCTTTAAGTTTCACTTCAGTTCACGTGAAAGCTTGGCTTCATTATGTGGAACAAACCCTGTGTCCTGGTTCTGTTTGAGTCCCGGCGCAACAGGAAGAGACTGCTATTAACAATCGACCAAAAGCTGCTAAAGTGCCACATGTTGCTTGTCAATTATCTTGCAATCCTGCTGATCAATGCTAAAACACAGTCACCGTTAGTGACAGTTGCTGCAGAAAATGCACCTGGGGATGCGGCTGTTCAATTATGTCAGTCAGATCACTACATTTCTTCTTTGTAAATATCGATTTTATACACATTCTTCCACTTTAAACACCAAAGAGCGATATTGTTGGAATTGCTTCCAGAACAACTTTTTTTAGCTGATGAATGACAAAACCATTGACAACCAATCAAAATCTATCCAAATTTGATGGGCTCAAGCATTTAAAGCAGCAGATGACAAAACTGTAGTGTGCACTTAAAATAAACAGAAAGTTACCATGCATTAGTTTGTGCATGCTAATATATAGGTGCATCTCAATAAATTAGAATGTCGTGGAAAAGTTCATTTATTTCAGTAATTCAACTCAAATTGTGTTACTGAAATAAATGAACTTTTCCACGACATTCTAATTTATTGAGATGCACCTGTAGTTATCTTTATAGTTATCATTCGTGGCCTTAAAAGTCCCACAGATTTCAAGAGAACTGGAATGCTTGTCATTCATAAAGTTCTACATATCTCCTGCAGATCCATGTTTTGTGTATTAAAAATTAAATGTTGATTTAGAAGCCCATGTTTTTCAAAGTATCTTCCATTTGTGAAAGCCACACAAATTTGGAACAACATGGGGGTGAGTAAATGAGAAAATATATATTGAGTGGTTGATTTTTCATCTTTCAATACCTAAATACTAACCATGTTTAAATCCAATATATCCAAAATAATCTGAGATTAGCACAAAAAAAAAGTCAAATTCTCTCCATCTAGGCCTGGTGAAATTAAATCACCATAGGCACGCAAGGGGACACGTCACCCAGCCAATATTATGATTTAAAGTTGTGATGAAACTTAAATAGCAACAGATTTTTTCTTCTGTGTTTTGATGTACATCCAAGTATAATGGCATATCAGAAAATATAAAAAAAGGAGGGCGGGTCTAAGCATTGGTTGTTGATGGAGGCAAATGAATGTGAGCTTGCAGCGATGTGTTAAAATATGTTTAAGTAAATGACTGGAGAAGTTCTGCATACATAACCAGAGAAAAGTCTAATGCTTTCACCTGGGAGATCCGGTTATGACATTTTAATTTAAAAATGATGAAAAAAAAAAAAAAAAAAAATTAAATTAAAAATATGCATGGATATGCATTCTCACTAAAATCTAAAACATGCATGTGGAAAACAGATTTTATTTTTACATGCCAACTTTAAAGATGCCAAATTCAGACTCTAAACCTTACATTTATGTCCCATAGTTGTTAATATTTGTATAAATTCTTGGTTTACATGGCATCCTACTAGACTGTTTGTTGATTAACTGACCTTTAAGTGTCAACCAGATACACCACAGGACTATAAATGGGGTCAGTCAGTCATGCAATGTCATGAATCCACTTAAATCTTACCAAGGATCTAACCTGTCTGTATGGAATGAGGGGGGTGGTTTCCAAGGCAGAGGAAATCTACAAAAAAAAGATTCCAAGCCACAAAGCACGCTCTCTATCACGCTGACCCGCAAAAAACAACATTAAGATGAGAGCAGACAGACTCGTTTGGCTGGAGACATGACACCCAAAGCGTGTTTTGACATCAACCCAGTGCAACAGCATTTTGTCTGGCAAGCTGTCAAAGCCCAGTTATGACCCATCAGCATGTGTCATCCAGCACAGCCACATCAGCAGGACTCATCTCAGCCTTTAAACCACGATTCGTGTTAATCGAGCATCGACATGTATGTAAAGCCCGTCAGGAAGGGATCAGCTCTGACCTGGAGAGATGTTTAAGGATCTGCTTCTTGATCAATCCAGCCATGACCGGTATCTCATCAATCCCTTATCCAAGGACGGGCGTCAGATTTAGGAAGCTGTACATTTTAGGTTTCCTCCGGTCAACCGGAGTGTTTTCCTCTGAATAATGAAGCGTCGTAATGGGAGAATATAAACATGACTCGTAGAGGCGTCCGCCGCTACCTCTTCACCGTCGGGTCCATGTTGAATGCGCAGTGACGCGTCGGTGGACAAACGCGCATGCGCAGGAGCACTCCATTAAAATGAGGCTCGCCCAAATCCGTTCAGCCAATAGGAATCTGTCTTGAAATTTACGTCACTCCATGTCATGGCGTTTGTTATAGAAATATACACATATAATTAAAAAAACACAAAGGATGCATAGAATTTTTTAATTATTTTCTTATGGAAATTTCTTGTAAGCTATCCCCTGTAGTTCCCCCCCCCCTTTTTTCTGTTTGTTCCTTTGATGCTATTATGAATGTAACTGATCTTTCTGTTACTATTCTTGCTTTGCAATAAAAAAAGAAATATATACATATTTAGTAAAAAGCTTAACTACTTTTTTACATTAAAGGATTTTATTGTGTATTATGAAAACAAAATTAACAAAGGTCTTGAATACATTGTCAATTTATTTATATTACTGGCAAAATGTTATATACAGGTGCATCTCAATAAATTAGAATGTCGTGGAAAAGTTCATTTATTTCAGTAATTCAACTCAAATTGTGAAACTCGTGTATTAATCCACGACATTCTAATTTATTGAGATGCACCTGTACACAAGCAAAAGTGTTTAAATTAATCCCCATTGTTTTTGTTGTTTATTGTTTTATTATATAATTTGATTGTTTTATGTCATCTTTAAAATTGTAACAAAAAAAACAAAAAAAATTTGTTTAAAATATTACCCTCTTACCACTTATGCTATTATTTTATGCTATGCTTTGTTGTTTCTGCCTTCAATTTAAAAAGAAATAAAGAAAAAGAAATGTATACATAATTAAAAAACGATTATTTATTTTAATATTGTTCTGAGCATAATAATAATATTTGACTAATCATGTATATTTTATTTATAAAGTTACCCATAAAATCAAACATAATTTATTAAATATACAAATGTAATATTATTATTATGGAATATGGAATTATTACAGAATGTGTTGTTTGTTTATTTGTTATCCTAGATATTGATATGGGATTGGATATGTTTCAGATTTATGAATATAATTTTAGCCATTTTTATGGTTTGAAATGTAATTTTTGTTGAGCTTTATTTTCCTATACATTGGAAATTGAATAAACACTGATCAAAATACTACAATTATAATTCATTTATTTATTATTAATTGGATATGCTCATAAACAGAAATAGGCAAATAGTAAACTTAACATCTGTCAATATATCCTAAGTGATACATTAGATAAAAAAAAGAAAGAAAGAAAGAACAAAAAACAACGATAAAAATGATACTCTTTCTACATACTTCAATTATTTCCCCTTACATTTTAAAATATACTGGCAATTTCACCCATTATTTTTTTGTTTGGTTATATCGTTCTGAATGTTACTCCTTAAGGATAATGTAATTCATAAATCGATTAATGCAAGCTGTCATATTATAAGTAATAACTATTATAACCAATAGAGGGCGACAAAGGAATACAGATTAACAGTGATCACACTGTTAGACACATCTCTTTACATAAAACTACACACATTTTAATAATATAGTGCAGACCAGGACAGTTGAATAATTATGCAAATTGGCAGATTAATGCATTAGAGGCAAATTCTGTAGTAAAATAATATATGATTCAGAAAGCAGGGAGAAAAATCTAATTAAACCATATAAATCATCAAGTTTTGCAAGTAATGGGTTTGAGATACATTGTATAGACAGGTCAGTGTTAGTCCAATATAAGCTCAACAATGAGCTCCTCTCGAACTCTAAAATTAATCAATATACATTACATTCACTTGGTCTCTATAATGTCCAACTAACAGAAGTGAATCTGTCTTCTCTATATATGGCCGATGGTGCTGAAAGTCTTTATGATGGAGGTGCGTCCAGTTTAATGACCAGCTTAAAATAAACAAAATGCAGTGTAAATACCCATATGAATAACAAGACCAGGAATTTCAACTCCAACCACTTCGCTTCATGTTTTCAAAAAGCTCCTTCACGTTTTGCATGTCCTCTTTCAACTTATCAGGGGCGTCTGTCTGTTCCAGCTTCTGAGAAACCTGTAGAGGCCAAGTATTAAAAAGAAAAAGTCATGCTGTTGTATAATTACTTTGCTAAATCTGAATACGTCATCATTCCTGACCACCCAACTTTCAGATGATTTCTAGGGGAATAGACAGTATCAAATCTCCTTTCAAAACAGGTTTTGAACATCCTGAATTAAAACAGGATGTGAAAGTGTTGTTACATTTCATTAAAGTGGCAAAATAGGTTTCCTTTATAGAATTTCGGTGGCTTTGATGTGTTTTGAAACTGCCTCAAATGCACGAAAGAGTATATGTGCGATGATAACGCAAGATTCGTACCTCGCTGAAGTAGCGGAGCATGAATTTGCAGAGTTCTCGCAGAGCCGCAGATTCATTGAACTCATTTTGATGTTTCTGATGAAGAAGGGGAATTAACATTTAGGCATTTTGCATTACAACCATCTTCCTATCAATACACCTTGTTTTATTTCTAGGTAGTGTTTGACATATTGTACCTTTGACTCCCCTTGAAGAAATATTTTCAACTCTTGGCTGCTAATAGAAGGCTGGTCCTTCACTAACTTGTAGTATGACTTCACTTCCTGTTTGTACTGAGGGATGTCTTTGCCATAGAGTAGCTTATTGGTTGGTGAATGCTGTAGGAGAAAAAGGGAGTCAGTAATCTCTGTGATATTTGCAGCTTTCCATGTTAGGTTTCAGTGGTTACCTTGTCCAGGTGTTGCTCGACTAGGGAGAAGGAGTCCATGAAGGCCTGAGCGATGACGGACAGACAGCCGTCCAGGTGAGGTGTCTTTTCCAAGTCGCTGAACACAAAGTCAGGGTTCTTCAGGATGTTCACCCAGAAACGAAGTGGAAGGCTGATAGGGAGGTTTGAAAATCCATTTTAGTTGTGCACGTTAATAAATCTTGTGAGAAATTTGATAATCAGATGTCGGTGCAGCTGCTTGTGGAGCTGTCCAAAGTGTACTTCAATGAAAGTGTGTTATCCAGCACCTGTTTGTTTTCCAGATGTGGAGAACATCTGGATCTGAGATTTTTTTTCTCTCTGCTTGTGCATCCAGGAAGTGGAAAAAGTACTTGATGGCCAGTGGGGCCCTGCTGTTAGGCAATCCCCAGATACTCCTGAACAGATTCTCCACAAAAGAATGGACTGCTACCTGGTGGACACAATGAGCACATATTTCATATATATAATGTGTACACATTCTGTCCGTCTATCTATCTATCTATCTATCTATCTATCTATCTGTCCCTCTGTTTGTCCGTCCATCCATCTCTCTCACTGTCTTTTTGTGTCTGTTCTGCTAGTTTCTATTTTCTATCTATCTGTCTCTCGATCTATCTATCTATCTATCTTTCTGTATCTGCATCTGTCTATACAATATAGAGTATATAATAAAATGCTTCTGTGTGTCAATTATTCTCACCTTAGTGGAGAGCAGCTTGGTGAGGTACATCTCTTTGAATTTTAGTGCTTTTTTCTCTGGATGTTTGCTCAGGTCTGTGTCGATATCTGGATCGACCTAGACCAATCAAAAAGTCCAGTTACTATGTGTATTTGAAATTGTCTTTGATATCATATTTATTGTTATATATAATCAAAGTTATTTTACAGCAATGTCTTCTTATATATACTGACAGTGGTTCTAATTGAAATGTTGAAGTTATTATGCCTCAAGAGGCAAAATGCTTGGTGTATCTTTGAACAATATCAACAACACAAAGATTATGTTCAGATTTACTTAAAAACGCTTCCTCTCATTTAAACAGGAAGAAGCTGGCAAAACCGAAAGTATCACACACCCACATTCACTTCACTTCAGTGCGAATGCAGTAGCATCTAGATATAACACATGAATTCTCAATAATGACCCGTGGAGGAAAACACAACACAGACACTTGACAGATCATTAGGTGTGTCAGTGCAATGAGAAGGACACAGCAAAACAAACACTGGACAGAAGAATACATGCCCTATGGCAACTCACCAGATGGAAGTACTTGACAGCGAAGTTCTCATCATCTGTCAAACAAAACACCATAATGATGAGTAAATAAGCAATGTCAAGCTGATACTGGCCCAACAATCATTATTGTTGTTCTTGATGCAGCAGATAGGATGTGTTACAGTACAGAATCTCTACTGTGGTAACAGTGGGTTTGAGTAGAACTTAAAATGGCCACATGTCAGCACCCACATTTGCACAATGCAGATGCACTTCAACATATACCACAAACACATATGCAAACATAACCGGATGTGAACAATGCATGTGTTCATACACACATTTCGACATCTTGGACCCTGTCTGACATTAATCAACATTATTAGACTACAAACAGACCATTGATCACTAATATACACTCAAACTGAAATGTCATGGATTAATTTATATTCATATTTGAATGTACAACAATTACCGATCTCTGTTAACTATTATAAAATGTAAATATATCAACAACTTCATGAAAGTTCTAAAAGGCTACCAGAAACTGTCTGTGGTACATATACAGGAAAAGAGACTTCACCGACAGATAAAACACGTGGTATAAAGAGACAAAGACAACCGATACCACCACTTCCTTTACACAAGGCCAAATTTCATCCTTGTGCTTCAGTGTGAGAAGGTTGCCTTAATTTGAACTCTTTGTTAATAGCTCTAGTTCAGCTTGACAAGTTCAATAGAAGGGATAGTTCACCCAAAAATGGTAATATTCTAATTATCTACTCATCTTCAAGTCTTTTCAAACCCACATGACTTTATTTTGTGTGTGGAAAACAAAAAGTGATGTTTAGCAGACTGTTAACGCTGATCTCTTCCATATAGAGAAATTAGATGGGGGACCAGTGTCTGTAAAGCTCCAAAAAGCACCATAAAGCATCTTAAAATCACTATATTTATATATCTGATCATATGATAGCTTTTGTGAGGAATACACTGAAATTTCAGACTTTCATAATTTCTTTCTTTATAGCTCTGGTCACCATTCCTTTTTATTGTATGGAAAATTAAGCTTGTACATTCTGATAAACTACTTCTGGTGTGTTACAAGGAGAAAGAAAGTCCTATAGGTTTTGAAAAAGATGAGGGTGAGTAAATGATGACAGAATTGTCATATTTTGGCTGAACTTTCCCTTTATTTTAATTTCTCTTAGCTGATGTAATAGAGTACAGAACACATCTGGATGCACTGTTACATGAAGGAAAAAACCCATTTCAGAACACCCACATTATATGTTGCAATACTGAATGTTTTGTAGAGGGGGGTGGGGTGTTTGCAAAGCTACAGTATTGTGGTGAGCTGAATGGCTGTTTGTAGTGAACTTCTAAGTTGTCATTTATACAGATATTAACACTCAAAATGCAAACCTATTTTAAGTACAATAATAAAGTAGCAACAACTGCAACAGCAAAATAAACCACCCAAAATGTACTGATTGTGATATCGGGCATGGCATTGTTTCAGTTTGTGGATGATGGGAGGAATGTGACTCACCCTTTACACTGCTCTGAGACCTCAATGGTGCATGTACTTTTGTTGTGATAACTTTAATGCATGATCCATCTCCAACCTTGATGGAAATACATATTTAAAAACACAAACTCTGGAAAAGCTGAGAAAATAAATACTGTGCTGCAGTAGTCTATGGGTGTATTATGGGTTTGCAACAGTTTAGCATAATCTGGGTTTATTTGGCCTTGTGATACAAGCTTTGCAAGTGAAAGGTCAATTTCAAGCACCTTGAATAAAGCTAACAGAGAGCATACAAATACTGAGCAAGACAGTAAGACAAACTTCTTTTGTAGTCTTTTATCTGTTACATTTCTATTCACACATGACTATTGTTTTATTTTATAGAGATATGAACTATATTTTTTACATTTTCTAAAGAAAATGTGATTGGTCATTTCCTTTTGTCACTGTTTTTAAGGTGTTGCTATGTGGCTGCTGGGGTGTTCTGGGTGGTTTCTTAAGGGTCCACTGAAGTGCCTTGAAATATGCAGCACTACTCAATGAGTTGATGTAATTCGACTCGAGCAGCCCCGCCCCTTTTTTAAAATAGCCAATAGCATTTCATTTACATCACAGCTAGGCCAGTGCCATTGGTTAAAGGGTTAGTTCACCCAAAAATGAAAATTAGCCCATAAATTACTCACCCTCAAGTCATCCTAGGTGTATATGACTTTCTTCTTTCAGACGAATCCAGTCGGAGTTATATTAAAAATCGTCTTTGATCTTTCAAGCTGTTTAATGCCACTCACCGGGTGTTGCATGCATCAGTCCAAAAGAAGTTAAATAAAAAGCGCCCATCCATAAAAACAAAAGTGTCTCACACGGCTCCGGGGTGTGAACAAAGGCCTCCTGTAGCGAATCGATGCGTTTTTGTAAGAAAAATATCCATATTCAAAACGTAATAATCACTTTAATGTAGCTTGCGCCAACAGTTGTACACGGAAGCAGCTCCGGGCGGATGACGTCTGAGGTCGGCGCTGCGCACGCGCCAGTGAGTCTTGTGAAAACCAACGTTTGTTAACAGGAGCAAAGGAAGCAAAGTTTACTTACTATAGCAAAGGAAAACCAGTCTCCTCTTGGCTCATATCAAAATCCTCTGACATTCTTCTTTACAAATCCTCGTTTTGTGCTTCTAATTAGTGACCGTTGTTTTGTTTTGATCTCTCCCCTGCACTTCCGCGTTCGTCACTTTTGAGCGGCGCATGAGCAAAGCTGACCTCATACATCATCTGCTCGGAGCTGCTTCCGTGTACAACTGTTAAAGCAAGCTACATTAAAGTGATTATTACCTTTTGAATATGGATAATATAAGTCCGACTGGATTCGTCTGAAAGAAGAAAGTCATATATACCTAGGATGACTTGAGGGTGAGTAATTTATGGGCTAATTTTCATTTTTGGGTGAACTAACCCTTTAAGCTTGGTAAAACCACATTTGACCCCCACAGTGTAATAACTCCTTTAGATACAATATGAAACTGTTACTAAAGCAAAACAATGATTATTATGATGTTGAGGATGCGTAGAAAATTGTCTCATCCAGTCACTTTAAAATATAGCATTTTGTGTAGAATTCAAATGGGTCCGATATGTTTTGTGGTCTGCACCGACTCATACATATGATCCGCTCTGTGCTTTGTGTCTCTGGCCCAAAGCAGACTATTGGCTGCGGCAGTTCGTGGGACACAACGCGAAACCAGACTTCATTCGCCCCAATGGAAAGCACATTTACACTGTCTAAATCAATCCCTATCCCCTATGTAGTGCACTACGTGCCATTCACTATATAAAAAATAGTAGTTCTGTGAACAAGTGACCGATTTCACCAGCAGCTTCAGTGTCTATTTATAGTGTAGGGGGTGGGGTGCTTCAGAAAGCATTTGATTAGAAAATCAGATGATTTTTGTTGATTAATTGCACGTTGATCCATATTGGTGGAAGTGAGAGACTGTAAGGTTTGAATGCTTATACAGTATCTTCTAAATGTGAATTTTTCATTGTTTTGGCTCACACTAGCTGTCACACTTTAATAGTTCAAAGGTCCGTTCACACCAAGGATGATAACTATAACGATGATAACAACTATAAACTTATAATTATCATTCTAATTCTATGAGAGTAGTGGCACAGAGGAATGATATCAATGGAATCACAACTTGCTATAAGGTGTTTTTAAGGTGTCTTAAGGTATTTTAAAGGGGTCATGAACTGCCTTATAATGCTATCAAGATTTGTACATTAAAAAAACATAATAATAGGCTATTTTCTGTCCTGTCTTTAACCCCCCTCATCAGAACGCTCTGTTTGAATAGGTGTGGCAGATTGTAGACTCAGAAGTAAACGCCCACTGCTATGATTGGCTAACAGTTGTGTATGTTTGACAGCCTACATCCTACACAGATGGATGCTGCTGTCATTTAGGTTAAAAACGCATAAATAATAGGACAGTGCAAAGACTGTTTTTCCACAACTTGGCACTACACAGCATCTTGTTGTCTTCAGAGCCATCTTTATCATTTAGTTTCCTGCATAGACCTGCGTTCACCTCTCTCGTCATTAACCTACTACAGTACATATGTGAATCGGTGGGCGGGGCTAAACAGGCGTTGATCTTCTTCGGCGGAGGCAGTGTTCAGCCACACTATAACGTCATAAAGTGGCACATTCCACAAGCTGTCATTTTGGCAAATTGACTTCAATAAGCTGTTTTTAGACTAACAAGAAAGTTTTGAGTTCTGAAACTTACAGGATGTTTTTATAGCGCAATGACCTCTTATATGTTGATTTCTCAGTTCATGACCCCTTTAAAGCAGCAAACAACTGCAGTATGTGCTCATAATAAACAGAATGTTATTGGTGATCATTAAAGTTATCTTTATAGTTGTCGTTCTTGGTGTGAACAAACCTTACCTCAAAACCCTAAGCCTTTATCTTATTCTCGTCTCTATATATGGCCCATGTGGGATTTTTGTTTTATCAGTTGTCTGTTTGCTTAGAATACAGTCCACTTCTCAAAAAAGATGTTTGCTCCATTTTTTTGTTCTCATGCACTCACCTGATAATGTTTTAGAGTGTTCAACATGGTAACATGCCCCCGAATCTCTGAGGACTCATCGACTTCCTGTAGCATGACAAACTTTCCTTCCTTTTCATATTCTGTGAGTGCACAACATAAAACGGAGAATACAAACAGGAATTAGTTTAGCGGATATTGCAACTGGCAAACTGAAACTGTGTGTTAACAACAGATGTAGGCTCTATAAGGAAGTTTTATGAAATATTATGATCATCAACAGTAAGAGAGTGAGAAACAGGGAGTCTACTAACCAATTTCTATATCCCTGATCTGCTGGAAGAGGAAACCAAACTTGCGCTGGAAGTTCTGCAAGATTTTCTCCTTGACCTGTTGTATTGTGTCACAGGTCAGTGCGTTGACCTCTAAGGGTTCACTGACCTCTCCTCCAGTCCCCACAGCAAACACCACCTTCAGTTTCTATAGGGAGTGAAAACATAAACCAAACAATTTAATGACTAAAGAAAAACTACTCATTTTATATGTGGCACATAAATTATCTATGTTTTTTTTATAAGACTGCATGAAGAAGCAAACAGTTTAAGGAACACGCACCTAAAGAGTTCAGAATAAAAATATGACCTGTAATCTTCTTCAAAAAATACTGAATGTTCAATTTCAGAGATATGTTTTTAAAAAAGTTGCAATCTATTACGATGGAGAAAAAATGTAATCAATTCCACTCATAATGTCTTTCATATCACTGGGGCTGTTCATACAGACAATATTTAATAAACTTCAGTAAAAGAAAACATTATTTATAGACCATTTTCTTACATACTTTTTTTATTTTTTAATGTCAGATAGATCAAAACATTTTAAACTGACAAACCAATTATCTACCTAT
>NW_015544166.1:595474-600145 GCF_001515605.1 Sinocyclocheilus anshuiensis
AACGGAGTTATCTGTTTTTGCAAATGAACTCTTCATATATAACATTGAGTCAGATTTGTAAAAATACTTTATCGACTTAAATTACTTAGAATGGCCGTTTTAAAAAAATGCACAATTGCATAAGACTATGCAGTTTAAATACATCTTTTTTTGCCACTGTAATTTCCTGTAAAGCAGCAGAATACAATTTTAAACTATGAGTAAGACCATCTTCTGACACAAATATCTTCCTTTGGAGAAATGGCATTTACTGGCTTGGCAATACAGGTACAGTCCAGTTTTGTGAGAGGAAGGCTTGTGCAGGACTGATATCACTGCAGAAAGCAAAATGCAGAAGCACAACGGTCACACTAGTCTAACCGTGAGAGCCTGCTAGTGATTTTGGGGGGAAGATGGCCTTGTCACATGATTCTGTCCACAAACTATCATTAATCTTTCCGGTTTTCTTGTCCACACAAGTGTGTTTATGAGAAAAAAACTGCTAGAAACCAACCATCCAACCACACTCAATATGAGAATTGCCCATCAGGAAGGAATCAGGAACAAAAAATGATGGGAAAAAATGATAATTCTCTATAGCCCAACATTAAAGATTACGTCAGTTCACCCAAAAATGAAAATTCTGTCATCATTTTCCCACCCTCAATTTGTCCCAAATCTGTATGAATTTCTTTCTTCTGCCAAACAGAAAAGAAGATATTTTGAAAAATGTGGGCAATCAACCAGTTTCTGGCCCAAATAGACTTCAATATTTTTTCCATACTATGGAAATCAATGGGGACCAGCAGCCTTTTGGTTACCAACATTCTTCAAAATATCTTCGTTGATGTTCCACAGAGGAAAGAATTCAAACACGTTTGGAACAACTATTAGTAAATGACTATCCTTTTAACAATGGCTCATACACATGTAAGAAAGAAGCACAACAGTCAGAAAATTATGCCTGAAGCACTTGTGCAAGAAATGTTGCGCAACGAAGCTACAGGATGCCTTCCTGTGGTTTAAGGATGGACATGACGGCAACAGAAAAAGCAGAAGCTTCTGAGCATCTAATGCAAGAGGTTTAAAATGTACACAGCTAGCAAGAAACTTCTGCTCTTTTGAACTTTCCGTTCATCAAAGAGTTCTGTATCAAATGTCACGGTTTTAACAAAGATATATAATCACAGGAATAAATTACATTTTAAAATATATTAAAATAGAAATCAGTTATTTTAAATTGTAATCATATTTTACAAAATTACTGTTTTTACTGTGTTTTAGATCAAATAAATGCAGCCTTCGGGAGCATAAGAGACTTCTTTCAAAAACAATTTAAAAAATTGCATCGAACTTTTGAACGGTTCATTTGGGAAGGAAAATATTTGGTGTTTTTGATTAAAATGGGGAATTTTTTTTATGTGAATGTGGCTTGCAAATTACAGAAAGGTATTTCTAAAGTTAGTACTTTGCATAACTGTTTGTTTTTGCAAACACTTCCTCATTGCATAAAAGAGACAGTAAAAGAGGAAATACTAACCAAGGCCTCAAAGTCCTGCGCTTGGCAGAGAAGCCAGTCCTCGCTAAGAGTGTACAGAGCTTTCTCAGTCACCGAATCCACCGGCCCTTTCGAAATTTGCTGAGTCAAAGCTGACACCAACAGGAAGAGAGGCTGTCCTACTGATTCCTATGGAGGAAACATTATACATTTGTGAGGACACATGAGTAGTTGAAGAGAACATGTGCTTTCTAAATCCACAACAGAGTGGATGTATGGACGGACCCTGAGGAAGCCATACAGACAGATGGACATCCAGTTGGTAAGAAGCTTCTCCACTATGGACTCTGTGCGGCGCAGGAGAAGTTTGGGATTTGCATTGCTGGACTGGTCCATCAGACTCTGCAGAAGGTCCTCCATGACCTCTGTGAGATAAAGCAGGTCTCCATGGAGGGCCAGAGTCAACAGAGATGCCACTGTACATCTAAGAGGAAGAGGAACAGACAGAAAGACAAGTTATAAAGAACAGAAGAAATGCAAGTATAAAAGTAGTGTTACTGGCAGTTACGCATCTGTCTGCAAATAGAAACCAACCACAGCTTCATTCATTCATTTATTTTGTGTAATATTTACAGTATGTTGCAATTTCTTGTATTATGCTCATTTTATTTTATTTTTGAATATTGATGCTTTGAAAAATAAAATATTTTATGCAAAACTTTCAAGCCAATAAAGTACTCTAAAACTTTTTGTGTTTTATTTTCTTCATTTAATTCATTTTGTTTTATTATTAATCTTTTATATTATTTAGCATTTGATCGTCTATAAAACGTAATACTTTTTTTGTTTAATCTTTTATCTAAATGATTGTTGTGTTTCATGGAATATTTGTCTTCATGAATAAGAGATAAGAGGGAATGTCTCCATTTCAAGGTTTTTTTATAATATAGATAAACAATTGGTTAAACTCCGTTTTTAACAATTTTCATAAATTATGTTTTTTCATTGTGCATTCCAGTTAATCTCAATCAAACTGCAGTTGGGTTATTTTGATTAGGTTAAAAAATAACTTAAAAAATACAACTAACTAACCTTTTGAAAATTACAAAAATGTTTTTTATTGTTATCATGTTTTTATTGTGTTAGTTAGCTGTATTTTTTAGTTATTTTTTAACCTAATCAAAATAAAACTTTCAAGCCAATAAAGTACTCTAAAACTTTTTGTGTTTTATTTTCTTCATTTAATTCATTTTGTTTTATTATTAATCTTTTATATTATTTAGCATTTGATCGTCTATAAAACGTAATACTTTTTTTTTATTTATGCCATTTTTATTATATTTTTATATTACTTCTTATTTTCTCGCCCTTGCAATGCTTGCTATTGTTGTTTAATCTTTTATCTAAATGATTGTTGGGTTTCATGGAATATTTGTCTTCATGAATAAGAGATAAGAGGGAATGTCTCCATTTCAAGGTTTTTTGAGATGTCGTTCTGAAGCAGTTTGATATAACAATTGTTGGATTTGTGCTGCTCAGATAAAGTCTGAGCATTAAAATATACACAACTAAGATTACTCAATAAACTGATCGTCTATAAAACGTAATACTTTTTTTGTTTAATCTTTTATCTAAATGATTGTTGTGTTTCATGGAATATTTGTCTTCATGAATAAGAGATAAGAGGGAATGTCTCCATTTCAAGGTTTTTTGAGATGTCGTTCTGAAGCAGTTTGATATAACAATTGTTGGATTTGTGCTGCTCAGATAAAGTCTGAGCATTAAAATATACACAACTAAGATTACTCAATAAACCCTGCTCATTTTTATCATCGTAACTTCATCTCCTGCTTCCTGGTCCTCCCTGGCTTCCTCTCAGATTGATAGAAGACTTTTAGTTAGTACTCGTGCTGTCAAACGATTAATCGCGATTAAACGCATCCAGAATAAAAGTTTTTGTTTGCATAATATATGTGTGTGTTCTGTCTATATTTATTATGTACTATACATATAAATACACACACATACAGTATATATTTTGAAAATATTTTCATGTATTTACATGTCTATATTTATATTCATATAATTTATATTATAAATAAATATATTTAATATTTAAAAATAACATTTTTCTGAAATATATACATGCATGTGTGTGTATTTATATATACATAAATATACACAGTACATACATATATTATGTAAACAAAAACTTTTATTTTGGATGCAATTAATCGTTTGACAGCACTAGTTAGTACAGTTTTGGGTATCAGACAAAATGCAGTGTTGCTGATTTTGGGTATCAGACAAAACTCTCCTGACTTGTTTTGGATACCAGACAAAATGGATATCTTCTAACAGGATCTAGGTAAGAGACTGAATGCATTATTCCTGCCATGAGATTCAATCTAACACCATCAAGCCAATAAAGTACTTTGTGTATTATGGCGTTATTTTACTGACAAATGTCGTGAGCGCATTATTGTAGCGCGAAAGCACATTAATACAATCTCCGCTCGCGCGCGGATTTCCCTTGCTCTCGCACAAAACCGCTCAGATACACGCTGCTCTCGCCCGGAGAGAGTGCACGCACTTAAAACGTGTCTCTCCTCTCACTCAAACTGTGTCCTGTGCGCTCTCAAATCTCTCTGTGCTTATGCGCTATAGATATTAATTATTTTCGCACCTGAATTCAACGTTGTCAAAAGTTATTAACCAATCAAATTTCAAAGATGGATCTGTAATTTCTTTACAATTTAATACTACTTAGTCATAATATTAGAAATGAATCGGGTGTTTGGATGATTTGTAAATAACCTTGTTTAACAGTTTGGTCAAACCCTTCTGAATGATTTATCTAAACCAGTGGTTCTCAACCTTTTTTTTCCACTGGGCCGCACTATGGTCCAAGAGCAAGTCTCGCGGGCCGCACGCATATCATTTACATATTATGTCACCAATACAAACCAACCTGATTTATAATAGCCTATCATAGCCTACATATTATGATATCTAATCGATTAAATTCATTGAAATAAATAAATAAATAATTATACTCACCATTAATAAAACACCTGATGCTGTCGGGAGCTGACCAATTTTGTGAAATTCGTCTCGAACGGAATAAGCACGAGGAAGTTGCGATTGTAAGTTGCAGTCTGTAAGACGCGCACGGAAGCGTGATTTGACGCGGG
>NW_015544166.1:600338-620115 GCF_001515605.1 Sinocyclocheilus anshuiensis
TAATTATTTACTAATAAACTAGTGTTTTCTGAGTCGGTGTCGCAAGGATGAAGTTGTCGATCCTGACTCGCCATCTGCTCAGACGCGCCTTTAGAGAGAAGTGCATTTTTACGGATTATGATTATAATGAAAGAGTTTTTGTTTTTGATTTGTTTTATTTCGTTAAGTAGTAATTTAAAGCTTATCTATAGATATATTTATCATGTCTGTGAGGCATGTATTCGCTGAGTTTCGGTCCATTTTTGTGAAGCACTCCTGTTGAAGACCGAGACGGCAGAAAGCACATCGTGTTTGTCTTCTTTATTTTATAAAAGCACAACGTTTTGTTAATATTGTGAGTGCACACAAATAAAAATAGACCCTTTACAGTTACGAATGATGTATTACTCTTACCTTTATGAGTAAAAATGACTGGCGTATCCACTGAAAAAAACACAAGTGATGCGCTGGCGCCTCCATGTCCTGCAAAGCCCGCTTTAGCTTCCACTCTCCGCACAAACTATTGGATACAGCGCACATTTATCTAGGTTTAACGTTCAAACATTGTTATATGCTTGAACAGTTTTATATCTATAGATTTTATTTTAGGCAAGTCATGATGAACGACATTTGTCAGTAAAATAACGCCATAGTGTAGTGTACACATATATCTGTGTTTCAGTGTGGTGGTCATTTTAAGGGTAGACACTTTTGAGCCCCCTCAAAGAGGAAGATCTGCTGTTCTAAAAAAAACCCACAAAACATTATCTGTTTACACTTCTAAGCAACAGGCATCAAGCCAAGGTCTGAAAATAACCATAAGGGCCTGTGACCAGGTTTAACAAGTCATCTTCAAACAGAGGTGAGAATATGTTCAAAGCATCTTCTTCCTCTTTTGTAACTCGCTTTGGACAAAAGTGTCTGCTACATGCATACATTTAAATGTCTTTGACTCACTTGTCTTTTATGCTGAAGTTTTTCTGTTCCTCTAATGCATGCAAGAAACAACTGAGAAACTGCTTATCTCTGATCAGCGCAGCAAAGGCCTGACATTTCTCATCTAAAGTTGTCTGCTCAGAGTCCTGACCATAAAAAAGACAGAGATAAAACATTTCGTTTTGTACAATGTGATATATACCACTAAAGACACTGCAGCATCTTACCTGCCCAATGTCTCTGATCATGACTGCTGCCAGAGGACCAGCCTAGTGAAAATGACAAAATATATATTAAACAAACAAACATATATAGCAACTCTACAAGAACAAAGGGAATTTCAGACAGATACAAATATTGAACCTCAGGAAAGAAGATTTTTGAGGCAAAGTGCTTGTAATCCAGGAAGGGTATGGCTCCAACATTATCGATTAAATCCGATGTTTCTGTTTGCAAGTCAACAAAGCCTGTCAAAACAAACAAACAAACAAACAAAACATAAATGCATAATGTAATCACACACAACAAGACTTGAAACATTTCTATGAAGTATGACAGCAATATGAGCATTTAAGGGAGTAATGACATTTTCATGTTTACAGAGGCACGTTTGCCTGCAAACTACTTAAATAACCTACATAACCTGTGGTGGTTATGTAGTTACTTACAAGCTAAAAAAAAACAAAAAAAAAAAAACACCCAAAGTCTCCATGACATTCTGGACCCCAATATTGCTCGTGATCCTTTTTCAATGTAAGTTGTTAAAAAAATGTTTTATGGACTGCCATGCATATTGCTTAGAAAAGTAATAGTCGCATGATTTGAGGCATCATTTATGTCCTGTGCACAAATGGGAGGAGTTACACACCAAAGTTGAATATTTAGGGTTACTTGTGTGTTCATAACACTAACCTTCAGTATGAGCAATAGTGATGCTTGCAAACACCACAGAGACCAGCATTTCAAAGATGACCAACCTTGTCGTATGTCCCTTCTGATGTTGCTTTCCAGCATTTCTAGTTGCTTGTTCATTCTCTCATTCATTTGTCTCTGGCTCTTACGGTGAACAATGAATCCAACTAGACAGAGGAGCAAACACATTCATTAATACCTGCAGGACTATTGTGAAAATATGTGATGCAAATCTGAAATCACTTACCAACAGCACCCAGAATTATGAGCAGAATCAATGCAAGGACGGGTAAAAATATTAAACCACTTTGCGACTCAAGGTTTTTAGAAAAATTCCCAACATTTATCTGAAAATTATAGTAAACGAAGGAAGACTTTGTATGTAAGATTTATAAGGGTCATAAATAATTTACAATAAGTAATTAAGACAATTTGCATAAAGACATGAATATGTACAATCACAGTGAGTGAGTCCACTGCTGGGACGGCTCCTGATTCTCCTTTAATCTTACAGATGACGGCATTGGACTCAATCTTCTCCAAAACACACCGATACTGCTGATCTCCCTGGACTCCCGTTACATTCACCTCACTGATATTCAAATTCAAATTATCGTTCATTTTCTGAGGAACAGAGAGTGTGGGATGGTTTGGAAGTTGTGAGTTTCTCATGCTGATAATAAATGTAAAAGTTAATTTAGAGTTTTAAAACCAGGGGCCAGCACTCATACCAAAAGTGCAGAGAGTAGACTAAAGTTAAACTCGCGGTATCATTAAACTCACCTTAATGTTCACCTGTAGATCGTTGGCCACCTGTAAGGTGGTGAATCCAGTGAATTCTGGATCAGGCTTGTAGGAGAAATAATCCACACAGTTCACATTGGCGTTCCCAACATTCAACAAGAAGCTAAACTGACCACCGCCATCATAAGGGTGGGAGTGAAACCACATGTCCTGAGAAAGAGAGACAACGAATATATGACTCTAATACATGTGACATTTGAAGCTACATGTAAACATGTGACATTTAAAGCTGCATGTAAGCTGTGAATACACTTAGTCTCTTTAGTCGATATAAAAATTCTGACAGAAAAAAGCTGATCATTATATTCATGTTAACTGACAAGCAATATTAAATTGAAAATATTAAAATTCTATAATATTTTGTATAAAAATTAATAAAAAAATAAATAAACTTAAATAAAAAATCATAAATAAATAAATCAATTGCTTGAAATGTTTAGGCATCACAACAGTTTAGACGTCAGTAAGGTAAGGTGATTCTTACTCTGAAGTTGTAAGTAGCTGATCTCTGTGCATCATGCTGTGAGCAAGTGCAGAAGTAATGAGTATGTCTTACCCCTGAGCTTGTGTCGTACTGTGTTTTCAGCACTTTATTAGAGGGAAGGACAGTAACTGACTCCACTAATTCCATATTGCTGCCCTGAACATGAATCTTCCTTCCACCACTGCATGAAGGTACATTTAAAACATCTTCAGCAAGTAATACATGATTTAAAAAAAAACATATTTATTAACATTTGAATTCCCCCACTTATTTTTGCATATTTTGCACACACAGTACCACACATTTCAGCAACCAACGGAAGTGAAACAATATTAAGAAAAGCCTGGCTGTCAGAAAGCAGGTTGCTCTCACTAAACCTCTAACAGTTTAAGCTAGACTAGTCTAAGGTCACATGTGAGTTAGTAAACTGCAGATCTCAGAAATACGACAAAGCATGCAGGAAATGACCCAATGACTCTCATTTCTGCTTTCTCGCATATGTTTTTTTCATCTGTTCTGTTCATCTGTTGCGAATCTTATTTTTCCACATTAACAGCATCCTTGCAAATTTCATGACTAAAATGTTCTGTATGACATAGGATTCACTAATTAAAATGTGAAGTTGTCCTCTTGAGGTGCTGATGGGATGTGCAAGCTGATCTGATAGTGGTCTGAAATGGTCTGACCTGCTCCAGCTGACTGTGGGATGTATTCCAGTGCAGACAAAGCATGCAGGAAATGACCCAATGACTCTCATTTCTGCTTTCATTTTTGCTGTCTCGCATATGTTTTTTTCATCTGTTCTGTTCATCTGTTGCAAATCTTATTTTTCCACATTAACAGCATCCTTGCAAATTTCATGACTAAAATGTTCTGTATGACATAGGATTCACTAATTAAAATGTGAAGTTGTCCTCTTGAGGTGCTGATGGGATGTGCAAGCTGATCTGATAGTGGTCTGAAATGGTCTGACCTGCTCCAGCTGACTGTGGGATGTATTCCAGTGCAGCTGGGCTGAGAACTGTAAGTGATCATTTAAATCAGTGAAAACTGAAAACATAATACTTAATACTGAAAACACAATATCCCAATTCTGTGAAGTTGCACACATAATCAGTATGACACTTACATCGTAGACCATCTCAGAGAGTAGATGTTTACATGCATCCTAAAGATTAGAGAAAGAGCAGATCATGTACTTCCTGAGTTCACTTCAGTCAACACAATGAGTTTAGCTATCAACAATGAATTAATAAGAATTTATTAAGGTATGCTATTTCCCAGTACACATATACTGAATCACTGGATCATAGGTTACACGCCATCTCACCTGTATGTTTAACTGTGGTCCAGGTCCAAGTGTCCATTCACAACGCTTGGAGAATGAGGACCAGTGACACCCAGATGAGATACACTGAACACACCTAAATTAAATTCATATTTTTAATATTTTTGAAATAAAAGTTCAAAGAAGTCTTTCAAAATTATTTTAGACTGTGATTTTCTCACTGTGTATAAGAAGCATTTGGTGAATTATCTGTGATACGGGAGCAGTTCCTCAGTGTCAGCATCTCTATGATGTTCTGATCCTCAATAGTAACAGTAGCAGAGACTTTTAAACCTGAACAGATTGCCAAATGTTTCTGATTATAAATAATCATATTCTGACTACATACTGTAAATGCACTGTATATTAGAAAATATAGAACTTCTTTGAAGGAGAACCAACCTCTAGTATAGAGCATCTGGTCAGAAAAACTACAGGAGCAGTTTGGGAAAACTGCAGGCGGATCAGACACGTCACACAGGTTTACACTTTCTTTAGTGAAGGTGCATGAGAAGGCAGGATTTCCTGTGCTCTCCAGATTCAAAATAAGATGTAGATTAATCTGTGTAGAAGAGGACAATGGTTGGTAAAAAGTAATCTTGTAAATGTTTTTTCCAAATGAAAATTCAAGAAAATTGTTTTAGATATTGATGTTTACCTTTCTAGAATAATTCTCTGCCATCTGAAAAGAAAACAGCTGTGTCTGAAGAGAGTTTTTTGGGATGGACACCCATGCAGTATTTGAGCATTCATCTTGAGTAGAACATCTAGATAAAAACAGCATCAACCAAAATATCATTACAGAACTGTTTGCACACTGCTCATCTTGTCCATATAGGTGATAAGAAGTTAACATGCTGTTCTACAATTAGGCATGTTTAGTGTAGATGCAGCTTAGAGCTCCATGGAAAGAAGCCTTGTTCGGCTCCAGAGACAGAATCTCTGGCTTCTACAGGACACCAAAAGTTACACAGTTATAAAAAAAAGGCAGAATAAACAAAATAACAGAAGTTAAAAGGATTTCAATAACTTATTATATAATTTATTTAATAAATTATATAATAAGTGGCATTCATCTTGAGTAGAACATCTAGATAAAAACAGCATCAACCAAAATATCATTACAGAACTGTTTGCACACTGCTCATCTTGTCCATATAGGTGATAAGAAGTTAACATGCTGTTCTACAATTAGGCATGTTTAGTGTAGATGCAGCTTAGAGCAGACATGTGTGATGTGTGTAATATCACATGTAATAAAGGCAGGCTGACCTCTGAGTGTTCACACACCAGCCGCAGAAAGGATCCAGAGCAGCTCTGCAGTCTTTCAGAGTGCTGTATTTAGCACATGAAACCACAGATTCTCTTCTTAACTGCACCGAAAACATGAGCAGAAAGCGACAGGAATGGTGATTCACAGTAAAGTATTTGACATACTGCCTGATTTAGCAACTTCTGGATAGCTTAATTCAGCGGTTTCTAACTGTGGGGCATGGGAAAATTGCCCTTTTTCACATATAAAAAAATGATCTTGGATTACATTTTTGGACAAAGGTATGCCTATAGGGCAAACTATTCCTTTCATATTGAGACTGAAAAGCAGTATCACTTTTTAATTCTTCATTTTAAAACAACAATTACCCTCGCACACCTGTAGGATAAATGACCAAAAACAGGTCAAACATCAAAGCAAAAATCAATGAATCACGCACACTATCAGTACTTGCAAATGTATCAAAAATAGATTTATTTACACCCTTCATTTTATAAATGTGTAAACAACATTTTTTGTATAATTACAATGTTATATAGCCTACAGCAACTATTCATTATTCAATATTTGTATGATTTTTTTAAACTTCCCTAGCATACTATATATATATATTTTATTGTTTTTTAATTGCACCGGCTTTCTAAACCTCACCTGTTTCTTCAGAGCGATGTAGATGTGTTTGAAATCCACTGGATCAAAGTGCATTCTGGGAAGAACTGCTCGTTCATCATCAGATTTGTACAGCACTATTGGACAGCCTGGTTTATATTTCTCATCCAATACAAGCTAGAAAAACAAACAGAAATACTAAAAAATAATATGTATATAATATAATATATAAAAATATGTGTAAATGGAAATGGTGGGCAGGTGTTTAAAAACGAAAACTCGGTGAGTCTAGTGAAAGTAAAGGCATATGTTTGACAGATAGATGAAGGAGACCTTTATGAGTTGTCCATCACTGGTTCCTATGAACAGCACAATCCAGGATCCATTTCTAACTGCTGCCACTGCTGACATTGAGCTGTACTTGAACACCACAGAGTCAGAGAGCGGCTGAAGTTCAGTATCAGTCTGAAACACAAACAACAAAACTCAACTTTATTTAATTCTTGTCTTTAGTGAATAGTTACCTAATTAATTACGTGTTATCATGCAACACATAGGCTATTGTCACAATTTGCATCCTTATCTTAACAAGGTAAAATACTGTTTCATTTGTAAAAACCATATGAATGTGCACTTTCCAACCTCAGAACCACACGGATTTTCACCGTAAGCGCAGAAGCCCTTCACTCGGCCTTGAACGTTACTGATGTCGTACAGAGCCAGCGCGCTGTTCTCCGGATCCTGCTGATTCTGCGCACTGAACACACCTGCCCAAATAACACCGTTCACTGAGGGAATAACGGTGCAGGCGACGAGCACTGGACGAACTTTATCACTGCAGCATCGTATCGTTGCAGCCTGTAGGGATTTGATTATGTCTATCTTTTTCCCTTTTGAGCTGTTCATCCTCAGGACGAGCACTTTCCTCTCGTAGTCGGTCTTTGCATTGAGAAATAAATAGGATTCTGAGGGCGAAACTCTCTGGAATCCATCAACAAACTCCACATCTCTCACTGTGCTCTGAATGATGGCATTTGATAGTTCCGCTATTGTTGAGAAAATCCCACCTGGCTGAGACTCTAAAGTGCTCCGCAAGCTAACAACAGAATACCTGGTGTCTTGAGCTTTTGCATCGTCGTCCTTTTTCCCAACCAAAAGGAACCTCCCGGCTATGAAGGCAACAGATTTCTCATTCTGTCGCGGTCCTACCAAAATATTACTTTCATAGTAAATACTGTTTGTAATGTTATTTATGTCAAGAACTTCACAATACCCTTCTTTAAACGTCCCACACGTTATCAGGGTGCCGTTCACATCAAAAGCCACCAGAGTGTTAACTCTGTTATGGTCAGTGGCATTAGTGATGTCTTTCCTCTTCTCCTCATGTAGATCGTGTCTCGTCTGATGTAGTCGACGGTCAGTAAGAACAAACAACTTACTGTTACCAACTACGAAGTCCTTGATGTCTCCATCAAAGTCCTGCACATCACCGCAAATGCAGTATTTCAAAAGTACAAGTATTCCAAGTAAGTGTCTTCTCATCTTGCACATGCAGCTGAAGTTTAGAGATCTTGTCACAGCGATCAACTGCGCTCAGACGCGTCCACTCGTGAAGTGGATGGAAGTGAAAGCAGCGGCTCTGAGGATGCAGATGACTTCCGCGCAACACACCAACAAATCTGTAGCCCTGATTGCGACATTTCCCAGCAAGCAATAGCCGTCATTACTCGTTTATATATAGACCCGATATAGTCCGGCTATGTGTAACCCACTTCTAGCCCAAATAACCTTGAATTTGATTTCATGACGTTTTTTGGAAAATAACTTGTGAGATTATATTCCATCATGTAAGCAAAGTAACAGCGTTTACAAGGTGTTTGGTTTCATTTCTTTGACATGTTCAATGCTTAGCCTGTGCATAGCCACGATTTAGCTCGTAGTCAGAGCGGCTATCTGTAGCCCACTTATAGCCAAACCTGACCCAGCAAGCAAGTCTATTAGCCGTCTAAACACAGCCCAGACGTCTAGGCTAAAACAAGGCTAAATTTGGGCTGTCAGTGAAAATCTAATAGACGTCTAATCATAGCCCAAGAATAGACTAGTCATCAATTAGACCGCTATTAAACGACTACATATATACGTCTAATAGACGGTGATAATGGGTCTAGGCTAAAACTAGGCTGAATTTGGGCTGTCAGTGAAAATTTAATAGACGTCTAACCATATATACATCTAATAGACAACAAAATGGCAATCCAGACATACAGCTTTTATTTAGAAAAAATAATTTTTTTAAGAACTTAAAGAAAATACAAAATAATAAAAATACAAAAGAATTAATGACAAAATAAAATGTTATAAATACAATGCACTTAAATATAAATATGAAACATGCCAATGTCAGGTGGGTGGTATTATATGCGTCCGTGTACACGTGTTTACCAACCTTAAACACTGATGCCCATTGAGCTGCAAGTTTTCAATCACTAACCCTTTAAAACTCAGTGCCCCCCACAATCTGTCTCTGCCTCTAAAATAGTCTGGCACAACCGACTTCATAACAACACAGTGATAGCTGCTGTAACTAAAAAGTAGCCCAGTACACACATTAACCTCAAATGTACATGGAATAATAAATTCACCCCCTACCGTTTATTACATTGTTTTCTGTTTGTACTGTTTAGGTTTTAATGCTGCATTGCACATCTGAGCTATTTGCACTATTTTAATACTGCTGCAAACTTTTTATAATTGATCATTTTATATCGCCATTTTGAATTATTTGTATTCTTAAGCTTTACTATCAATTTGGAAGTTTCAAAATAAATCTTATTGTACTTGTACAATGACAAATATATTCTATTCAATTAGCTCATGCTCTCTCTGTATCTAAGAAGCCATTGTTCCTTTATCGTTTGTTGTTGGCCCGCTGCTCTCCGACAAGTAAACTTAGTGCTCTCTCGTGTAAAACACTTAAATATAAATATGAAAAATGTAAATATTTTAAATAACTTAAGATATTTAAAAGAAAAAAAATCGAATACAAATCAAAAGCATGTTATCACACTTAACATTAAAACATTACGGATAAATGACAGCATTAAAAAAATGATGAACCCTTTTGTATGCTATATTTAATAATGCTGTAAAATAATAAAATAAAATAATAAAATAATGCTAATTTAAATTATTAAAAAGTTTACTTGCATCTGACAAGAAGCTGCGTGGGCGAAAATTACATGTAAACAATTTTAAGGCTATTTTGGCTATGCTCATCGGTGGTCTGGTTTGCCTCTATTTCGCCAGGTGGGCTAAAAGCAGACTACACGTAGCCCGTCCAATTTAGAGCTAAATCGTGGCTACATATAGACCATGTCATGAAATGACACATATCTTTGTAGATATTATTAACACTGCGAACATGATGGGATATCAACCATCTTATGCGCTGCCTGGCCAAAAACTACAGTGAATGTTTTGAAAGTTATACCATTTAATAATAAAAAACTTTTTATGATCAAACACAAAAGAAAATTCGAGTCAGGAACAAGTCTGTACTCTTTTGGATTAATTTTAATGACAATCTTAATATTTAACATTTATAGTTATAGACCTCCTACATGTTAACAGTTCATGCTGCAGTTTTCTGTAAAATATATAGATAATAATCATTATCAATAATTATTGTTTTGTTTAATGTTTTTATTTAGTTGTAATAATAATCAGAATTAGTTATATTGATATATAAAAACAACATTTTTGGCCAAATTGTGCAGCCCTAAAAACAGGCACAACAAACTCTGTGTTCTTTATACTTTTTGGTAAATAAAGAAAAAGTTAGTCTGAAAACCTTTCTTGTTAAAGTTCAGATTTTGGAATTCACTTAATATTGCCTCTGAAAAATAGTCTCTCATAACATCATGAAGTCTTGTTACACATTGATGCTATTTTTAATTTATTTGAAATGAAAGAAAGATTAAAGTAAAGTTGGAATCCAAACTGTATCTTTCCGGAGCTGAAAAAAAAAGCTGTTTTGACTGCTATATACATAATATTTATTGCTGTAGTTGTCAGGGATTTGGATTTTTGGCCAGCTGTGTTTTTCCTTTTTGTGTGTCTGTGCTTGTGTGTTTGTGAGTTGGTGTATCCCGGGGTGTGGCTATGCTCTCCTCTCTGTGGCTGATTGCTGAATGTGAATCACCTGCTGCCAATCAACTCATCTGCCTCCAGTATTTAAACCCTGGGTCTTCAGTCATTTTCTGCCAGATTGTTCAGTCTGCCTATGTGGTACTGTGCTGAGGCCTCCTAGTGTCTTTAGACCAGTTTTTGTGTCATGTGCTTAGTTGGAGTTCTAATTCTGTTTCTCCTGTGCTTTAGACCTCACTCCACCTGCATTTATCCTGCATTCTGCCTGCCACGCCCGATCAACATTCTATCTGCTCTACCAACATATCTCTGGCCTGTTTGGTTTCCAGCTCACCTCAGCCAATCCTCAACAGCAAAGGAGAGATGGATTGTGTTGCTTGACTTTTGGCAATAAATTAATTATTTGCATCATTTTTTAGTCTGTGTTCTGCTTTTGGGTCCAAAGCTGTGTTTGGTTACAACAGTAGAAATGTATTTGCAGATGCCACTTGGTTCGATTGTTTTATTTTCTGGAAAATGCATACATTTGCGCAAGTTTCAAAAATAAGTTTTTCCAACTTTGTGCACTTCTGTAGGCTATTCCAGGGGTTTTCCAGTACAAATATCTAAACATTCTTCAATCAAGATGTATTTACTTTAGTAGCAAAATGACTGGAGATATTAAGTTTTGGTTTTTGAAAATTTTACGAAAACTAAGTGGGTTTGTGCTTGATATGTCAATGGGGTGAGAGAAAAAAAACTTGATTCAAAGAGAAACAAGATTATTTTTCTGACCCCATTGGTAGATATTTATTCTCGTTTTTAGCAAAAGCTCACTTTATTTTGTAAGTTTTTCAGTGTTCACTTGAAATGTTCTCTTAATTTTAATAATTTGCATACATATTTTATATATCATTTATTTATATATATATATATATATATGACCCTGGACCACATAACCAGTCATAACCGGTCATGAATAAACAACTGAATAAATAAGCTTTCCATTTATGTATGGTTTGTTAGGATAGGACAATATTTGGCCGAGATACAGCTATTTGAAAACATGTAATATTTGGCTTTTTGAGCTTTGACAAGAAGTTTGAAAATGAGACTTACATTATCAATCTCTTGATTATACTTGTTAAAGTTCATATTCACCGTTGTAAATTCAGCAATCAGAAACCTCTTTTTTCTGTGGTACTTAAGGAATTAGATATCTATAGAAGCACCATTAAGGAGAGTACAAACAAAAAAGCTGTAAAAACTGTGTATTTATTTGCAGTGTTGGGGGTAACGAATTACAAGTAACGCGAGTTACGTAATCATATTATTTTTTCAAGTAACTAGTAAAGTAACGCATTACTGTTGTCAGGGATTTGGATTTTTGGCCAGCTGTGTTTTTCCT
Source organism: Sinocyclocheilus anshuiensis (assembly GCF_001515605.1). NCBI lineage: Eukaryota > Metazoa > Chordata > Actinopteri > Cypriniformes > Cyprinidae > Sinocyclocheilus > Sinocyclocheilus anshuiensis. Next base: position 612,196 of record NW_015544166.1, read on the forward strand.
TTTTGTGTGTCTGTGCTTGTGTGTTTGTGAGTTGGTGTATCCCGGGGTGTGGCTATGCTCTCCTCTCTGTGGCTGATTGCTGAATGTGAATCACCTGCTGCCAATCAACTCATCTGCCTCCAGTATTTAAACCCTGGGTCTTCAGTCATTTTCTGCCAGATTGTTCAGTCTGCCTATGTGGTACTGTGCTGAGGCCTCCTAGTGTCTTTAGACCAGTTTTTGTGTCATGTGCTTAGTTGGAGTTCTAATTCTGTTTCTCCTGTGCTTTAGACCTCACTCCACCTGCATTTATCCTGCATTCTGCCTGCCATGCCCGATCAACAAACTATTCTCTCTGCTCTACCAACATATCTCTGGCCTGTTTGGTTTCCAGCTCACCTCAGCCAACAATCTTCAACAAAGGAGAGATGGATTGTGTTGCTTGACTTTTGGCAATAAATTAATTTGATTTGCATAATTTTTAGTCTGTGTTCTGCTTTTGGGTCCAAAGCTGTGTTTGGTTACAACAGTAGTACTTGTTTTATAAATGCAATGATGCCCATGATCACAGACAGACTTGTCATATAAGGGAAAATTGAGCCAAATTAAATAATTACAGACCCAGATCCAATGTCTAATGCAATAAAGTTTTGTTTTTTTTCTTTGGTGATCATCAATCAGGCCCTATTTCTTGTCATTTATGAGTATTATGTTTATTTTGTTAATGCTCTGTTTATTTTATTTAGTTTTTATGTATACTTCGTTCATTTATATTTTATTTATTTGTTTCATGCATATCGTTTTACTCAAGCTTACTTGCACTCCTATTTTTTTTAATTTAAATATTTTTTACATATGTTTGTTGAATGTGCTACAATTAATACACATTTACACTTAAATATTGAAATAGTCATTTTATGTGCTTTCTCTTCAGTCCTCAAATTTCTATGACAGTTTTTACACTAGTGGGGCCCAATTTCATTATCTTGCCTATTGGGCCCCACAACCCTTCAGGACGGCACTGCTTTCCATACAGACTGAATTGGGAGAGTAAATGTTGAAATTAGTGTTATGTGTTTTTAAGTTAAGGGGAAAAACTGTTCATGTTTAATGTTCAGCTATGTTGGACATTTAAAAGAGTTCCTGTTGTTGATGTTTTTGTGTAGCATTGTTTTAAACACTCTCATCTTATACCGACCTACAGGCAGAAACTGAAATCAGCTAAACCTGTTTTAAGGACTGATAAAAGATGGACCAATGAAGCAGAGAGGGATTTACAAGCCTGTTTCGACCTCACTGATTGAAGTGTTTTTGAATCTGCAGCCACCAATCTTGACGAGCTCACAGAGACTGTAACTTCATATATCAGTTTCTGTGAGGATATGTGCATCCCCACCAGGACATTCTTATAATTTAATAATGATAAACCGTGGTTTACTGGGAAATTCAAACAGCTTCGTCACGCCAAAGAGGATGCTTACAGAAGTGGGGATAAAATCTTGTATTACCAGGACAGGAACAGACTAACAAAAACATCAGAGTGGCTAAAAAACTACTCTGAAAAGCTGAGAAAACCGTTTTCAGCCAACGATCCGGTGTCAGTATGGACTGGTCTCAAGAACATCACCCTGTACAAGACACCACCCCCACAGTCTGTGGAGAATCAACAACTGGCTGACAATCTGGTGACTATGCATGATAACACGTAATTAATTAGGTAACTATTCACTATGACAAGTATTAAATAAAGTTTAATTTTGTTGTTTGTGTTTCAGACTGATACTGAACTTCAGCTGCTCTCTGTGGTGTTCAAGTACAGCTCAATGTCAGCAGTGGCAGCAGTTAGAAATTGATCCTGGATTGTGCTGTTCATAGGAACCAGTGATGGACAACTCATAAAGGTCTCCTTCACCTCTCACTCCAACGCATATGCCTTTATTTTCACTAGAGTTTTCATTTACTGTCCTTCCCTCTAATAAAGTGCTGAAAACACAATACAGCACAAGCTCAGGGGTAAGATGTGTTTATTACATGTGTGGTAACTAAGCTAAAATGTGCTGTTAACCTCAAACAGGAACCAGTCTAGCAGCTCAGAGGACTTCATCATAATACAATTATACAGCCCACATTTACACATAGTGCCTGAGCTCTCATTTGACAGATTTGATCATTGCTTTGCTCATATAATTGTTAAATGCTGACTGTAGTTACTTAATTAGCTGTAACAAAACATTATTTATTGTATTTGTGGCTAACATGTTGTCACGGGGTACACAGACCAGAGAGAGATGAGTAACATTCCAAACAGGATTTATTTAACACAACAGCATCAATTAGGCAATGGGTGATCAGATAGGCATAGCAGATGGAGCAGGAGGAAGATCATACAAGGTGAGGAGCCACACACACACACACACACACACATTTACAGGACTTGAGGAAGAGGTAAACACTTTCCTTTTCTTTCTTGTAGGACGAGTGCACGACACTTGGAGATGGAGACACAGAGCTGATAACTGGAGACAAGGAACTGGACACTGGAGATCGAAGAATGGTAGTGATGTTACGTTCAACACCGAAACTTCGAAGCTTGTATCAAAAAAAAACAACACATTTCACATTGAAGCACTGTATCGGAGCTTGATTCGTTTTGAGAAAAGCACGTGATCTATGACGTCCGAAGCTTCATTCGCCTGAAAACCACGTGACTGCTTCAGTATCTGGTTCAAACGAAGCGAACCTCAATGCCGTTTCCATTGATTTTTTAATTTTTTTATTTTACTTATTTTAGTGCAAGTACACCGACACAAATGAATGACTTTGACAATAAACATTATTTATATAAAATATAATAAAACAAAAAAAATCAGTTGTAGAACCAGATGTGAAACCACTGGCTGTAATGGAACATAACACTTTGGAAGGTGTTATTTATTTTTATGACCACTAAATGGCCACAGCATAAACCATTTTAAAAAGCTTCGCGTAATAATTAACCTTTTTCAAAGGTTCCAGTGGCCAGTGATCTACAGGTGAACATTCCGGTAAAGAGTGACTAAATTGGCTGAATAAACTGTTATTGTTTGTAGTTCTGCCCCTTTCATGCTATTTTTAATAATAAAAAAAAAGAAAATATATGCTAATAGAGATATGCTGAATTTGAGTATGAATGAGGTGAATGTGACGGGTCAACAGAGAGATCGGCAGTATCGATGTGTTTTGGAGAAGATTGAGTTCAACGCCATTATCTGTACAATTAATGGAGAATCAGGAGCCGTCCCAGCAGTGGACACAATCACTGTAAGTCTGTTTTATTTTGGGTAATTATATAACGTTAAATCTCAATAGATAATGGGAAGGAGAAGTCCATAGTTTGACTTTGTTAGATTGCTGCTAAATCTTAGTCAAGTTTATGAGTTTTTTTATCAAGTTTTTTTTCATTATATTTTCAGATCAGCGTTGTGGATTCTTGTCTTCACAGAATGAGAGTATTACCAGGACAGGAACAGACTAACAAAAACATCAGAGTGGCTAAAAAACTACTCTGAAAAGCTGAGAAAACCGTTTTCAGCCAACGATCCGGTGTCAGTATGGACTGGTCTCAAGAACATCACCCTGTACAAGACACCACCCCCACAGTCTGTGGAGAATCAACAACTGGCTGACAATCTGGTGACTATGCATGATAACACGTAATTAATTAGGTAACTATTCACTATGACAAGTATTAAATAAAGTTTAATTTTGTTGTTTGTGTTTCAGACTGATACTGAACTTCAGCTGCTCTCTGTGGTGTTCAAGTACAGCTCAATGTCAGCAGTGGCAGCAGTTAGAAATTGATCCTGGATTGTGCTGTTCATAGGAACCAGTGATGGACAACTCATAAAGGTCTCCTTCACCTCTCACTCCAACGCATATGCCTTTATTTTCACTAGAGTTTTCATTTACTGTCCTTCCCTCTAATAAAGTGCTGAAAACACAATACAGCACAAGCTCAGGGGTAAGATGTGTTTATTACATGTGTGGTAACTAAGCTAAAATGTGCTGTTAACCTCAAACAGGAACCAGTCTAGCAGCTCAGAGGACTTCATCATAATACAATTATACAGCCCACATTTACACATAGTGCCTGAGCTCTCATTTGACAGATTTGATCATTGCTTTGCTCATATAATTGTTAAATGCTGACTGTAGTTACTTAATTAGCTGTAACAAAACATTATTTATTGTATTTGTGGCTAACATGTTGTCACGGGGTACACAGACCAGAGAGAGATGAGTAACATTCCAAACAGGATTTATTTAACACAACAGCATCAATTAGGCAATGGGTGATCAGATAGGCATAGCAGATGGAGCAGGAGGAAGATCATACAAGGTGAGGAGCCACACACACACACACACACACACATTTACAGGACTTGAGGAAGAGGTAAACACTTTCCTTTTCTTTCTTGTAGGACGAGTGCACGACACTTGGAGATGGAGACACAGAGCTGATAACTGGAGACAAGGAACTGGACACTGGAGATCGAAGAATGGTAGTGATGTTACGTTCAACACCGAAACTTCGAAGCTTGTATCAAAAAAAAACAACACATTTCACATTGAAGCACTGTATCGGAGCTTGATTCGTTTTGAGAAAAGCACGTGATCTATGACGTCCGAAGCTTCATTCGCCTGAAAACCACGTGACTGCTTCAGTATCTGGTTCAAACGAAGCGAACCTCAATGCCGTTTCCATTGATTTTTTAATTTTTTTATTTTACTTATTTTAGTGCAAGTACACCGACACAAATGAATGACTTTGACAATAAACATTATTTATATAAAATATAATAAAACAAAAAAAATCAGTTGTAGAACCAGATGTGAAACCACTGGCTGTAATGGAACATAACACTTTGGAAGGTGTTATTTATTTTTATGACCACTAAATGGCCACAGCATAAACCATTTTAAAAAGCTTCGCGTAATAATTAACCTTTTTCAAAGGTTCCAGTGGCCAGTGATCTACAGGTGAACATTCCGGTAAAGAGTGACTAAATTGGCTGAATAAACTGTTATTGTTTGTAGTTCTGCCCCTTTCATGCTATTTTTAATAATAAAAAAAAAGAAAATATATGCTAATAGAGATATGCTGAATTTGAGTATGAATGAGGTGAATGTGACGGGTCAACAGAGAGATCGGCAGTATCGATGTGTTTTGGAGAAGATTGAGTTCAACGCCATTATCTGTACAATTAATGGAGAATCAGGAGCCGTCCCAGCAGTGGACACAATCACTGTAAGTCTGTTTTATTTTGGGTAATTATATAACGTTAAATCTCAATAGATAATGGGAAGGAGAAGTCCATAGTTTGACTTTGTTAGATTAAGCAAAAATCACTACCAGTCAAAAGTTTTTGAACAGTAAGATTTTTAATGTTTTTAAAGTCTCTTCTGCCTCTTCTGCTTGCATTTATTTGATCCAAAATACAGCAAAAGCAGTAATATTGAGTTCCTGTTGTTGATGTTTTTGTGTAGCATTGTTTTAAACACTCTCATCTTATACCGACCTACAGGCAGAAACTGAAATCAGCTAAACCTGTTTTAAGGACTGATAAAAGATGGACCAATGAAGCAGAGAGGGATTTACAAGCCTGTTTCGACCTCACTGATTGAAGTGTTTTTGAATCTGCAGCCACCAATCTTGACGAGCTCACAGAGACTGTAACTTCATATATCAGTTTCTGTGAGGATATGTGCATCCCCACCAGGACATTCTTATAATTTAATAATGATAAACCGTGGTTTACTGGGAAATTCAAACAGCTTCGTCACGCCAAAGAGGATGCTTACAGAAGTGGGGATAAAATCTTGTATTACCAGGACAGGAACAGACTAACAAAAACATCAGAGTGGCTAAAAAACTACTCTGAAAAGCTGAGAAAACCGTTTTCAGCCAACGATCCGGTGTCAGTATGGACTGGTCTCAAGAACATCACCCTGTACAAGACACCACCCCCACAGTCTGTGGAGAATCAACAACTGGCTGACAATCTGGTGACTATGCATGATAACACGTAATTAATTAGGTAACTATTCACTATGACAAGTATTAAATAAAGTTTAATTTTGTTGTTTGTGTTTCAGACTGATACTGAACTTCAGCTGCTCTCTGTGGTGTTCAAGTACAGCTCAATGTCAGCAGTGGCAGCAGTTAGAAATTGATCCTGGATTGTGCTGTTCATAGGAACCAGTGATGGACAACTCATAAAGGTCTCCTTCACCTCTCACTCCAACGCATATGCCTTTATTTTCACTAGAGTTTTCATTTACTGTCCTTCCCTCTAATAAAGTGCTGAAAACACAATACAGCACAAGCTCAGGGGTAAGATGTGTTTATTACATGTGTGGTAACTAAGCTAAAATGTGCTGTTAACCTCAAACAGGAACCAGTCTAGCAGCTCAGAGGACTTCATCATAATACAATTATACAGCCCACATTTACACATAGTGCCTGAGCTCTCATTTGACAGATTTGATCATTGCTTTGCTCATATAATTGTTAAATGCTGACTGTAGTTACTTAATTAGCTGTAACAAAACATTATTTATTGTATTTGTGGCTAACATGTTGTCACGGGGTACACAGACCAGAGAGAGATGAGTAACATTCCAAACAGGATTTATTTAACACAACAGCATCAATTAGGCAATGGGTGATCAGATAGGCATAGCAGATGGAGCAGGAGGAAGATCATACAAGGTGAGGAGCCACACACACACACACACACACACATTTACAGGACTTGAGGAAGAGGTAAACACTTTCCTTTTCTTTCTTGTAGGACGAGTGCACGACACTTGGAGATGGAGACACAGAGCTGATAACTGGAGACAAGGAACTGGACACTGGAGATCGAAGAATGGTAGTGATGTTACGTTCAACACCGAAACTTCGAAGCTTGTATCAAAAAAAAACAACACATTTCACATTGAAGCACTGTATCGGAGCTTGATTCGTTTTGAGAAAAGCACGTGATCTATGACGTCCGAAGCTTCATTCGCCTGAAAACCACGTGACTGCTTCAGTATCTGGTTCAAACGAAGCGAACCTCAATGCCGTTTCCATTGATTTTTTAATTTTTTTATTTTACTTATTTTAGTGCAAGTACACCGACACAAATGAATGACTTTGACAATAAACATTATTTATATAAAATATAATAAAACAAAAAAAATCAGTTGTAGAACCAGATGTGAAACCACTGGCTGTAATGGAACATAACACTTTGGAAGGTGTTATTTATTTTTATGACCACTAAATGGCCACAGCATAAACCATTTTAAAAAGCTTCGCGTAATAATTAACCTTTTTCAAAGGTTCCAGTGGCCAGTGATCTACAGGTGAACATTCCGGTAAAGAGTGACTAAATTGGCTGAATAAACTGTTATTGTTTGTAGTTCTGCCCCTTTCATGCTATTTTTAATAATAAAAAAAAAGAAAATATATGCTAATAGAGATATGCTGAATTTGAGTATGAATGAGGTGAATGTGACGGGTCAACAGAGAGATCGGCAGTATCGATGTGTTTTGGAGAAGATTGAGTTCAACGCCATTATCTGTACAATTAATGGAGAATCAGGAGCCGTCCCAGCAGTGGACACAATCACTGTAAGTCTGTTTTATTTTGGGTAATTATATAACGTTAAATCTCAATAGATAATGGGAAGGAGAAGTCCATAGTTTGACTTTGTTAGATTGCTGCTAAATCTTAGTCAAGTTTATGAGTTTTTTTATCAAGTTTTTTTTCATTATATTTTCAGATCAGCGTTGTGGATTCTTGTCTTCACAGAATGAGAGAAAATACAAACTATTTCTGCCTCAGTCCACAGAAATCATCTGGTCAAGTATGAAGAAGCAATAGAAACAATTCCGGTTTCTCACAGCAAAAA
>NW_015544166.1:620474-633907 GCF_001515605.1 Sinocyclocheilus anshuiensis
TAAGCATGATTTGCTAAGACTAGGCAGTTCTATAGCTGTTATACCTATGTATTGTCATACAGATGAGCAGGTGTTTTTCTACAGTATTATATTATCATTATTTTGGATTTAACACAATATCCAATCTGTTTTTCCTGTTCAGTGACCACTGCGATTTACATACAAACATACAGAATTTGCAAGTAAACTTATGACATAATGCCCTGTTTACACATAGGTATAAAAAGTATGCCTAGGAGATCAGAAGAATAATATTACTCTTATCTCATCTTTCATCTTTCTGACTGGTCAGAAATCTCCTGTCAGATACTGTGGTGCTGTCCTCTAGGCAGCAGGTGGTGCTCTATTACTGACCTATTAATTATACTCTGTATAAACACAGTGAAATCAAAAGTTTCTACAGAGGACAAGCCTGCTGTTTAGTACTGTGATACAGTTCTTTTGGAGTGAAAGTTGATTGTAATCTCTTTTTACTGTAATCATACACAATTCTATTTTTTCTCTTATTAATCTGATATTCTGTTATCAGTGTGCTGTACACAGTGTACACAGAAAGAGTCTAGTCTGTACTTAAATGAACAAGCACATTAACATTCACAAAAACATAATAAACTACTGTATCAGGCCATTTTAGCTATTTAACAGAAGAAAGAAATTCAGGTTTGGAACAACTTGAGAGTGAGTAAATTAATTTTCATTACTTTTTGAATTTAAAATTTTCATTTTTGGGGGGGGGGTGAACTATCCTTTAAGTGGCTCTAAAACTACTTGTACATAGTGTACTTTTTTGCATTTATTAGCATAAATATATAATATATTGAAATATATTTATATCTTATGATATAATATACATGTAAATATATGCAAGACAATGAGAGGGCTTTAAAACTTGACGTACTGATCAGAATATGATATGTATCACATGTAATGCCTTATACTTGAAGAGCCCTAAATTTCATCAAACATAGAATGCTTATCACTTTTTTGCTATGTGAAATGGTATTTCCTGCATATGCACAGTGGTTAATGCATTAACAACCACATTTCTCCAATATTCATAGTGGTTGCTGTGCACGAGTTGTAATATTTTAGTGCCATTACTATGACACGTTTTCCTTCTGTACATTCAGAACCGGGCAAAAATAAACAAGCCGAGAAACTACATCTTTACCAAAACTTCAAATTTACCAAAAATTTCAGTGCCATAAACAACCATCAAAATTAATCTACACTTGAGAGGCTGCAAAAGAACACAAAATGAAGAGTGAAGATCCCACAAATACACAGAGACACACTAATACAAGTACAGCTCATGCTTTGAGACACAATCCATCAGAGAGCGATACAAATAAAAGTATGGAGAGACTGCTATTTATAGCCATATATTTTTGCCATGTGTTACATGAACCGAAAAGGTAAAAAAAAAATATTTTCATGGTAATTTATTTAGCTTGATATAACATCAACAATTAAAGAAGTAGTAGTATGTCCCAAAACTAATAGCCTAATTTGTTTTTACATATACAGATGTATGCTTTCCCTTGTCTGCGAAGTGAATTATACAAGATGGGTGACAAGTTTTGTGATATTTGCATCAGGACAAAAACCAATATGAATATAATTATTAAACACTTTGATCTTGTACTTCACAAAAATCTCCTTCCCCTTGATGTCATAAGTTACATTTTAAAACGATTAAGCATACTTTTTAATTTAATTTTGTGAATTTTGATTATCTTTATTTATTTTTAACTTTCACTCAAGTAACTGTTTGGAAAGTTTGTCTTCGTTTTAGAAATCAAAATGTCTGTTGTTGCTAGACCTCCGCCCTCATCTCACAGCGCTACTTCACATCCACCCACTTCACCCTTATACTCATCTGAGCGCAGTTGATCTCTGTGACAAGATCTCATTATCAAATACACTAGTAGGCCTATCCAACTGCTCATTTACTTATTAAATACGATGGGAAGATACTTACTTGGAATACTTTTACTTCTGAAATATTGCATTTGCGGTGATGTGCAGGACTTTGATGGAGACATCAAGGACTTTGTAGTTGGTGACAGTAAGTTGTTTGTTCTTACTGACCATCGACTACATCAGATGAGACACGATCTACATGAGGAGAAGAGGAAAGACATCACTAGAGTTAACATTCTGGTGGCTTTTGATGTGAACGGCACCCTGATAACATGTGGGACTTTTGAAGATGGATATTGTGAAATTCTTGATATAAATGACATTACTGACAGTATTCATTATGAAAGTAATATATTGGTAGGACCACGACAGAACGAGAAATCTGTTGCCTTCATAAGTGGTAGGTACCTTTTAGTTGGGAAAAAGGATGACAATGCAAAAGCTCAAGATAGGCCTACCAGGTATTCTGTTGTTAGCTTGTGGAGCACTTTAGAGTCTCAACAAGGTGGGATTTTCTCAAGAATAGCAGAAGGATCAGAGGCCATCATTCAGAGCACAGTGAGAGATGTGGAATTTGTTGATGGATTCCAGAGAGTTTCGCCCTCAGAATCCTATTTATTTCTCAATGCAAAGACCGACTACGAGAGGAAAGTGCTCGTCCTGAGGATGAACAGCTCAAAAGGGAAAAAGATAGACATAATCAAATCCCTACAGGCTGCAACGATACGATGCTGCAGTGATAAAGTTCGTCCAGTGCTCGTCGCCTGCACCGTTATTCCCTCAGTGAACGGTGTTATTTGGGCAGGTGTGTTCAGTGCGCAGAATCAGCAGGATCCGGAGAACAGCGCGCTGGCTCTGTACGACATCAGTAACGTTCAAGGCCAAGTGAAGGGCTTCTGCGTTTACGGTGAAAATACGTGTGGTTCTGAGGTTGGAAATTACTTGTATACTTTTTAAACAGTATTTTGCCTTACAGAGACTTGAATAACATTTGTAATAGAATACGTTGCATGATAAACGTAATTCACTGTAGTGTTCACTAATGTTGTTTTTGTTTTAGAGTGGTAGTGAACTTCAGCCACTCTCTGTGGTGTTCAAGTACAGCTCAATGTCAGCAGTGGCAGCAACGAGCATTGAATCCTGGATTGTGCTGTTCATAGGAACCAGTGATGGCCAGCTCATAAAGGTCTGCCTCGTATCCTATTTTTCACTAGTTTCTTAAATGTTATCATCTCTAGTTACAAAACACTGAGGGTATAAGTAGCTTGTGAATTTGTGGGGCCTTGTTAAAATTATAAGGCTTACGCATCATGAAGTATTGTTAAACACAGTAAGCATCTTAAATGGCCACAAAAAATTATCTTCTTTGTGGAATCTGTGAATAATAATAAGTGTACTTCATATCCCAGCAATGAATAGCGAAATTAATAAATTGCATGAATAAAGCACCACAGTTATATAATGATTTGGCTAAAGTTTGGATAATGCTGTTGTTTATATTTTTAGCTGATGTTGGATGAGAAATTCACACCAGGCTGTCCAACAGTGCTGTACAAATCTGATGATGAATGAGCAGTGCTTCCCAGAATGCACTTTGATCCAGTGGATTCCAAACATATCTACATCGCTCTGAAGAGACAGGTGAGATTTACAAATGTACAGTCAATAAAATGTGTCAACACTGAAAACACTTTATTTTTTTAATTGCTTACTCACTAAACTAAAAGTTGTACTTGAGGCACACTCAGTGAAACCATTCATTCATATACTGAATCTTCAGACCAAGTCTGAAAAAAACTCTTTTTCACCCTTGCATTTTTGCTTCCAGACCTTTGTAAATATATATTGAATATTCATACAGGTCAAGTCACCTTTATTTCAACACTTTTTTTTTTCAACTGCTTTTTCAAAACTTTGCCTCTTTTTTTCAAAACTTTACACACAAATCTTAGGAACTACACACACAAAATGCAAAATGCCTCACATCTCTTGCAAAATGAACCACTGCATTCAAAATATCACAAACACATCTCAAAAGCAAACATTTGCAAACACCTTTGCCATAATATTAATTCCTGTTAGATGTTTGTGTTACATAGAAAATTGTGTGTTGTGTTTTGCAAAAAGTGTTTTATGAAATTGAAAACTGAGTCAAAGGCTGAGAATTAGTGTATGGTTTTGCAGATTTGGTGTGAGGTTCTGCTGTTTGAGTGTCAGGTTTCAGAAATTGTGTGACAAGTAAAGATTTTGTGTGTAAGCAGTTGAAAAATCTGTAAAAGGTACATTTATACCTTTTATATTTTTAAGTTACCAATACGGACATTTTAAGTACAAAGGTGTACCTATTGAAAAGTGACAGCTTTTGTACCTTCTTTTCTAAGAGTGTGTAATGATAGAGTACAATAGAGATTGTTTTAAAGCAGTAGAAAGAAATTCAAATGGACAAACTCCTGTGTGCTCCACTGCACACTGAACATAAAAAAGACACAAGATAGTAGTGTTTTATATTTATCATATCCGTCTCTGGCGTGTATATGGCTAATCATTTGGCGTTTGTGTAGAGTTACTGTGCAAAAACACCATTTTTATGAGAGTTAAAATAGTTTTGAAAGAAGTATTTGCTTTTGCAAGAGATGCGTAATGTTTTGAATGTTGTTTATTGTGGTTTTGTGTGTAGAGTTTAGAGAAAAGTAGCCATAGTTTCAGAAATTGTGTGTAATTTAAAAAATAAAATAAAAAACTAAAGGCAAAAAACAAACAACCATTTTTTTTTTATTAATTTAAAGTTTGTTGTTTCTTTATGCTTGAAGCATAACAGCCTACTATCAACCTGCATTTTCACAATGATTAACATCTAGGGCTGTCACGATATTACATTTTTCACACCACGGATATTGTGGCCAAAAGCTATATCGCGATATCTATAGAAACCTTGAGGAACCTGCCAAATTAATTTTTACTTTGTTTATTTCGTTTTTCTTTTTACCCAATGAACATAAGGATACTGATAAACACAGGGCACATGCATTTTCACTTCTTCTTCTTCAGGTCACAGCTGACCTGAGACTCTGGCTTTCTCTGTCTTCTTTGAAGCTCCCTATGAAATAACAAGAGAGAAAATGCTGTCAAGTTCAACAGTATGATGAATAAATATTAACATCAAAACTGATACTTTAACCTGTTAACTTGCATACCTGTATTTTAATCTCTTTAACCTATAGTTAGTCATGCAGTTAACGCGCTTCTAATTCAGTGTTAATGTGCGTCTAGAACGGCCGCAGATGAGGCATTAAGGACCATTCAGCCTGCACTCTGACTGTTATGCACGCGCTGCACGCATGCTTTCTGCGTCACGTGTTTTATTTGCTAGGTCTGTGCACAGCATGTGCATAACGATGCTCAGAGCAGGCTGTACTGGTGGTAAATATACGGCCCTCAGACAGAACAGGCAGGTTGTCAATGAGTGACAGAGCAGAATAAGGATGGAGCAAAGTGTGGATGCGCTGTCCTTGAAGGACGTTCAACTTGGTTTTGTTTATATTTTGATTAGCATATAATTTTAAATGAAAGATGTTGTATTTATTTATTTTTCTCTGCGACACTTTTTCCTACTGTGTTAACAGAAATATGTCAAACGAATTTAGTATTTTGACAAGACAAAAATAAAATAAAAATAAAATAAAAAATAAAAAAATAGCTAATAGGCTATTTGTCTACAACCTACATTCTTTTTTTTCTCTCTGCAACACTTTTTCCCTATTGTGTTGTCAATGTTAAACGAATTGTATCCTGACAAGATGAATAAAGATAAGAAATACAATTTTTGTACAACATTTTTATTTTCTTGAACAAAGAGTGAATGTATAGCGGGAGCGGGTGGGTGCAGAATATAACCTTGCGGGAGCGGGACTAAAAAAATATTCCCGCGCAGACCTCTACATCGTTCTTTTCTGAGTAGAACAATCTTGACAGATGTCAGCGTTAAGGCGCAATACTGCCACTTGGGAGGTCAGCCAGGTACCGGTGCTGGAGTAGGCTATTTGCGTGTCGTGTTATCATAGGTGTCCTGTTCATTTTAAATATTGTGGTTATCGTCACACCCTAAATTAACACGAAGTCGATATTTCATTATTTGAATATCACGGTTATCGTCAATACCGGTATATCGTGACACCCCTATTAACATCATACGTCTATACAAGGTATATTATAAAATCTGAGTGCTTTTCTTTTTCTTTCTTTCTTTTTAAATTATGTGTGCACCATACCTTGTGTTATACTCTGGCATCTAATAATTATAAACTATACCGTAACACTGCTGCAATGTGTTTTAATAGAGCTGCAGAAGGAATGTCTGTAATTTTTTTGTTTTTTTCTGACTGCCATAATCGATCTCTCTCTGTTTTTTGTTAAAATTTTCCTTATTTCAAAAAGTCGTGTGAACTCAAATTTTTTTTTTTTTGCTTTCTGCTCATGCCTTTGATGTAGTTAAGAAGAGTGTCTGTGGTTGAGTGTGCTAAATACAGCACTCTGAAAGACTGCAGAGCTGCTCTGGATCCTCTCTGCGGCTGGTGTGTGAAAACACAGAGGTCAGACTAACATCTGTTGCACTTACAAGTAAAAACGAGTTTAATATGCTAGCTAGTTTAAAAAAATCAATAGCTTATCCAACCTGGCATAACAACTCCAAATGATATATTTCTGCTCGTCTAGATGCTCCACCCAAGATGAATGTTCGAAATCTTCATGGGTGTCCACCCCAAAAAACTCCCTTCAGGAAATGCTGTTTTCTTTTCAGGTTTGGGCAGAGAAATCTTCCAGCAAGGTATAATTATATTAACTTCAAATAAAACATTTTTTTCATTGCATTGAAAACATATTAGCAATTTCTACTGACCAGTCAATGCCTACTCCTACACAGATTACTCTACATCTTTCCTTGAGTCTGGAGAGCACAGAAAATCCCACCTTCTCATGCACCTTCACCACAGGAAGTGTAAAACTGTGTGACGGGTCTGATCTGAATGCAGTTTTTCCAAACTGCTACTGTAGTTTTTCTGACCAGCTACCATATACTACAGGTTGGTTCTCTGTCAGTGCAGTGGATTGATGTTGTGTGCTTTGTATTCAATGTGCACACGTACCACACTTAAAACAAGATTTTATTGTCCTCAATAAAATCCAGCCACTTTATTCTATATACACACTATTGCATTAAAAGCAGCTATAGTATGCATGCAGCTGACATGTATAACAGCAGCATTTCAGTGGAAATGGCTCTGACACCACAGCGCATATTCAAAGAGACAGAACAGAGTTTCCAATGGCATTAATAGACAGAATCAGATGATAAAGCAGTCATTTGCTTTCTCCTATGTGTGCAAACTAACAAGCCCAAATTTTGTAAATAAGCCCTAAAAATTGAGGAAGAAGAAACAAGCTTAAAATCACAAATAAGTGAACTTGGCAACTGCTGCTCTTACATTAAAAATAATGGGAAGGAAATTAGCACAAGCTGAAATAAATTGCGAGAATAGAGAACTCATAAATCAGCAATACATAACTTATGATGAAAACCTTTAAAGTTTTTGCCTATGATTTCTCACTTACACGCAAGGACTAGTAACATTGATTCAATAATATGTGTGCGTCTGTATGTTGTAGGGAGGAAATTATTTATAAATTCTGTGACCGCAGAGCATATCTACATATCTTGTTATTTCCTTTCACTTTCTCAGCAACCGTAACCATGGTAGCTTCATGACACATCTGAAACCAATATATTTTACTATAAGGTATCTCATAAGCTAAGAAACTTTTTTTTCAAGTATCTCAAAAAAAAAAAAAGCAAAATAAATGAGACTAGCTATATGCAATGTAAGCCACTATGGATGTCTGCTAAACGCATAAATGCAGTATCAATGTGAGAAGTCCTGATCAGTCTGTCTGGGTTTATTCTGCAGTATTGGCTATCTGTATCCAGAAAACTTTTTTTTAAATGTTATCATCATTACTTTTTGATAATCCGTTAAGGTTTAAACATCTCAGCTGAAGTGGCTCTTGGGGATCAGAAGATCACAGAGACACTGGTGCTGAAATATCAAAGATAATTCACCAAGTGCTTCTTATACACAGTAAGAAATGCAGAGCCTAAAAGAGATTTAAAATAAATTATTAATTTAAAAAATGCCATGCAGTGGTTTAACACAACATGTTTAACATTAAATGCAGGTGTGTGCAGTGTATCTCAGCTGGGTGTCACTGGTCCTCATCCTCCAAGCGTTGTGAATGGGCACTTGGACCTGGACCAAAGTTAAACATACAGGTGAGACAATGTGTAACCTACAATCCACTAATTCAGTATATGTGTACTGGGAAATAGCATACCTTCATTAAGTGTAAAGAGATATTCTCTTTAATCTCATAAAGACATTATTTTATTCTTGATATCTGAAATATCATTGCACTGGCTGAAGAAAACTCACATTTCTCTGTCTTTCTCCTCTCTTTAGGATGCATGTAATGATGTGCTCTATGAGATGGAATATGAAGTAAGTGTCATACCGAGTACTAAGGATTTTGCTTTATAAGGACCAACGGTCATGTTAAATGTACTTTTAAATATGTTTGGTTGCATCTTATATCCTCACACTTTGGTGTCCTGTAGAAGCCAGAGATTCTGTCTCTGGAGCCCAACGAGGTTTCTTTCCATGGCAGAAACAACGTTTCTTTAAGAGGAAGGAACCTGGAATCTGTTACTAAAATCCGTATTCAAGGGGATCTGGACTGCATTCCTAAAGAGTGAGATTCTGTGTGTTTGTGTTTAGTGGTACATATGAATGTGTGTATATTCAGATAAATGATACTGTATATCTGCACATGAATGCTTCTCTTCAGATCTCCAGTGTTCGATCGCTCCAGTGACACTTTTAAGGTTCCACATTCCTCCCAGTGGAACTAAAGGAACAGTGAAAGTGTGTGTTGTTACTCCTGACGACCGTTGTCATGGTAACAGCATCATCACTTACAGTTCTCAGCCCAGCTGCACTGGAATACATCCCACAGTCAGCTGGAGCAGGTCAGACAACTGTCTAATCAGTATTTGTTTTTCTATCATATCAGTTTTTCATTTAAAGAGCAGGTCATATGGTATTTTAGAGTGTCCTAATATTGTGTTGGAGTCCTGTACAACAGGTTTAAATGCATCTAAGGCCAGAAAACATTGTAATTTTCTCAGAATATACATTTAAAATTAGAGTCATTTGCCAATGATTTCGAAACGATTCATTCCAACAAGCAAGTTCGGAGCAAACCCTTCCCTTCCATAAGCATACTCTGCTCTGATTGGTCAGCTGGCCAAGCCTGTTGTGATAACCTCTCACGTTTGCACTCAATCATGCGAACAGGTGCGTTCGACTTCATTGCAGCACTGCGCAGACCGATCGGCAGTGCATGCCGGTTAGAAATTTAGTCCGACTTGAACCGACGCCACGTTACTGTCACCTGTGGCATCAAAGTACAGCGATAGCGTTTCGAGAGCAGCCGGCTGACTCAGCCTGCAGCTTTTTCAGCGCTACCATTGACAAAGCGCCTTTACATAAAACAATAATATAGTGCTCCAATCCGTTCTCTAGAGCGCCAAAAGTTACATAGTGCTGCTTTAAAGCTGCACTAGGTATACATCACATATTAGCACAAAAACTTGACATTTTGAGCACTCAATTGAAAATGTGCACATAACGTATCAATCGTACTTACAGGTTGTGGTTCGGAGAGCTTGTTAGTCCAAATAAAGAAGATTAGAAGCCGACGAAGATAAAAGCCAAGATTAGGGAAGCAGTACTCGGTAAAATGACGAGCACACAACAAAAGGTTCAAATTGTATTTCTGTGGTAATTCAGAATCGACTCTCTCTTTTGAGAGACAATATCTTTATTTATCATGCACTTTTTTGATTAACAACTTTGCAGAATGTTTTCATTTAAAGATAGCTATGTTATAGCTATTTTTCAAAAACCCATATGACCTGCTCTTTAAATACTATATAATATTTAATATATTATTTATTGTATATTATTTAATTTATTTTTATTTATAATAATGACTACTATTTTATTATATATATAGTATTATTTTATACCATATATTACACTCTTAAAAATAAAGGTGCTTTAAAAGGTTCTTCACAGTGATGCCATAGAAGAAGCATTTTTGGTTCTACAAAGAACCATTCAGTCAAAGGTTCTTTAAAGAACCATCTCTTTCTTACCTTTTTATAATCTGAAGAACCTTCTTTCGCCACAAAGAACATTTGGTGAAACAGAAAGGTTCTTCAGATGTTAAAGATTCTTTATGGAACCTTTTAGACAAAAAGGTTCTTCTATGGCATCGTGAAGCACCTTTATTTTTAAGAGTGTACTGAGTTGCCCCTTCCCTGATTCTGGAGTCTGGTTTCTTGACTAAATTGTTTGAAATATTTCTTCAGTGGTGGAAGGAAGATTCGTGTTCAGGGGAGCAATCTGGAATTTGTTGAGTCAATTAATGTCAGCAAGCAGTCATATTATCAACATAATGTGCGTATTACTCCTGCATTAGGCTAAAAATGAGCTTTACCCTAAAGAGGATCCAGTCTAGCAGCTTACAGCACTGTCATATGGAGATCAACAGTCAAACATGAGTTCTAGTTGATCAGATTGTTTAATTACTTTGCTAATATAATTGTCAAATGTTATTCACTGACTGTTATTTATTAATTCAAACAAAACATTATTTACTCTATTCGCAGCTTACATGTATCTTCTCTCTTTCTCAGGAGGTGTGGTTTCACTCCCACAGTTGTTCTTATTCTGAATGTGGTTTTTTCAGCTTAAATGTTGGGAACTCCAGTGTGAACTGTGAGTATTTGTCCTTTGAGTATAATCCAAGATTCACTGGATTCACCACCTTACAGGTGGCCAATGATCTACAGGTGGATATTAAGGTGAGTTTAACATCAGTGTACAGTGCGCATGTTGTGGCATGCGTAGGTATTAAAAAACTTCCAGTAAATATTATTATTGTGAGCAGTCAGGTTTTCTGCACATCAGAATGTGAAACTCACCACCTCCAAACCATGCCACACTCTGTTTCTCAGAAAAGGGCAGATATGCTGAATTTGAGTATGAATGAGGTGACTGTGACAGGTCTACATGGAGATCAGAAGTATCAGTGTGTTCTGGAGATTATTGAGTCCTATTCTGTTATCTGTAAGATTAAAGGAGAATTTGGAGCCATCTCAACAGTGGACAACCTCAGTGTAAGTGTGTTTTGATATTTTCTTGCAAATGGTAACTGTAATGCTGTCTCTCAATAGATTATGGGAGGGAGAATCGCTACACTGTTAAGTTTATTATAAATCTTTGTCTACTTTATGAGATATTTTATGAGTAGGACATTTCTTTCATTGTCATTTCAGATCAGCTTTGGGGAATTTTATATCATCCTACGAGAAGAAAGACCAGAGTATTTGCATTTTTTTTCTATAGTATTTTCTTTAATATTCTTATTCTTTTTTCTTATCTTTTGCATATTATTATTTATTTTTCGGGTTTAATATAATATCTAGTCTGTTCTCCAGACAGCAGGTGGCGCTTTATACTTACATATTATGATATGATGCGAAAACATGGGACTGGTCTGTTATTTATCACTGTAGTACAATTATTTTGCATTAGAATGGTTTGATTGTATCTCTTTCATTGTTCTCTTATTAACCTAATATGTAATAATATGTAATCAGTATAGTGTAAAACAAAGTATAATTAAATAAACATTTTTTCCATGATCATTTCAAAGGCCTATTCAGATTATTACTATAGTTGCATGATTTAAATCAGCTATTAATCCTTTCAGGCATACCATTTTATTTAAACATTACTGGCATGAATTGGTAATACATTTTATTATCAAAATAACTCCCAAATGCAATATAAATATACTTTATATCTAAATATCTGAATATAATACAGAAAACTTACCATAAAATGTTAAGATTTTATTGCATAATTATTGTGGTACATTTTAATTCTGTAACATGTAAGGCTGTTTGCAAAATTAGACCTAGTTCAGCAGAAAAACTACATCTACACCAAAAGCTTGTGTGTGCTACTTTACCAGTGCCTACACAACAATCAGAATTTCACAAAATGGAAATATTCCTTCTGAAAGGGTGATAAAAAAAACAAAATGAGAGGCACAAAGAAAAACACCAAAACCCAATGCCTGCTCTGAATGTAACTATGGCACATGATTCATTTGATGTTAGACAACATTTCTCTATTATTCTGCTAATAGAGTCACTGCAAATTACCTTTGAAAAGAAGAACTGCTTCAAAGAACTCAATTTACCATAATTATTCTAGCAGAAAAGCATCACTAGTGCACTGATGATAGAGCCCACAAATACACAAAGATACACACTCATGCAATTACAGCTCATGCTTTGAGACAATCCTTGAGACAGTGATAAAAATAAAGGTATGGAGAGACTGTTATCACTATAGCAACAATACGAGCCGCATTCCTGAGTTCTTCGCTTGGAAGGATCAATAGCACATTATTCACTCCTTCTAATGTTCCAGGAAACCTGAAGCATTTTCCAATAGGCAGAACCACTTCTTCTTAATTATGTATTTTTACACAGATCATTAGTCTGAGGGGGTACATTTTTATTTCACCCTTAGTTTATATTAAGATTCTTGTTTTTAAAAGAAATCTCTTATGCTCACAAAGGCTGCATTTATTTGATTATAAACAGTAGAGTTTTAAAATGTAATTTATTCCTGTGATGGCATTTTCAGCATCATTACTCCAGTCTTCAGTGTCACATGATCCTTCAGAAATCATTCTAATATTGAGCAATTTGGTGCACAATTATTATCAATTATTATTGGTGCTCAATTATTAATAATGGTTCTTATTATTATCAATGTTGAAAACAGTTTTTTGCTCTTTAATATTATTGTGGAATTTTCTTTCAGAAATCTTTGAAGAATTGAAGGTTCAATAAACAGCATTTATTTGAAATCGAAATCTTCTGTAACATTATAAATGTTTTTACTGTCATATTTGATCTTGCGCAATAGAAGCATTAATTTCTTTCTTTCTTTCTTTCAAATCTTACCTTAAACTTTTGAATGGTGGTGAATCACAGTTCTAAAAAATATATTAAGCTGTACATCCATTTTAAACATTTATAATAATATTTTTCTTGAGCTCCAAATCAGCATTTTAGAATGATTTCTGAAAAAGCATGTGACACTGAAGACTGGATTAATGGCTGCTGAAAATTCAGCTTTGTCATGGCAGGAATTTTAAAACATTTAAAAATATGTTCAAATAGAAAACAAAAGAGACTTCTTTCAAAAACATTAAAACATTTTTTTTTAATATTCAAACTTTTTACTGGTGGTATATATATACATATATATATATATATATATATATATATATATATATGTATATACTGATTC
>NW_015544166.1:634415-636106 GCF_001515605.1 Sinocyclocheilus anshuiensis
TGTGTGTGTGTGTGTGTGTATGTGTGTGTGTGTGTGAGTTAGAGAGAGAGAGAAAGAAGGGTCATAAAACCTAACAACCTACACAGTTCACACAGGTGGCCTATTCACCCTCTGGCTAACATGACAGGTGACAGCTCTGTGCAAAGGTATTCTGTTCAGCTCTTTATAACACCCTTAAACAATCTGGGAGCAAACATTCTTGGAATTAAATGGCTCATTAGATATATAAAAAGTTCTTGTCAAGTAATTTCCACAAATTTCGACTGAACGATACTGCAGTGCTTCTGTTAGGCTCAGTTCAAATGTTTAGAGTCAATTCCCTCTGCCTGACTAAATACAAGTGCCAAAAGCATGTAAAGACAGTAATCAGAGAGAGGCTAAACTGCAAGGCAAACAAACCGGCTTTCCCAATACTAATTTAGACTCAATAAATCTCATGTGACGAGGTGAGCTGAAGCGAAAGCCTGAAAGAGAGTGAGAAACACAGACAGAAAGAGGCAGTGGATCAGTTAAAACACTGACAATTTTTGGAAAATCAAAAATGTGACATAACAACGGAACTGTATAAAATGTTATGAATGAGGAAAAAAAATAATGAGCCATAAATTATAAAAAAGATACTTCACAGTAATTAGCAATTTGATCATTATTACAATCTCTTTCCATAAATATATACATAAATAATACATGTAATATATACATGTAATCTGTTTCAGCCATTAGTGAGAAAAAACATTTCACATTAACAATTTTACTATTCTTAGTTGAAATATATACAGTGCTGTGAAAAGGTTTTTGCCCCTTCCTGTTTTTTTTTATTTTTTGCATATTTGTCACTTGAATGATTCAGATGATAAAACAAATTTTAATATTACACAAAGATAACCCAAGTAAATACAAAATGCAGTTTTAAAATAATGATTTCATTTATTAAGTATATAAATATATACATAAATAATACATGTAATATATATACATGTAATCTGTTTCAGCCATTAGTGAGAAAAAAACATTTCACATTAACAATTTTACCATTCTTAGTTGAAATATATACAGTGCTGTGAAAAAGTTTTATTTTTTGCATATTTGTCACTTGAATGATTCAGATGATAAAACAAATTTTAATATTACACAAAGATAACCCAAGTAAATACAAAATGCAGTTTTAATGTGTCAATAATGCAAAAATACATTAAAAAAAAACAACTGCAATCAAGCGTTTGCGATAACTGGCAATGAGTCTTTCACATCGCTGTGGAGGAATTTTGGCCCACTCTTCTTTACAGAATTGTTTTAATGGCTTGGAACTCTTCCATGGATGCCGTTTTTGCGCAGTCTCTTTCTTATTGTTGAATCATGAACACTGACCTTAATTGAGGCAAGTGAGGCCTGCAGTTCTTTAGATGTTGTTCTGGGTTCTTTTATGACCTCTTGGATGAGTCGTCATTGCGCTCATGGAGTAATTTTGGTAGGCCGGCCACTCCTGGGAAGGTTCACCACAGTTCCAAATTTTCTCCATTTGTGGATAATGGCTCTGACTGTGGTTCGCTGCAGTCCCAAAGCCTTAGAAATGGCTTTATAACCCTTTCCAGACTGATACATGTCAACTATTTTGTTTCTCATCTGTTCTTGAATTTCTTTAGATCACGGCATGATGTGTTGCTCTTTAAGCATGCTTCACTTTGTCAGAC
>NW_015544166.1:636261-641580 GCF_001515605.1 Sinocyclocheilus anshuiensis
GTCCCAAAGCCTTAGAAATGGCTTTATAACCCTTTCCAGACTGATACATGTCAACTATTTTGTTTCTCATCTCATCTGTTCTTGAATTTCTTTAGATCGCGTCATGATGTGTTGGTCTTTCAGCATGCTTCACTTTGTCAGACAGCTTCTATTTAAGTGATTTCTTGATTCAACAGGTCTGGCAGTAATCAGGCCTGGGTGTGGATAGTGAAATGTAACTCAGCTTTCTAAAATAATGTGGTTAATCACAGTTCTTTCATGATTTAACAGGAGGGGGCAATTAATTTTTCATGTAGTGCCAGGTAGGTTTGGACAGCTTTTTCCCTTAATAAATGAAAGCATCATTTAAAAACTGCATTTTGTATTTACTTGCATTATCTTTGTGTAATATTCAAATTAGTTTTATCAAATAATTCAAGTGTGACAAATATGCAAAAAAAACAAAAACTTTTTCACGGCACTGTACATATAATAAAATAAATAATTCATGCTCTAGCCATGAATGAGAAAAAAAAATGTTTCACATTACGTAACAATTTGATAATTACTACAGTATATTAAATATATACATAAATATATACAAAAAGTATAAAATATGCCCCGTCTTGAATGTGGAAAAACTGATACTTTACATTAATTATCAATTTGATAAGTATTATAGTCACTTTCATAAAATAAAATAAAATAAAATCAGTTTAGGTACTTAATTCACAACCATTAAAATTAATAAAATATTTTAATCTGTTGCCATTTTAATCTAATTTATGCCATTTATTGTAATTTGGAGCATGTTGATACAGGGCTTTTCTGAGAGATCTCTTAATGATTGAAATGTGCAGACATTCTCATTCAAGCGTTATCTGTATTCAAGTATCATGTGCAATGCATGTTGGAAGTCTTAGGACAATGTCATCAAGATGATATTGATAATAATACAATGATACCATGATAGGTGCATTAGTACTGTCCCTGAGTTAGCAAGCATTTTGACAGAGAGAAGAACGGAAGAGAGAGAGAGAGAGAGAGAATTTTTGAATTTTCAAGCATCTTTATTTAACAAAAAAGATTAGTAACATAAAACACATAAAATCATTTTTTTCCACTATTTTTAAACCATTTTATAAAGAGAGTGCAAAATAAAGTTAATTTTCAATAACAGAACACAAAGCTCCTCTATGAAACCATATTCTTTCAAAAATATTTAAGGAGTCCATAGCTTTGTAAAAACGAAAATCAATTAAAAACCTTGATTTGATCATAGCTGTAAACACCCTTTCAACATTATAATAAATTCTTTGCTCAATTTTATCTCTTCTGCTAATGTAAATGGCAGAAGAGAGAGAGAGAGAGAGAGAGAGCGAGAGCGAGAGAGAGAGAGTATGCATCAGAAGGGGAGGAGCTGCTGATGGGTGATCCTACTTGTCTGGCGTACTGCCGCTTCGTTCTAATCACCACTTCCTAGAAATCCATTTCCTGGTGTGAGGAATTCTGGGAAGCCTGCTGTACTGTAGGTAATCCCAGAGAAATTCCTCTCATCTCCTTAGACCATGAAAGGAGACACTCTCCTGCCCTCACTCAGTGTGCACATTAAGGTTATGTGTGTGTGTGTGTGTGTGTGTGTGTGTGTGTGTGTGTTTGTGTGCATGTGCTGCTACCAGGAAGGCAGATGCCCTTCTGGGAACACATGTTTCAGGAGGGTAAAGAGAAATGGCTTTTTATTCATTATGCTCCATCTACATGGTTCCAATTGAGAACAATGATGCTGAGAGAAAAAGAATAAGAAAGAGAAAAATGAGAAAGAGAAAAGCCTTATCTAGCCGCACGACAACCAAATCTATTAGTGTGATGGAAACTGACTAACGGGTAGATTTAAAGAAACAGTTCACCAAAAATTCTCTGTCTGTTTTTTTTCCAATGGAGCACAAAAGGAGACATTTTGAATAATGTGCTAGTTGCTCTTTTTCACATCAGTGAATCGTGACTGCAGCTTTAAAGTGTCAAAAGGGATGCAAAAGCACTATAAACGTATCATAAATATGAGCAGTTTTCTAAGCCTTCTTAAGTCAAATGATAGTTTTGATTGAGAAACAGACTGAAATTTCACAGGAGTTCACACTGGTTTTGTGAATCAAATTAGCTGATTCATTAAAACGATTTGACTGAAAAGAATGACTTGTTCACAAATTAGACATTGCTGCTTCTCTCATGAATATTGTCATTATATTATGACCCAAAGCTATCATGTTGACTACTTTCACAATGTTTTATATTGCTTTTCAATCCTTTTTTTTTTTGCATAATGTGTTCATCACTCTTTTTCAGTCAATTACAGTAAACAGGGACTGTAGCTTTCAAACTTCAAAAGGTATGCAAAAGCAGCATAAAATCACCATAAATAATATTCATGAGTTGCAGTCCAAGTCTTCTGAAGTCATATGATAGTCAATCAATAAAGAGTTCTTGAAAGTTGTAAAGAAATTGTTAACATCAGTTTTGTGAATCATATCTACCGATTCATTTAAAAGATTTTAGCCAAAAGAATGATTTGTTTACAAACTGCCATTCCTCCATGAATATTTTCAGTGAATAATAGTCCAAAGCTAGTGTGCTGACTATTTTCATAATACTCTTATGATGCTTTTGTGGCCTTTCTGAAGCTGGAAACCCCATTCATTGTAATTTCATTAAAACGAGCAATAATCACATTCCACAAAATGTAGAAAAAGAGAGTGAGTAACAGAGAGAGTGACACTGGTTAAACCATAAAGCGGTATGTTAGGTGTTATGTAAGTCTGTCTACTCACACTCCAACCTCCACTCCGTGTTCACTCCTTCACACACTCTGTTTCTGCTCCTTTAGTTAAAAATAGCTGCTAAAGGTTAACCGGCGTGCATTATCATTGAGCCCAGTGCTGACCCACTTGTCTGAAGAATCAATGCAGTGTTGTTGCCTTCACCTCATATGCTGAGAGCCATGTGGATCTGCTCGCGTAGGCATAAATGTGTGGCTCAGGCCAGGCTCACTGAAATCTGTTTCTGGACATATGGTGCTTTATTATCAGCTTGTGTTTGTGTGTGTGTTGCATGTCTGAACACATGGGTGTGGGAACACAGTGTCCAGTTGTGCTGCACTTATGGTGCTTTTCCACTGCATGGTACGGCATGGTACGGCTCGGTACGGTTCACTTTTGGGGGGTTTTCCACTGGGTACAGTACCTGGTACCTGGTACTTTTTTTAGTACCACCTCGGTTGGGGTTCCAAGTGAACCGTACCATTACCAAAACGTGACGTGTAAACTCTGCTGATCACGGATTGGCCGGAGAGAATCGTCACTACCTGCGTCACTGAACTTGCGACACAAACACAAAAGAACCGCTAGATTTAAATGAGCACAGCCAGCGAAGGATCGAACGCAACTGTTTTGAACGAGCGCACCTTTTTTTTAACAACCAAAAAGTTTTGTTGTCTGTTGCGGAAGAACAGACGTTCCTCTCGTTGATAGCAGAGGAGCGGATCCAGCGAGAGCTTGATGGGGCTACGCGGAATGAAAAAGTTTTTTTAGGAGTCGCGGCAGTAGAGGCGGCGCAACTATAATGACATGTGAATAATCCCGCCCACTCTAAAGCGGTACTGAACTGCAGTGGAAACGCAAACCGTGCCGAGCCGAACCGTGCCGTGCCGTACTGAGCCGTACCGAGCCGAGTCGTACCACACAATGGAAAAGCGCCATTAGTGTACCGAGATCAAGGGAAATCTAATAAACAACTGTCAATCACAGAACGCACAAACAGATAAAAAGACAGTCTTAGAGCTAATTTAAGATCTAGTTTCTGCTAGACAGCAATGAGAATAAATAGTGATAATATGTGACCCTGGACCACAAAACCAGTCATAAGGGTCAATTTCTCGAAATTGAGATTTATACATCATCTGAAAGCTGCATAAGTAAGCTTTCCATTGATGTATGGTTTGTTAGGATAGGACAATATTTGGCCGAGATGCAACTATTTGAAAATCTGGAATCTGAGGGTGCAAAAAAAATCTAAATATTGAGAAAATCATCTTTAAAGTTGTTCAAATTAAGTTCTTAGCAATGCATATTACTGATCAAAAATTAAGTTTTGATATATTTACAGTAGGAAATTTACAAAATATCTTCATGGAACATGATCTTTACTTAATATCCTAATGATTTTTGGCATAAAAGAAAAATCAATAATTTTGACCCATACAATGTATTTTTGGCTATTGCTACAAATATACCCCAGCGACTTAAGACTGGTTTTGTGCTCCAGGGTCACATATGATACATTTGATCTATCTTATCTAATTTTTTTATCTTTACCTAATTTACAGCATGAATTAGCTCCTTTTAAGGTATATATATATATAGTCAAGCCTATAGTGTAACTCAACATGCCATATCTGTAGCATTCAAATACCTGGATCAGCAAGATTGGAGCTGCTGTAAAACATGATTTACTATGTTGGATTACAGTATCCGAACAGCCATAATTGTAGGCCACTCTATAGACAAACAAAGAAACGGGCAGGATATGGATAGACACCTCTCAGCCATGTCATTTGGGGGCAAGTTAGTGGCCAAACACACACACATTCACACAATAACCAGAGATGTTGTGGCTTTGGGACACAGTCTCACACCGTTCCCTACAAACAAACACCCAGAGCTCTCAGTGGCCACATTGACCCCTAGCGTAAATGCTAAGTGTCTCTCTCACACAAACACACATGCAAAGGATATGGACGTCGAGACCCCACCCGCTTATTACTGTGCAAGCAAAAACAACCACAGCTTAAGAATAACAGGACGTGAATTGAAGGGAGGAATCCGAATCTGTGAACACGACTGTAAGGAAACAAGAGAGGTTCCACTGTCTGGACCAATACACACTGGAAAAATAAATTTTATTGAATTTAAATATATATATAAAAAAAATCAAACCTACAGAATGAGGGGAAAAAATAAAATTTAAAAAACGTAAATTGCAATGCAGCTGATAACTTTTGTTATTTTATCGTATATTTGTTTGTTTGTTAGTTTTGTGAGCACTGTATATTACAAATGTTTTTTGAATCAAAAATGTCATGGCGTTTTCTTGGATGTTAAAATATTTGACAACATAACTACCTTGCCATCAATGCCATGTAATCTAATATTTTAAAAACTTGACCCTAATAGGGGTTCTCCAGTAATTTTCTGTTTCATGATTTATATTCATAAAACAAATGCCACTTTTGGCAAAATGGCATTTTTGTTGTACCACACTGATTATGCCATAATCACCCCCCCCCCC
>NW_015544166.1:641737-644244 GCF_001515605.1 Sinocyclocheilus anshuiensis
CCCCCCCCCCCCCCCCAATATTAATAATATTTTAAAACAAATTGCTTCAGTAATTATTTTCTGACAAAATAAATTCTGCCAAACATTAAATATGCTTTTTTTTTTTTTTTATACAATTTAAGCCTTGTAATTAGGCTTTTTATTCTTTATGACAATTGTAAATTGTTTTACCAGATCTTTTGTAGCTTTATTGTAGCTTTATTCTTTTATGTGATTTAATCAAGCCATTGTCTGTATGAATTTCACATGTTTGGTGTATTTAAATATATTTATAGATTCAAACATAAAAAATAAACATTATTACACCCACACAAAGACCATTAATGGCCATCCCAGTCAGGTCTCATGGAAATAAAGCTCAAAATATGATGAGATGAACTGAAGAGGACAAGGTCACTGATTGATAACATGCTTACAAAATGCATAGTTTAGCATTGCATCTATTGTATATAAGTAGCGTGGTATGCATTTCCGAGAAACATCTCTGTTGTGTTTTAAGCTAAAAACAATGCCTACAATGCTCACAGCTTATGTACAAATCTCAAGAGGATTATTTTCGTTGTTTAACATGCCGCACATGGCATAACAGCTGATTATATAATACATTAGCATATAGCGTATACTGTACTGTATGTTAGGGAAGTCCTGGTTTGTTGTATATTGGCATGCTTTATTGATGTTTTAGCTCTGATAAGGATTAGCCTAACTATTTTTGTCGATTCACAAAATAGATGACAACTGACACAAATGACCCTTATGACTCAATCTGGTATAGGAGAAACACAAAGTTTTCCCTATGTTCTACCTACAGACATGCACACGTCTGTCTCTCCACATCTTCCAATCAGATTGCCTTCTTTTACCACACAATCTCACAAAAGCACAAAATCCCCCTTTACCAGAGCTTTATATGTCATTGAAACTGACATCTGTGCAAACACTGTGTGGCCTGAAACGCTACACTGCCGAACACAGGGGTGAGCTCATTTCCACGGTAATGCACAGAGTCAGATGACTGGGGAACGGCAGTCTAAAACTAAAGCTCAGACACAACTCTTTGTTCTTGCATTCATTCACTGCAGCTGTTAGTCTAGCTTTAAAGCTATACGATGTAATAGAGCAGCATAACGTTGGACGAGCTGTGTCTGATCTCACTGGCAGCCAGAAAGATTATAAGTAGCAGTGACGTACCTTCTGTTGTTCTGTCCATTTAAAAAAATACAGTGGTGGTTTCAGTGTTAATACCATAGCGTTTTTCTTATACAGTACAATGATGGGCTATCTGATATATTTACCTGCTACTCCAGTGTAGACACGACTTAAAATAAATACCTACATGTCCAGATTACTTTTTATAGGATATAGATGGGGAAGACGCCCACCTTAAGAACAATGTGGATTTACTTTTAAATTGTAACATATTTAGATATAAGTTTATCATGTGCAGGGTGATGAAACATCAGTTGTTACTATAGGAAATAAATAGAAACATTTGCTAATTTAGTTGTTATAGCACAAAATGTAAAATATTAAAAGAGGGGTAAGATGGCCTCGACCTGGGGTAAGAAGCCAGCCCAGATAAACTTTTATAGAATGTATAAATTACTTTTGATATAACACTTATTACAATATTTATAGATTTTTAAAGTGACATTAGTGTAAAATACTAGATCAGATATTGTATTTAACATTTTATGTTAACAATTTAGTTGAATAATTTAATAACTGATGACAGCCAAAGCAGAATCCCAGTAAAAGAGATTCATCTGGAAGGTAAAATTATTCTATGACCACTGGCATATTTACGTATATAACGGCCCATATTTTAATTGAAGATATGTCATAATAGCAACACTGTGAATGCAAATCTAATGATTTCACTAAATTAACCTATAGCTAGGTTTTTATGAAAGCGAAGATGTCTGAAATGTACAACTAATTTATGGAAATATGAAATAATAACCCCATTAATTACAATAAATATTAAATTTAAAAATAATAACACTAGTAACTAACAACATGCCCTTTGGGGCCTTCTGTGCTAATTCTGGGGAGGTCATCTTACCCAAGGGTCTAATTTGATCTTTTTACTAAAAAATAAAAATAAATAAATAAATAAAAACTATCATTTTTACTCCACAAACATTAATGTGTCCACAAATCCATCATTAACAAATAGCCACAAAAACTTTGAAATTCAACAATACAATGTCATATGGCTGCGTTTACACTTACACCTGTATCCGGATGTTGTCCACATGGCCTACTACACATTGAAAAGACAAGTGTAAACGCGCTTCTGATCGGAATGTTACCCGATCTCAGCTTGTCCTGGTCAAGAGGTAGTCCAGGGCTGCACTTGGCATTAGCATGAGATCACCGTGATCTGATCGTTTCTGATCTGATCGAAAAACTATTTTCAGTCGCGGGACATTTTACAAATCAAAATAAATGTACGAGTCTCACTAGCGCTCTGTTCTTCCGACAGATCGGGAGAGAGGGGGCGG
>NW_015544166.1:644737-679719 GCF_001515605.1 Sinocyclocheilus anshuiensis
AAATAACATACATTCAGAGGACTTAAAGCGAAGGTCCCCTAAACGTCCCGAATGGCCGCTGCACGTCCTGTGAACGTCCCCTTGAACGTCCGGGGGACGTCTTCGCGAACGTCCGCTCGACGTAAAATGGGACCCTACACGCTGACGTCCGGGGGACGTTCGCAGAGGCCATTTAGGGGACGTCCTGGGGACCTTTTTTTGTTAGCTGGGAAGCCGCTGTCTGTTAATTAAGATTTGTTATGGACGTCACTGTCAACTATATTTACTTTAGTCGCTGACACTATGGTCACGAGTCATTTTCACACCTAATGTAAAAATAAAAAAGATACATCGTTTATAGTGGTTTGAATGCTGTAGTAGCCTACCTTGCTGTTGAATGAACAGGACAGTTTGAGTTGTTCAAGTTGGAATGAATGACTCTTTTGAATCAGTTTTTTTTCTTCTTCAATTAATCGACTAAATTCGTCTAAATCGTCGAAGTCAGTCCGCGTTCACACAAGACACAAGAGGACACAGCTACGAGTGAAATATGACGTCATGTGCTCTTGCGCCTTTTCAAAAATACAATTCATAATATCACAATTAAATATTGATAAATGCCAAATGTAAAAATATACAATCCTACAACATCTGCAGTTTTTCCTGTTCTTTTAATTAAGTAGCATATTTTGCAGGCTAGGCCTACTTGTAAGACAATGGTATGAGAAGTGTGATGTGAATTAGCTTTGCTAATTTTATGTGGTTAAGCTAGCTAGGCTTATTAAGTAGCTACATTTATCACACATTATTTATGGCTCAAGTGATTGGCTCAAAAGTTCCAGTGTTCCAACGATGGTATATTTCACATACTTCCTATCAATGTTCACTGAGATGAATAGGAATTAACAGGAAGCTTGCAGGTAATTATAGAAACCTGGAAAAACTGCAAGGTGATTGGGACCCATAATATCTTAAAACAAGTTAGGCATATCTGAAAAATAAACATCAGCTAAACTGAACATTTTGCATTAAACCTAGTAGAAGAGTCAGATGCTTTTCTCATGTTATGGGAACACATGTTAATCCATTACAAAGAGATAATACCTTGCAAGACTTCTTCAGAAGGTCACTTGAGGATGCTATAGACTGTGATCCAGACAACAGAAGAGAGACTTTGACCTTTATCACTCATCTTTATGCTTCATTCATGAATAGACCATTAAGCCATACAAACACAGGATCGGGAAACGATAAGAGAGGTATCCGGATTTGAAGGTGTGGAGCTGTGATGGTTTGCTCTGATAAAGTCTCCCCTGTGCATTTACTGTGCACAGTTGACTAGAGAAGGATGATGCACAGGTTTAAATGTTCTTTCTGACCACTTAATTTCACTATTATCTCACATATAATTTACTACTGAAGTCTCTGACCTCTGGCGCATTCACTAGGAAGTGCTCAGAGTCTTTCCTTTACATACAACCTTCAGCACTTCCACATATTCAATTTCAAACATTCAAGTCAAGGGCTTTGTGAATGACTAAATACTGCTTTCTGTGAAAAGAGCAGTGTTTTTATCTTGTGTTGATGTATTTTCTATTGAAACAAGAAGTTTGGGTCGGGTATAGAAGCTCCTTTTTAAGTAGCCTATAGTCTATAGCCTTTAGTTTACATCACAGATGTAAATCTTGATTGGTTCACCATGATTGTGAACCATCAGAGGCAACTGGTATTAAGGGGAAGGATGTTGTCAATCTGAAGGGTATTTGATTGGACAAACGTTTATATGTGCCCCATCATCAGTGCTTATTTTTACCAAAAGATAAATGTTTATCAGCTAAAAGTCAATTTGGTCAGCTTTTATGTGCATAGCCTGTTTTCACCTCACAGTAAATAAACTTCGTCTCACATATTAACTTGTAATTATTTCTTGTATATTTGCAATTGTTTTGTCTTGTAATTGTGACTATATCACACAGCTGACTTTTTTCTCATAACTGCTACTTTAAATCTCAGAATGTAACTTTATATATCATAATTGTTACATTATATATCACATATGGCGCCTTAGTTTCTTGTAATTACAGTACAAGTCTCACAAAGTGACTTCATATTGCCAATGTGACTTTGATTCTCGTATATGTGAGACTTTATATCTCACAACTGCAACTATATCTCACAATTGCAACTTTGTTTCTCATAATTGCGGCTTTACAGCACATCTCACAAATCTCACAAAATGCCTTTACATTTCACAACAATTGTGACTTTATATTTCACGAATGCAACTTTGTTTCTCGTAACTGTAATTTATAATCTCACAACTGTAAAAACATAAAACACATTTGCAAATTGTTCTTGTAATTTAAGTGAAGTTATTAACGTAATTTCAGGAGGAGTACGCCCATCAAATTTTCCAATTAATAAATACAGCCTCTTACCACTTCCGTTGTTAGTTCTTTCGGCATCCCTCCTCCTCCCCATCTCCTCCTTTGATGCATATTTATTTATTGATCTTTCTGTCTATAGCTCGAGTAGAATAGTCTCTCTGAGCCCTCCATTGCAGACATCAAGCCAAATCTGTTTACCACTAATGCTAAGATTATATGGGCACACAAACTTGTGAAACTACAGTGTACAAAGTACCTTTATATTTAACAATTGCGACTTTTTCATAATTGCAACTTGACAGTATCGCACAAAATATCTTTACATCTCACAAATATGCCTTTGTTTCTCATAACTGCAACTTTATATTTCACAAAATGACTTATAACTCAATTGTAACTTTTATGATTTTGTCACTGTTGATATCTTTACAGTATATTTCAAAGTGACTTTATATCTTGTACTTGAAACTGCAACTTTATATCTCAAAAGTGTGACTTTTCACTTTTTACTACATCTATATACAGGCTTTATTCAAACTTTATCTCACAATGTTTTATTACCCTAAGGCCTTAATGTAGCTCAAACAATAGAACATGGCACTATAAAGCCAAGGTCATGGGTTTGATTCCCAGGGAACGCAAAAACTGATAAAAAAGTGTACCTTGAATGCAGTGAAAGTTGCCTTGGATAAAAGCGTCTGCCAAATACATAAATGTACTGTAAAAGTAGACACCAATGGACTTCCTTAAAGCATATATATGACCTCAAGGCTAACTAACATGCACTACACTTTTCACTCACTGCTGTTCTGAGGGATTTCACATTTAACATTTCCTTTCATATAGCTACTACCTTGATTAACACACACACATCTTGTTCCAGCAGGTAAAGAAAACACCAGCGCATGGTAAATAATTACAGCTAGCTATCAATCATGTCACAAAATCAGTTAAACTCCTAACATTATTCAAATCAATCTGAATGCAGGATAAAGATAATTGCATTTTATGTCATAACTCAGCATCAGGAAAAAACATTCCTGTCTTAGCCTTCCTATCCAGACATCCATTTGCAGAAACCAAAAGAGGAACAGATACGCAGACCAACCCATCAAGAGCCCACAGGGTATAGAATGCCACACCATCCAAAACCGGTTTCCACGGCAACCTGAGCCGAAAAGCCCGCCACAGCATTTACAGCAACCCTCAAGTATATATTTCCTCCAGAGTTCAGGGAAGGCGGGTGACCACTGCTATAATTCAATGGAGTAAGACATATCGCTCGCTGAAGAGCTGCTTTAACGCTTTGCCTTTGGCCACCTTTAAATCTAGAACAAACACGCTGTAAGCCCATGGAGGCATTTTTAGCTGCTGCGGAGATGCTTTTACGGGCGCTTTTTGGCACCACACGTGAATTTTCTGAACCACTGGACCGCACACACATCATTTTATGGGTATGAATTCAACCGTCCCAACTGAAGGCTGCGATTACAATACCCTGCACATTTCTGAGAAACACCGGAACAAAAAACGTACGCTAAGCTGAATTCCAAATGCTTCCCTGGAATTAGGGAACTCTGAGGGCAGAGGGCCTGTGTCAGATAGCTGTGTTTGTACACATGTAGCAAGACAATAGTCAGTTATTCAGAAAAGAAAAACGCCACAGGGGACGTATGTAGATTAATTTATCAAACATTCATCACAAACCATCAGTTTAATACCACAAAAAGTCATCTGTGATTTCTTAGACATCACATTATTGGATCACCTCAGGGACAATGGGGCTGTTGATGGCCATTTATATTTAACTAGGTAAGTAAATTATACATCAATGTAAACTCTTTCACGCTCAGATTCTAGGAAAGCATTCAAAGTCTCATAACGTGGCATCTGGGAGACAAAGCTGAAAACAAAATCGTGACAATAACAAACGCGGAGGGAGCGGGTAATCACAGGAGAAACTGACGTGTACAAATGTTTACGAATGATAGCATTTTTATGCACACACACACACAAACACTCTCTGACTAATAAGTGAGAGATTAGGAAATGACCTGTGTCATATTACAAACACCTGATCTGTAAATATTGATTACGCTTTGAGTAAACAGCACTGAATAAAAACAGCAAGTGACAGATGGAGAGAAAAACAATAAGAGAGCAGACCAGATGTAGTAGTTTGAGATTATGTTGAAAACAGTATCTCAACAAACGTGTCATACAAAATGTCATTTTTTTCCCCCAAATGTTTCAATTCTTGTATATAATTATTATACATGCAGTTGAGCTCGTAATAACTTTTACTTAAATATAAGTGAATTGGGTCACACTTTATTTTAACAAACCATTAACTACCACTTTTGCCCTAGTAAACTCCTATTTTGCTGTGTATTAATAGTAAGGTAGTTGTTAAGTTTGGAGGACTAGGGATGTAGAATATGGTCACGCAGAATATGTGCTTTATAAGTACTAATAAGCAGCCAATATGCATGCTAAAAAAAAAGTGAGAATTGGTCCCTATACTAAAGTGTTACTGTGAACAGCACAGAAATGGTGTTTTAAAAGTATGAAAAAAGAATTGGTAACCAGTCCGAGAACATAAATCCCATGTGGGCGTTTCAGGGTGTTATTACTGGGTGGAATCAGTGGGCAGAACAGCTTGTTTATGAATGAGAAATGAAAAGTATGACCCCACTAAGAACGTCACATGTATCAGCAAGCAACTGGTAAATAGTTTCAAATAAAAATGGCATAAAGTGTCTTAACTCATCTCACCTCATGGGGCAGGAAACAGTGTTTACCAACACATTATAAAACAGTGTTTTTCTCATGAATAAACATGAAAATATTGTACAACTACATAAAAAATTGACTTAATTCAAAATTGGTGGTAGCAAGGCAATATCTGCATTACAAAAATAGGTGTAAAATATATTTAAGGGTAATTTCTGTGGCCAATCAAACAATATATATATATATATATATATTAAATATATATAAAAAACAGTATGACAATAAATTTCATAATTTTTCTAGCCATATTAGATGTATAATGGAGTTTCAGTACATTCCTGTAACAAAATACAAAAAGTCACGCAAGGATACTGTCTGTTTCTCTTCCTTCGCTGTCTGTCATGTGTTTTCCACAGCTCAAGAGCGGAATGAAGTCCAGAAAAACACGACTTGTTATGTCACACAAACACCTGTTGGAGGACAGATGGCGGGATGTCTGCGGCCTGCAGGCTCTGAAGCAGACGCCGCACTGTGGCTTCTCTTCCGTTCCTCTGCGTCCACATCACCAGCCCAGCGAGCACCTGACTCTGAACCGCGAGGGGGTGCTCGGCGCAGCACCGGTACAGATCCGCATAGGACAGGCCCAGGTCCAGCAGCACAGACTTCCACTCTGAACTGAGACGAGTGGCCAAGCGGTTCAGATGCTGCGTGGTTGGAACAGTCGGAAGGATGTGGTCAGGAACACCACATTGAACTGAAAACAACAAAAAAACGTATGATTTCAGAAGTACAGTAAGTCGTTACACAAGCACATCTCATTGAAATAATTACAGCACAAAACCAAACAACAAATACTGTAAGGAAATCGGGCTGGGAATCGTGCGATTGTTTGCATTCAGAACTGGTTCCATTTTTTGTAACATTAAACCATTTATAGTTTTCTCTTTGCTCCACGCTGTATTTTTCACTGCGTGAGAACATGATGTGAGGCGTGAGAGCGGCATGGCTTGTCAGACATAGCAACAGTAATGAAGAGGGGCAGGTCTTTGCGAAGGGTCAGTTGGGATTGTTTGCATTCAGAACTGGTTAAATTTTTTCGTAACCGGATGATTTCTGTGACGTTCAGTTCTGTTAAGGTTTCTTTAACATCTCCTTTTGTGTTGTCCTTTTTGTTTGCATGCAACAACTAACATACAGCATGACCAGAGTTGTCCAATTCTCAAAACAAATGGTTCTTTTGAACTACAAGACAAGACTTGTGTTTATTTAGACGCAGAACGTCTTTACGGCCACATGAAACAGGAGATTTTCAGACGTGCATTCCAACTTCGCCTCAGCGCCAGGTGCTAGTCAAACGAGCACGGAAACGGTACAGGTGACGAATCAGCTTCAGTAGAACATCAGTGAACTGCTTTCAATTGTAATCAGTGAACAATAGTAATGGTATCAGTGATACTTGCCTTCAGTCATAAAAAAAGATGCCATTAAACAAATATTAAAAAATATACTGTCTTTATGTTGTTTCTATATTAATTTGAAGATTGATATTATTGCAATATAAAA
Organism: Sinocyclocheilus anshuiensis; assembly: GCF_001515605.1. Taxonomy (NCBI): domain Eukaryota; kingdom Metazoa; phylum Chordata; class Actinopteri; order Cypriniformes; family Cyprinidae; genus Sinocyclocheilus; species Sinocyclocheilus anshuiensis. The sequence continues at coordinate 651,400 of NW_015544166.1, forward strand.
CTATATTTAAAAACTTTGATGTTAGATGGGATTAATCGTGATGTTGTTGCTTTTTTTTATCCTTCATGTTAGACATGAGAAGGATTTGACTGTACTTAAAAATAAATAAATCCAAAATGTCTAAGTCCATGTCAAGTTCGTGTTCAAGTCCATCCAAGTTCATTCCTAATTGCAGTCTGAGTCCAAGTATGCCAACACTAATACTGTGTGTGTGTGTGTGTGTGTGTGTGTGTGTGTATATATATATATATATATGAACATGAAAAATAGTGTGTATTGACATCTTTCCGCAGTTGAAACAAAACACCTTCTGATGTTCATTCATGTTTATTTTGTGCTGTAACTAGTAAATGCTGTTTTTGCTATTATATTTAAAATTGTTTTGGCTGAATCAGAACTATCAAGTTTGTTACAAATGCAGTTCCAGGAAAATAAGAAACAAACACTGAAAGCAAAAGAATGTTTCCCAAAAGAAGGGAATGCTGTACAGCATGATTTATTCATATATGCTTCACTGTTATAATGCACTCAGGTTGCCACTAAACGGCTTAAGGTGACAAGCCATGCATGTGTAATTCTGACCTCAGTAACAGAAGTTTAAGGGGGTCAGGGGACAAAAACAGCATCTCTTATATGATGTAAGCATATTTATTTGAATTAAACACATTTCATGCACCTGAGTGGAACAGCTTAAACTGCTAAAAGCAGGAAAAAAGCAGTGATAAGTCTCTACATGAAGCAGCATCAGTAAGTCAAAACATATTTACTGGACTGACCGAGAATTTACATATAAGGCATAAATTAATTTAAATTAAAATTATACATACACATAAAAGCAAACACCATTTAATTATATTGGAAGAGAAGGACTAGGACAGATATTTAACCATTCAAAATCAGTTTCTTGGTAGCGACATCAACATCCAATCTTTCTGTCCCTGTGTAATAAAGACACGTCATTGTTTTCGTCCCAAGAGAATAGAGATGTGTTTTATTTGAGCAGTGGGGATGAATGGAGCAAAGGTCGGTTTGAGAGTTTGTTTTGAGTGTTCCCAAATTCTTCACAAAATCAAGGACGTCCATTGATTTCTGTCGTCAAGAGACAGGAGTGGCCACACCAGGCCATGAGAATAACAACTCTCTATCTCTAAGGCAGGACATTTTTAATAACTTCTGAGCAGAATCGAACACTCTTGCCATTGACATTTCATAAATTCTTTCCTATAATCTTCTATAAAGGATCCACATTGTTCAGAAACACATTTAAAAACAGTCATTATTTTTGCAATTACACTTGGTGACACTAACAGGTGCAGAAATGGCCCACTTCAGCTTTAAAGGGTGCAGAAAATATTCAATTCAATTCCTCTTCACTGTTATAAGCGCTCAAAAAACCAAGTACAGTAATTCTCTGCCATGGATTTGGACACTTTGCGGTAGTTTTTCACAGCTTTAAAGCTTCTAGACCCCTGGGACAAAGAAGATTAGTGTGTTGAGGTGGCCCAACCATCAGCAATAAACACCACAAAGAGGATTTCACACAGCAAGTGCTGGTTTAGTAAACAGGGGTGAGCTGGTAAAGATCCAACAGAGCCATAACATGTCTGTGGCAATACTTTATCTGATTAATGGCACACGGTGGTGGAGGTACACAAAGGAAAAGCGAAAAAAAGACAGTCAGAGACTAAGAGAATAAGATAAAGTGCAGAAAAAGACATTGGGAGTGAGCATAGAAATATAGGGTATCAGGGAAAGGAAAAAGCTATCCATAATAGTGGTCAAAAGAATGGCCAGAGATTGTTTTAATGTTTTGTATTAAAATAAAAGTTTTTAAATATTAATATTGCAATAATATTATGTTATTATTACATAAAAAATATAAAATATGAATACTATTATTTTTTATATTAACAAATTCATTTAAATATATTCTTAAATATAATAATAAAATAAACAATAAAAAAATCTTACAAATCTTTAAGTACACACTGTCATTTGAACAATGAGTAGTAATGATGCTGAAGTACAAAAAAGCTTCATTCTGACAAGAAAATTACAAATTTCACAGATTTCAACTTGTGGTTCAATAAGTGAATCAGATTTATTAACCACTCTGATGGATTCATTTAGTTAATTCAGTAAAGGGATACTTTAGATGGATTATTTGTGACTCATTAAACTTCTGTGGTCACATTCTGTGTTTGTTTTTGTGTACAGTTTTGCCATTGTACTCAATATATTCGCAGGCATATTTATCACCCGTTTATTTTATTTTGCTGACAAAAATGTCTGATACTGTATTGGTTACCAAAAGTTATTTTTGAGAATCAGCCTCGCACTAAATATGATTAAAAAAGTACAAAACTAAAAACACAAATCGGTTATGTTTCGACAAACTAATGTAAAATGTTTATAGCACAATCACGATTAAAGCTGATGAAAACAAAAGAAAAAACTGGTAAAGTAAAAAGAGGTTTTATTTGAATTTTTAAATCAAAATGAATACATTAGATAAACGTTTAATGGATAAAAAGTATAGTGTAGAAAGAAAGAACGAAAACAGAGAGAGAGAGAGAGAGAGAGAGAGAGAGAGGGTGCTCTGCAAAGACCATTGCCTGGGTTTCGGCGAAATGCTTAACTTTTCTGAGAATTGTTTCTTTTTTATAGGATGGAGCATTCCAGCTTCAATTTCCACGCGCACAGTGGACACTTAACTCCAGATTGCTGGAGGGAACAGATTGTGCACTTTAAGAACAAAAAGTATGCAGAAGCCTTGATCTGAGGGGACAGTTACCATACCTTAGCCTTAAGAGGCCGTATGGAGACACATGTAGCTCTGATGTACAGTATATATAGCCTATCCATCACGCTTTTGTTATATGAAGTGTCCGTGAGTTCGTTCATAACAGCAGAAAGTGTTTACATAATGAATTAAACATCCCTGTGAGAGGATGCAGTAAATTTGAAGGACTAGGAATATGTTTTTTTTTTGTTTTGTTTTTTAAAAAGGCAATACAAATACAGATGTGAGCGAGCGTGCATGTGTGTGAGAGTTTGAATTTCCTAAAACAGGTCACTCTGTCTCTCTAGGAAAAGTAAATTCGTTAATTTTGGGCAGGGTGATAGTGAACCGCCCACACACAGCCTCTAGGGAACAGCAAGCTGTGTCATATCTCTGGAAAATTCCACGAAATCTCACAATAAACCCTGCTTTTCAACAAGCGTGACGTCACAGGACTGGGCTTGTTTATCTGAAGTTAAAAAGAGGGAAAGTCACAGGCATATATATCATCATAATATACAATATAAACCAGAGAATTTCACATCTAACCTCACATAAACCTGCAGGATAGTATCACAATGTGACATTAATGTTCCTGTTTCCTCTTGAAGAGAGATGGGGACAGTAGAGGAGGGTTCATTGAGGACATTTAGGCTCAATACAGGTGTTTGTGAAGACTGATCATGTGAAGATTGAAAATTGATCATGATGACACAGAACAAACATGATCATGCTAACAATCCAGGCACAAATTACACTGAAAAAAAATGTTTCAATCATCCAATTAAAAAAATTTAGGGTAATGATTCACATCTATATTTTTTAACTTGAGCCAATGAAAAATAAATAACTTGCCCTTAAAAATTTTTTCAGTGTACTTCAAATTAGCCTCAAATTAAATATAAGCACAATTTTTGATCATTAAAATTGATTTTTTTTTTTTTTATTAAAACAGCCTGACTATGGTGGTTTGATGTGATTGGCTTCCTCTGAGGCTGTACATTACAAAAATGTCTGATACTGTATTGGTTACCAAAAGTTATTTTTGAGAATCAGCCTCGCACTAAATATGATTAAAAAAGTACAAAACTAAAAACACAAATCGGTTATGTTTCGACAAACTAATGTAAAATGTTTATAGCACAATCACGATTAAAGCTGATGAAAACAAAAGAAAAAACTGGTAAAGTAAAAAGAGGTTTTATTTGAATTTTTAAATCAAAATGAATACATTAGATAAACGTTTAATGGATAAAAAGTATAGTGTAGAAAGAAAGAACGAAAACAGAGAGAGAGAGAGAGAGAGAGAGAGAGAGGGTGCTCTGCAAAGACCATTGCCTGGGTTTCGGCGAAATGCTTAACTTTTCTGAGAATTGTTTCTTTTTTATAGGATGGAGCATTCCAGCTTCAATTTCCACGCGCACAGTGGACACTTAACTCCAGATTGCTGGAGGGAACAGATTGTGCACTTTAAGAACAAAAAGTATGCAGAAGCCTTGATCTGAGGGGACAGTTACCATACCTTAGCCTTAAGAGGCCGTATGGAGACACATGTAGCTCTGATGTACAGTATATATAGCCTATCCATCACGCTTTTGTTATATGAAGTGTCCGTGAGTTCGTTCATAACAGCAGAAAGTGTTTACATAATGAATTAAACATCCCTGTGAGAGGATGCAGTAAATTTGAAGGACTAGGAATATGTTTTTTTTTTGTTTTGTTTTTTAAAAAGGCAATACAAATACAGATGTGAGCGAGCGTGCATGTGTGTGAGAGTTTGAATTTCCTAAAACAGGTCACTCTGTCTCTCTAGGAAAAGTAAATTCGTTAATTTTGGGCAGGGTGATAGTGAACCGCCCACACACAGCCTCTAGGGAACAGCAAGCTGTGTCATATCTCTGGAAAATTCCACGAAATCTCACAATAAACCCTGCTTTTCAACAAGCGTGACGTCACAGGACTGGGCTTGTTTATCTGAAGTTAAAAAGAGGGAAAGTCACAGGCGTATATATCATCATAATATACAATATAAACCAGAGAATTTCACATCTAACCTCACATAAACCTGCAGGATAGTATCACAATGTGACATTAATGTTCCTGTTTCCTCTTGAAGAGAGATGGGGACAGTAGAGGAGGGTTCATTGAGGACATTTAGGCTCAATACAGGTGTTTGTGAAGACTGATCATGTGAAGATTGAAAATTGATCATGATGACACAGAACAAACATGATCATGCTAACAATCCAGGCACAAATTACACTGAAAAAAAATGTTTCAATCATCCAATTAAAAAAATTTAGGGTAATGATTCACATCTATATTTTTTAACTTGAGCCAATGAAAAATAAATAAGTTGCCCTTAAACATTTTTTCAGTGTACTTCAAATTAGCCTCAAATTAAATATAAGCACAATTTTTGATCATTAAAATTGATATATTTTTTTTTTATTAAAACAGCCTCACTATGGTGGTTTGATGTGATTGGCTTCCTCTGAGGCTGTACATTTCATACATTCAAACGTGATTTCAGTACATTCCATTTTTTATCAGGCTTCAGACGTTCCATCTCATTCCTTATGACTGCAATTCTGCTGCCCAAGTAAGGAATTCCAGTTGGATTACTGGATGTGCTCTAAATGGAAAATACTGCAGACTGAAAGATAAGATTACACCTCTTTCCAATGGAAATGTCCAGTCAAAAATATGTGGCTTATGGTTGTACATCTAAAGAAAAAAGAATGGAATGAATAATTAAGTTTATGCATGAAAATACATCCTTTGTGGAAAGTACACACTCACACGAAGACTATCAGACCAGAGCTATTAATGTGAATTAAAAACATGACAAATTTGTTATTTTTTAAAATAATTGTAATTAAGACAATTACATAATAAAAATAATTGTTTAATTTTAAAAAATCAATGTACATAATATAATTTACATTTATATAATTATGTATATAAAACAAAAATATAACATTACATGTATATAAAAATTATATATAAAATTAAATGTGTGTCCGTGTGTGTGTGTGTATATATAGATAATACACACACACACATACATATAAATTCTATATTATATAAAATTTATTATTTTATTTATATAGAATGTATTCTATTATATATCATTATTATTATTTTATATATTAAAAATATTACAATAATTTAAAAAAATTACTGATTATGTTTTTTGGTTGGCTCTGGCCTAACAACTTTGTTGTCAGTGATCAGTATCGCTTCCACAAAGAATATATTTTCTTGGGTAAATGTATATGTTTGCCATTTATAACTTATGTTATTATTTAACTTTTTTAAATAAATAAAAAATGTTTATTTAAAAAAAAAAGACATTCTGGAAAAAAACTGCTTGCAAAAATAAATTGTATTTCTCAGTAAAAATATGAGCAGGGAAAGTACAAATCTGAACTGACTGGGCCAGCACAAAAGCACTTATGGTTTGTTATTTTTCAGATGACTGACACAATCAGTTATTAATCCAGCTCCATATAAATCAGAATGGCAGCAATGCATGCAGACACAAAATCTCTCTGTTGTCGAACTATAAAGATTTGCCTAGACAAGCAACTTGAGACAGATGGTTTCGTGTTATGAAGTGGCTCAAAATGTTCTAATGGAGCATAAATCTAAGACCTATTAACTGTCCTTAATAGAGCCCATGTGTAAGCCTTGGCTTTGGCCACATGAACAAAAAACAATCTTGGGTGGCTAAATTGGCTGTGGACGCTCAACATCTGATCTCGATAAATCTCCCAATCATCTACAAAACTGCACCAATATGAGAGTGTCGTCTCTGTTCGTCAATACAAAACATTCCTAACAGACGCAGCACATCAAGGAGTCAGTTCGAGTGTAGAGTCCAGCTGGAACGGCCAGGCGCTACAGCCCGCTTCCACATTCTGACAGGAAGACTCTCCTCAAGCCAATGTTCCTGGAAATCAGACTGTACTAGAGATGGGTGGAGGGAACGGAAGAGGAGAGTCAATGTGATGTTCCAACAAAAACAAGTGAACAGCACTGTGCTGGCTTGTTTCAAAAGCAAATTATTAAAAGTTCCTTCCTGCATTCGTCCGTGGGCGAGGCAGAGAGGCGACAAGTCACACGAGGAGAAGAGTCCAGCTTAGCCGACACTAATGTGATTGTTACTAGGAACAATCTTGCTTGCTATTATAAATTAACTTGCTTATAAGTTTTATACGCATCAAACGTTCGGTTAAGCACGTTTTCCTAACATAACGACTCACTCGTTGAATCTATTTTTTGCTATGTTGCTGACCTGATCTGTTCAGTTCACTGTAATTATATCAAAAAATGGCTTTGAAAAACCAAGATCTTAGAGATCGATCCCACATGTTACGATGACTTCACTGTTACTACATTGTAACGTCTGGACCAATCAAACACACAATTTTTCATTTGATTTAACAAATCAGTTATTCATTAGATTAACAAATCGTCACAGTCCCCTCACCCAATAAACTGGATGCCAGGATGTCTGCAACGACACCAGGCCCCCCCGGTTACCATGGCAACCCTGACACCAGATACATTTACGACCTAATGGAATGTAAGTAGGGAAAATCACTGCCTTTTTCTTAAGGAAGAGACACAATGCACAGTAGAAATGGACTTTTCTACTAATTAATTCATAGGAAAACCTTTCTTTGAATGAACACACATATCCTTCAGGTCATGGTGTATGTTGTCTTTGATATTTTTAGACTATTCTATGCATGCTTATGATGGAACCCATTCCTGTCATCTTGCCATATGTAATCATACCATGTTTAGTATCTATGAATTCGCCTTCTGATGATCGAAACGAGCGTGTATATTATATGTTGGTACATAGGCAATATATTAGTGTCCTGAGAATCTGTAGTAATTTCGATTCAAGTTCCATTTGCAAAGTACCATGCCCTCACACAAAGGGTCATAAAAACTCCCCAGTATCTCAAAACTCCCACTTGGGACGTCAGCCTTTCTCATTGGACAAGCCCATTTTGAGAGGCGGGAATCTTCCGAGACATTATTCATATTTCCCCATGAGCTGATTCGCTACAACATACTAGAATGATGCTGGTGAAAATGGTGTAGCTTTATATATAAGAAATTAGAAATGAATACTTTTATTCAGCAAGGATACATTAAATAAATCTTTTAATCATTAAATAAAAATTTATGTAAAAATATATTTTTATTTCATAAAAATATTGCATTGGTTTCTGAAATATAATATGACACTGAACACTAATGGCTGATGAAAATTCAGCTTTGCCATCACAAGAATAAATTAAATCTTAAAATTCATTTAAAGAGATAAGTGTTATTTTACACTGTTATAATATTCCACAATATTACTGTTTTTACTGTATCAAATAAATGCAGCTTTGGTGAGCATAAGAGACTTCTTTCAAAAACATAAAAATACTTAAAGACCTCAAAGTTTGGAATGGTGTTAGTGTATATTAAGAGTTGGAACCATTCAGGGGTTCTAAAATATAAATCATATGTACTACTTTTTTTTTTGTCCTGTTTGGAGCTTAACATTACCTGCTCACTATGAACTCAGGATCTCTTAAAGGGATAGTTCACCCAAAAATGAAAATTCTGTAATTAATTTCTCACCCCCGTTCTGTTCCAAACCCGTAAGTGTCAGGGATTCATCACAGTCACTTCAGTCACCATCCAGGATAATTACCCGATCACAGTCACCTGAGTTCTGATCACCCGCACCTGCTGTCACCAATCAAGCCACACTACAAATACACACACAGCACAGTCACTCACTGTCCGGTCTACCGTTCACTCCTACGAACTTCTCTGGACTCTCTCTGCCAAATTCTCCTAGAACGAATTACCTGCTGTTCATCCCGCGATCCTCCAACGACTCCTTGGAAACTGTTCCACGATCTCCAACATAACCGGCATCCGATCCTCACCATCAGAACTCAGATAAGCACCCTGGAACCATTCACTGTGTTGACACTCACCTGCCTTTACACACCTATTCCAGTCATCCCCTTTCCCAGTCAATAAAACCATCCTGATTTGCACTTACCTGTTGTGTCTGGCCTTGCTTTGTGACAGTAAGACCTTCGTTCATCTTTGGAAAACAAATTAAAATATTTTTGATGAAATTCGAGAGCTTTCTGACCTCGCAGCTACGTAACTAACACTTTCAAGGCCCAGAAAGGTAGTAAGAACATTGTTAAAATAGTCCATGTGGCATCAATGGTTCAACCGTAATTTTATGAAGCTACGAGAATACTTTTTGTGCCAGAGAAAATAAAAATAACGACTTTATTCAACAATTTCTTCTCTTCCATGCCAGTCTCTGTGCGTCGTGGTACTGTCGTGAACGCGCGAAGTCTGACGCGGAAGAGAAGAAATTGTTGAATAAAATAGTTATTTTTGTTTTTGCAAACAAAATTATTTCTTCAAAAAAATATATATTTGTGTCCACTTGAGGAAAAAAAACATCATACAGGTTTAATACAACAGATTTTTAATTTTGGTTGCACTATACCATCCAGCAGCCCTATAGCACACAAAAAACTAAATTCTGTGCTTCTGTTATACAGAAACAGGATTGTATGTGAATGTTTTACCATATGTACGCCATATGCCGTCAGATAATATTATGTGCTGGATATCTACTTTAGTTCTCAAGCTTTTTTATAGTCTTTGTGGGCGACACTGGCATACACTCTAAAAGTAAACACATAGAGAACGGTGCAAAAGCTCTTGAGCTGAATTGGCAGCTGCTGGGTATTACAGAGGGTGACTAACAACGTATAAGGGATTGACCTGAAGATATAAGACACACGCAAATGCAGCTGTGCAAATAACAGATACTACAGTCATCGTGGTCTGATGACTGGGAGCACCAGTCTGGTGGACACATGTTACTGATCATGTAGAGCAGTGTTTGTCAACTTCCTAGACATTCTGGTCTGATAGGGAATGCAAAAACAATGCTAAATGAAAACAATGAAAAGGCAACTAAGTTTGAAAAACTAGGGTAGCATATGGTCTTGCAGAATGTGCTTTATAAGTAATAATAAACAGCCAATATATTAATAATAGGCATGCTAATAAGCAACTAGTTAATAGTGAGAATTGGTTCTCATACTAAAGTGTTACCATCATTAGTTTGAATACATTTCTATTTTTGACAGTTCTTTGGCTAAAACTGGCAAAGTAAAGAACAAAACAACTACAAAAATATGGCCTTTTGTCTGATCAAGGTCTCATACAAGCCAATTTGGAAAAGAAAGCTCCCAGAATGACTCACAACTGCACTAACAAGCAGTCACCAAGGGTTCTGAACATGCTAACTTCTGCTATAATGGAAGCCAGTTGTGATAAATTTGTCTAGAGGCCTGCCACAGAACATTTAGCCTTGTAAACAACTTAAAATTCAAAACCTTACAGCATCAGGTACGATAATTCCCAGAACCCCTAAGTGAAGGCTTAAGGAACCATTTGCATAATTTTCCTTAAAGCGAGCATCTCATAAATAAACATGCGAATACGCATGACTCGCAGGTGTGCAAATGCACTTTAAAACGAGGATATTGTGTCCCCACATGACTGATCTCGATTTCAGAGTAGGTAATAAGATCATAAGGATGGTGCTTTGTTAAATTCAACCAGAACATGCGTCTCATTTATTAATGTGTCCGTGACACTGCAGAGTCAGAGCCTGTCACAACGATGGAGAGTGAAAGCAACTTGAATGAAAAACATGTTCCCATGCCAACAGAATGACATCATTGGTGTCAAGATCCAAATTCATAGTGACATGAATATTAATAATATGAGCAGCGGATGACAATAAAAGCGGGAAAGGAAGAACAAAGCACCACAACCGTTTGTGTCCCTGAACGGCCCCTGACGACTCAAACCTATTAAGCTAAGAAGAGCTTTAAAATTAAAGCGAGTACTTAAGTGTGAAGAATGCTTGCTCAGAGTAGCGCTCGTCCTCGACTTCCAAGAAATTTGCAAGCACGCTTCTTTTTTCCCTCCATTTCTTTTATGCATTCTCTCTAACTCCACCCCATCCCCCAATTTATTACCATCTGAACCATAATAAAATCTTCAGCTCAGTAACTGGAGACAGGAGGGAGAGGGAGAGCAGCCAACAAACGGCTCTGATTATATTTTTCCTAGAAAGGAGGATGCTCGGCGAGAGTGCTGGGCCACAGAGCTAGTGCCAGGAATCAATGCAGCTTTCATGGAAAACCAGGGCAGGGCAGCGCACCAAGCCGGCCTGGCCTTGAGAGACTCAAAACACAACTTCAGCTCTTTTTTTTCTTTTTATACCTCGCTCTCCTGCTTTTCTTTTTATGTCTTGTTTTTCTAGGAGGGAAGGGGTTTGGGTTTTTTTCAAAGGTGTTCTGGGGTTCGGTTGCCTGACTAAAAAGGGGGATGCGGAGTGTCAGTGTAGGGTTGTTTGTTAGTGGGTGTTCCGTTCTCACATGGGGAAACAACAGAAAGCAGATAATAAGCCGTCTTTCAGCGAAACAGCAGCTGAAATATACATAGTGCATGCAGAGAACTCCTTTGTTTTTACAAACGTCTGAAACCAGACTGGTGTGGATGTAAATAAGGCATTTTACAGACTGTAAATATGCAAAAACATTCGTTTTCAAATCATATGGAAATTTGCTATGCTTTAAATGCATGTCCTGTAGGCTCTCTGAATTAGTAACAATCAAGTCAAGTCAAGTCAAGTCTGCTTTATTGAGGGTTTAGTGTTAGGGATTAGTGTTAGGAAGGGCAATTAAAGCACTTGTTATTTAACCCTCCGGTCAGAAACGGGAGATGTAATAGCTTGACCTCTAGCTTTCATAACCTCATCTCAATTAAAAAAAATAATAGTTTCATTATGAGACAGAGCGTGAAATCAGGTTAAACTGGAAAGCAATGCGAGGGAATAGAAACACATCTGACTAAAAAATGCTTTATGTGTAGTGCAACTGGTGCCTTGAAATGGCTTAGAATGATGTTATAAAATACAATTATGTTTTAGTTGGTGTGTTATATTGTGATATTTACTTTATTTTATTTATATATTATTATTTGTATTTTATTAAAAACTACACAATACAACTATAACTATTAATATCTATTATATTTTATTAAAATAAAGTTATGCAACGATTAAACAGAGTATTATATATTATATATCTATTCTCTCTCACACATGTGAGACATGCCTGCCTCAGTGTCTGGAGACATTTGTTCAAACAGTGTAGGTTTGCATATCCACCTAATTTTTCAAGGCGTAAGTAATGTATACTATTTTCTGTGAATATGTGAGACTTCATTAAGGGCTATAGATAAATAACTAGGCCTAGAAGATAGTAAAGTACAGTATACTATAAAACGATTTGCACTACAAATCAATGTGTTTATGAATACGATAATAAAATAATGTGATAAATAATACAATTATTTAAATAAATTTACAGTAAGTTACAAATGGCCACACCCACTCTTATGTTAACAATAAAGTTCACACACGTGTGTGTGTGTGTGTGTGTGTGTGTGTGTGTGTGTGTGTGTGTGTGTGTGTGTGTGTGTTGTGTGTGTACTCTTATGTTAACAATAAAGTTCACACACGTGTGTGTGTGTGTGTGTGTGTGTGTGTGTGTGTGTGTATGTGTGTACCTGGAATTTTCTATGTTATGAGGACCAAATGTCCCCACAAGTATAGTAATAGGCTACCAGTACATTTTAAAACAAGCGTATAAATCGGGCTATTCTGTAAATGAGGACATTTATAGCATTTGTGCTTACTTGTACTTACTTTCTTTTTGTTTATATTATTTATGAATCGTATTTTTCGAATTAAAGATAGCCCAAAGGGATGTTCTGTCAGATGTGGCTCAAACGATAGCCAAGTACACCCACGTAGGACTCACCTGTGAAGGACGGAGGAGGAGACTCGGTGTCTTCAGCACACAGTCGCAGTAATTTGTCTTTGATCCAGGGAAAATCTTTCTCTAATGACTGAATAAAGTGACGGAAGGCGTGCGAACACCGAGTGGGCAGAATATCCAGCAGCTTTAGCGTTTTTTTCCTATTTGACGACTCGGACTGAATCTCCTCTAAATGACGCTCCGTTAAGATCTCCTCCTGGTATAAATACTGTATGATCATGTCGTCCACTAAAAGCTCCTCGGCCAGAAAAAGCCGCTGAGATCGGAGCAGTTTTTTGTGTTTTGGGTCCATATTTGAACCCGATGACCCAGTAAAAACCACAGTCTATGGTAAAAAACCAGATTGTTAACCATAACTGACTGAACTATTAAGAGTTTACTACAACGCCGGGAAAACGTCGGCGAATTCTTCGTTAACCTATCAATAATTGTTGGTAAATGCATATAAAGGGGTGTTTGTGAATATATATCACATAAATATCATAAGTTTGCGCTGTGTAATACATTGTGTATTACACATGACTTTTCCGCGTAATGTCGCATTAATTTCTACCGGCTGGAAACGAGGAGCAGGAGGAACTAATGTTTGGCATCATTGTTGTTCCCGCATTTGTGTAATGTGTGTAAATAAAATTAGTAATTTAGGCTAATCATTATGCAGAAATAATTATCACAAACAAAAATACCCTGAGAAATTGTATTATAACCTAACATAATAGAGCTGTTTTTATCCTTTCCAGGCACAGAGACACCCATCCAGAAACCTTCAATATAAAGCTGGATTTTCTAGGTTAATACATTCAAATATTAACAAGCGTTCTGTATTATTAATGCAACACATTTATATAAACCTTTAGAATGTGTTGTCTTTACTTTCACAGACATATATAGTTTATTGTGGTAACAATAACTAGAGCAACTATTGCTCTAAATATTGATATTTTAGCTTAAACTATAGTTACCACAGTAAACGTTTGTGAAGGATTATTATTACAGTCTTTTTTCTGTCTCTCTTTCACTCTCTTCTTTTCACATGATGTAGAGCGAGTGATATTATTGAGTGATGCTCTTGTCTTTCCAGTTTGTCCTGTGATGACTCTTACAAAAACATTGTATATAAAGCTGCCTATTGCTGACATTGTCCCCTGATTAGGAAAGTTCTGTTGGATATATTTTCTTGTCCTCTTGACATTCGGTTAAACCACTTGTTTGAAACGCTAAGCTTTCTTTTGCCATTAAAGTGGCTTTAGTCTTTCAAACACTGGCTATGATTTTGTAGAGCAACAGTTGTTCCAGGAAGAGCGGATTATTTAAATATCATGGCATTTATGAGCTGCAAGAAGTTGGATGTAGGCTATCTATGTAAATCCCCCTTGGTATTATTTGTATAATCCTGAGGGTCCATACCATCATTGCCTTTTGCAGCGCTCAACCCTGTGTCCTCAAGCAAATAATGCGCTATATGTTCAATTCATTTCATTTATGGTATGGCTCTTTATATAACCATACATAAGGCCTGCTTTACCAACAAGCACGTTTTACACTAAGCCTTTTAAAATCTGTTAGAAGGGATTTTCCTTTCAGAGAATCCATTATTTTTGAGGCTTAAGGACTTCAAACCAAATTGGAAGCATATAATAAGGACATGGATATTTGTGTAAAACTGTACTATACAGTCACTACATGTTTCAAACATTTTAAATTTTTTGTTATTAATCTTATCCATTTAATCTACTGTTTTATCATTCTAATGGTAATAATCTGTTTCATATTATCATAGCTCTGAATGATGTTCCATATGTTGTGTTTCTGCACATGGCACCACTCCTGCCTCAAGTTTGAATGAACAGTTTGATATTATCATCATCTGGTCTTGATAATGCCATAATGATACAAAAGGTGTCACATGTGCTTTTGCGAACCGTTTTTTATCAGATGTATAGTACAACATGAAGACTTTGAGCTGAAGTAGTCCACTGAATTGTTTTGTGCATGTGGTATGAGGTGAGAGTTCAATAGCCCTCGCCCCTGAACTGATCTTTTAAATCCTGTTTACTTGACCGCATGAGCTGTTAAGATGTTCACCAAGCCAGTGTCAGGTCCGGTCATGTAAAGAGATGTGAGATCCAGAATATTCCTCACTGGGTCAGTTTAGGTCCTCTTGCCCTCAACCACTGTCAAGTTTCAGGTCAACATATGTGTTTGTGCATCTTTCTACATTTAATTTATTATTCCCTGTCACTTGGAAGATTTCTACTGAAATCCCATCCAACTACCTAACGTTTTGTCTAAAGAAAAATGACTAATTGTGGATATTAAAATATATTAATAAAATATAAATGATAAAATATGCTAACTGTATCATTGTCATTGGTCCTACATGATCAGAGACAAAAATAACTAATACTGCTTCCCTTAAAAACTATATTATATTCCATATTAAACTGCATACAGCTTTATTTTCATGCTGTGTCAGAAGTAATATACTGTATATATAAAAGTATATATGATGAACAACAACACATGACATTTTGCTCTGTGCCATTTTTTATTTAACAAAAATAAAGCCAAAATGGAAAAAACATTTGTGACAAAGTTAGGACACCCTTACTATTAACATAGGAATTAAGAGGGTAAGTAGCAGTCAGACACTGCTAATCAAATGCCTTTGATTAACTGATCGTCAGCAAGTGTGAGCATCTCTATAAAAGCAGAAGTTTTGGCAGTTTGATGGTCTGGAGCCTTCAGGTGTGTTAACACAATGCCAAGGAGGTAAGACATCAGCAATAATCTTAAAGAAGCAATTGTTGTTGCCATCAATCTGGGAAGAGTGACACAGCAATTTCTAAACAATTTGAAGTCCATCATTCTACACTGAGGAAGATTATTCACAAGTGGAAGACATTCAAAACAGACACCAATCCTCCCAGGAGTGGACGTCCCAGCAAATTCACCCCAAAATCAGACCGCGTAATGTTCAGAGAAATGGCCGAAAACCCAAGAACTACACTGCAGACTACGGGCCTCAGCTAACATGTGAAACCATAAAGTTCATGACAGTACAATTAGAAAAATATGGGACAAGTATGGCATGTTTGGAAGGCTTGCCAGAAAAAAAGCCTCTTCTATCTAAAAAGCATGGCAGCACATTTTAGGTTTGCAAAGTTGCATCTAAACAAACCATAAGACTTCTAGAACAATGTCCTTTGAACAGATGAGACCAAGGTGGAGATGTTTGGCCATAATGCCACGTTTGGTGAAAACCTAAAGAGCATTTCAGCACAAACACCTCATACCAGAAGTCACACATGCTGGTGGAGGGGTGATGATTTTGGGCTTGTTTTGTAACCACAGGACCTGGGCACCTCACAGTCATTGAGCCGACCATGAACTCCTCTGTATCCCAAAGTATTCTAGAGTCAAATGTGAGGACATCCGTCCAACAGCTAAAGCTTGGCCAATATTGGGTCATGCAACAGCACAATGATCCCAAGAAAACCAGCAAATCTACAACAGAACGACTGAAAATAAAAGAATCAAGGGCATAAACAAATGCCCTCAATCCTCAATAAACTAGACTAAACGTTGTAAAGAAGAGTGGGACGAAAGTCTTCCAGAATGATGTGAGAGACTGATTAAGTCATACAGAAAATGATTAATTCAAGTTATTGCTGCTAAAAGTGGATCTACAGGCAATTGAATCATAGGGTGTCCTAACTTTGTCACACATGGTTTTTCCATTTTGGCTTAATTTTTGTTAATTAAATAATAACACAGTGTGATAAATGTGATGTTGTTCATCTGAGGTTTTATTTTCCAAATTTTAAGACCTGTCAAGGACCAGATAATTTTTTATGATGTCCTCCTGATACAGAAAACCATGGAATTCAATAGGGTGTCCTAACTTTTTCATGACAGTATATATATATATATATGTATAATAAAATATAAACACATTAAATGTATAATCATCATTGGTCTTATTAATTATCACAAACATAAAAATTATACTATAATTTATGAAAATGGTCATGGTAACACAAAGGTTAAAATATCATTTATAAATTTTGTCAAAAGATGTCAAAATATCATAGACAAAATTATTTATGTCTTAAAAATTCATAAAGATAAATTATGTATTCTAGGTAACACTTTATAACATATAAATTATAACATAATTTAGATACAACATTAAAACAAAAGTCCTGCAAGGAGTCATTGATGTACGTACACACACACACACACACACACACACACACACACACAAACACACACACACACACACACATATATATATATATATATATAGGATGTCAGGTTTTGTTGGTGTAACTTTAAACATTAAGTTATTTGTAGTAATTCAAGTAATTTGGATAGGATGACGCTGTTCTTCTAACATGCTGAAGCCAACACTTACATGTGTTTGTGACTGCAGAAACTGTGACGGTGCACTTGTGGGGTCAATTACATCCAATTTCCATGTAAAATCCAATGAAGTTTAGATTACCTGGAAAACAGTGCTATCGCCACGTTATCTTTGACTAAACAACTCTTTTGTGCTGTGACAAGGAGAACTCCTGCTTTTAGCAGCTCTTTCTTGGGAACGGTGTCAATATTTAACAGAGAAATAGTTACTTTCTTGCACTGATCGGCTAGCCGGTTGCCTCTCGAGGAAACGTCTGCAAATATACAGTCTTTGTACACACAGTTCACTCTAAAAATCCCTGGAAAATATGGAGTGACTCAAATTGTTGACTCAGAATTTCCATGCTTTGGTGCAAGCTAAAAAAACATGGAGGGGACAAGAAAAGCTGTAGAAATGGAAAATGGACTGGGCAAATTGGGAGTGGAACTTTCCAAATCAGGTGGCAAAGACAAAACACTTTCAAAGAAAAACGCCTGAAAATGTACACAACAAAAATACTTATAAATTCAATATTATGATGCAAAATTCTTGCAAACACTGTTGGATTAAAAAGTGAATCTTCTAAACAACCAAACAAACAATTTCCATACAAACACCAAATACACTTGGATTATCTGTATATTTTCAGAACATTAGAAACCAGAACTCCATTTAGGATGTGGGTTTACTAAAGGTTTGAGAGGTTGCCAGGTTGTGGGTGTGTGACCTTGATGATGGGTGTTATTATCTGTTCTGCACATGATTGGCTCATTTTGGGGCAGAAATAAAAGAGTGAAGTTGTTGTAGAAAACAAACACTGTTTTGTTTTGTTTTTTTAATGAAATCATATTTCCCAAGTCCTCTATCAGACATTACCAAAAAACACACAGAACAGGAATTAAAGCTATGCTTGCTTTTATTTCTCACTTTTTAGGAGACAATCCATTCACCCCTGATGCAGCACAATGTTGTAAAATGATATTAGTGGAATTTTGTAGTGGCAAAGAGATCATATCAGACTTACTACCCTAGATATACCATGTCTTCAAGGAAGACGACGAATAATATTGACAATAGTATACTGGATCTTAGAGATGTTGGCAGAATTACCTTTTATGCTGATCTGAGATCAGCTTCCCAATGATTTAAGAATTTCTGTTAGATTGGTTTATTAAATTAAGTCATATTAAATAAGGAACTTCTTAATTTAAAAATAATGGCAAAATCAAGCACCAACCTGTAATCATTTTTAGCGCAATGCTTTTTAGATAATACTATTCGAATGCTTTAACTGAAAGACTAAGCATAGAGAGAAAATGCAGGAATTTAGCACCCAAGAACAATGGTGAATAGAATACATTGAGCGACCCATTCTTGAAGGGATAAAATTATGTATGTTTCATTAAACCAAAATAGAAAGGTCAGATTAGTGAGGAACTTCAGAGGAAAATCCAATTTTTCTTATAATCTCTCCACAAATAGCAGTAAGGAGAGAATAAAAAGCTTCTGACCTAGTACGTCTTTTTTTTTTTTTTTTGGTCTGTGTCAAAAATTACGATTCAGTATAGAATCAAATATTGTCCGAATACGACCAATCAGCATGCAGGTTTATCACGACGCCCTCCTGAGGTAGGGTTAACACAGGCCAATACTTCTTGACCATATGCAACAAAAGCTGAAACAAACCATGCTGCTAAATTACCTCTTGGTTCAGAATGTGCAATAAAATACTAAGCCGGTGGTATATTTTATTTGCAAAGTACGCACCCTTAAATGTTGGGGAATGGCGAGGACCCATTTAAGCAAGTTTGAGCTTTTAAATTAAAAGTTTTTTTTATATACACTGCCATTCAAAATTTAGTATGTTAGGGGTTAGTATGTTTTTCCAATATTTTTGAAAGTCTCTTATGCTCAGCAAGGCTGCATTGATTTAAAAAAAAAATCAAAAATAGAGCAAAAAAGTTGTGAAATTTCAAACTGTTTTCTATTTGATAATATATTCAAATGTAATTTATTCCTGTGATGAGGTGAATTTTCAGTAGCCATTTCTCCAGTCTTCAATGTCACATAATCCTTCAGAAATCATTGTGCTGCTTAATTATGTTTGATGAAACTGCACTACATTTTTTTTTCAGGATTCTTCAAAGTTCAAAAGAACAGAATTTACCTGTAACGGAAATCCTTTGTAACATTATTAATATCTTTACTGACACATTTGTTCACTTCAATGTGTCCTTGCTGAATTAAAGTATTTAACAGTCTAACCCCAAACTTTCAAATGGTAGTGTATATGTTGAATACATTTTTTGTTTGAAAAATGGCTTTAAAAGGGCTTTTTTTTTCATGTAATTTTTCAGTAGGTATTACGTTATCATGATGACATGTATTGGGGTATACAGTATATCATATCGCAAGGTATTTGCCAGTTCCCAGCAGTTCCTTGGGCAACCATGACATCAAATGATCATCTATGACTACAGTACAAAAATATAACATGGATAATGAGCAAATAAAACAGTCAAAAAGCATACAGTTTCAAACTCCCATGTCTCAAACACAGGATGCAGAACATCTCAGACACCTGCTGCAATAAAAGCATAGCTCACCCAAAAATGAAAGTTCTGTCATCCTTTACTCATGTTACCCTCATGTTGTTTCAAACTCATATGGTTTGCTTTCTTCTGTGGAACATAAAAGAAAATGCTTCAAACATCAATTAACATCCCAATGAGGTTTGACATCAGTGGATGATTGTGCCACCATAGTTAATGTGGTCTGTGTTTGTGTGCTTTGATCAGTGATTGGAGAGTAAATAATCCTTATTTAGAATATGCCAGATGAGTCGTATGGATTTATTTCATGTTAAAAATAAAAATAATTTGTATGTTTTCACAAAAAACCCTTAATATCCATGGAACCTTTTCAGTTCTTTATAGTGGAAAAATTATCTTTAGAGTAATAAAATGTTCTTCACACTAAGAAAAAATAGTTCTTTTAAGAACGGTTCACTGAAAGGTTCTTTGGGGGACCGAAAAGGGCTCCTTTATGGAATCACTGCAAAACTCCTTTTGGAATTTTTAAGAGTGTACTTTTTGAACACCATTGACTTCAATATATGGACAAAGACAGCTGCAGGATTCTTCAAAATATCTTCTTTTATGTTCTACAGAATAAAGAACATCGAGTTTAAGGTTGAGCTATTCATTTTTGGGTGAACTCTTCCTTTAAAAGTGACGCATGGTCACACCGTGAGGCGTCCTGTTTATCTGATGTGCATATTACAGGTAGAAACCCACAGATGTCAGTGCAGGCCAATGCTCCTCACAGATACTGCTCAGTCGCTCATTAAAAATTGACTGTAGAATATCTATCTACAGGCCATAAACTTGTTAAGTGCGCAATGAAGGACACTTAACACTGTTATGATATTCTGAATAGTTCAGCCAGAAATTTACATTCTGTCATTATTTACTCACCAAATCTGACAACAGAAAATTGAATATGTTTGGAAAAATGTTGATGTTGACAATGAAAGTCAATGGAGTACAGTGTTCTTTTGGATCCCATTGACTTTCATTATATGAACAAAAATGGAATTGGAATGGAAATGGAATCTTCAAACAGGTTTGGAACTTCATAACGGTGAGTAATTAATGAAAAGATTTTTTTTTTTGTGTGTGAACTATCATTTTAAAGTAATCCTTGGGCACAAGATGAGGGATCCCAGGCAAATGATCCTAAACGGGACATCAGCACCCCATTATCACTGGGTCTATGATCCATAGAACCTCAGCACTTATGGTCAACATTGTCCATCTGGTTCTATACATTATAAGTGTAGTCTGTCAGGTAATCCTTCAGCCGGTTCGGCAAAGGCAGTTCTTGTACCCGCCGTGTGGTTTTGTTGATGGCAATACGACACAGATGCTGCAGAGATGGTGTGGCTGTGTACACCGGAGTCGTGAGCAGCAGCTGCACAGTGCCATTGGACGGGGCGAGAGGGGTAGTCCTGCCCTTACAAGACGTCCGGGACAGCTGCACATAGTGCTCCACGAGATGGACGACGCTGTCGAACTGCTTAAGTTTGGGTTTGACCAGCACCACGGAGTCCAGCTTGAACTTGCCATCCTTGTATTCGATTCGCAGGTTGGTGGGTCCCGCAGATGTCATGGCGGAGATGGTGAAGAGGTAGTCCCTCTGAGAGCTGTCTCGGACCAGAAACGTCCCCTCCGACGTGTCCTGCAGGATCTCCTTGGCTTCATTGGCTGTCAGGCTGCCCCAATACCAGCCTGCTTCCAAGAAAAGAAGACACAGAGATGGTCATATACGTATCCTCTTCCACAGTATCTGTTTCAGTTGCTTGCTTGTGTAACATGAGACCCATAACGTGTCCCTCTAAAGACACACTCACAAAAACTGTCACAGCTACAGTCATATCCTGGCTGTTCGGCTGTTGTTTTATCAGGCGTTTTCTGAGTCACTGCGGAGATTTTGGCTTTCAGAAGAGGACGGACGCATCATGTCTTTCAACCTCTCAACTGTGCCCTGATTTAAAGAGCTAATTCACATCTGATAATGCAGCAGAAACCAAGCACTTCCAAAATGAGCTGTTAAATGAATGTTAATTGAAAACATTATGGCAACTGTGGCGTAGCAAGACTAAACAAGGCGGCAGAAATGTCAACATAAATGACATATTTTCCCTGAAATACTGAACTAGACCATCTGACTATTCGTCTTGGGAGTATCTGACATATTTGATGGAGGATGCTTGATAGATGTTCCCAAAAGCTGCTCCCATTGTTTTTCTCAGCAACAAACAAACCTAAAAATGGATCTTGCTGCAGCATCATAATGACTTTATGTTGTGTTTCTCTTTTATACAGTGCAGTGCTGGACTAAATTTGCTCATGCACTTGAAACCAGAAAGGGATGTGACAGAGACGCAAACCATTGAGGACAAATGTTCCAGCCAGACCAGGAAATATAACAAAAGCTTCATAGACATGATAATGTCACTCTTTTGTTGCACAAAAAGCAAACAGAAAATGTAAACAGTAAAAGCTTTGTCAGGAAATTCGCATAGTTCCAACTTATATTCACTCGCATACTTCATATCATGGTCAGAAAGGGGGGCTTGTGGGACAAATGCCACAGAAAGTGACAAAAATGCCCCCAGAATTCATGTGGAATGTAGGAAAAAAATGCAATTGCAAAAACTTTTGTATTTGTAATGTCTGATATTGTTCTTTTTTGATGTTTAATTAATCTTAATTACACTTCATACATTACATCTAATTATTTGGATTAATTAATGTATTAAATTCAAATACTGACATACAACAATGAAAAACTGTATAATTTAATAGAAAATAAATGGATTCATAAAATAAAAAAACATGCCCCTGGAAATCCAAACATGGTGAAAATTGCCCCTTAATGTAAAAAATAATTACTGGATTTACATAGCCTATACTTTTTTCTTGACATTCACTTCTCTGATATTTTCATTATTATCTTCTGCTCAAACAACAGCCCCGAAACAACACACCAGATGCAAATTGTCACACAAATGAATAAAAACATTAACAGCAGTCCTGAAACAACATTTTCAACTATTTGACATTCATAAAATGAAATCATAGCTGCTTTGAATATATCAACAAACTCATGCCAAAAGCATGATATAGTGTAGACCTGCTGCTAGTTTGATTTATGATATTAAAGTACACTCAAAACGACCTTTAAACATTTTATTGAAATTTTATATAGAAGGTTGATCTTTTTAAAATCGACTGTTATCACTTTTAACATCAAATTTGACGCATTATGATAATTATGTTTTAACTATATGAATCACTGCCTGTGGCTGTGTTGCATACAGCATGAATTCAGTGAGAGTTACAGAAGCAAATGAAGAGAATATGTAAGTGAAACGAGCAGTAAACGTTTACCAGTGTTTTTAAGGTCTCTCATGGCAGTGGCAATGCGACTCTGTTCGGACTCCGCGACTTGGGTTTCGGTTTGCGATCTCCTTTCATTCTCGATGCTTTCCGTGGAGTCGGATGAGTGACAGGTCATTGGAGAACGGCGTTCTGCATCCAGTCAATGTCTATAATTATCCTTCAAAGACGACTGACTCTTACAATCGACCAAAACATGCGAGAAGTCTTCCACAGCGTCCGTGGATTTTGTTTGGCTGCGGATCTGAAAACACAAACATGATTTTTAACCCTGTTTTGTTTCACGCTTTTTTGTGTTTTTTTTTTTAAACCCTGATATAATATTTCCATATTTGTCAGCTGCATAAAACCGTGTAAATTGATGTGAAGTAGGCCTACAAGGAGTGCCGGTACTACAATCTTCCACATTACCTGAGAGTAGCTAGGCCTACTAATAGAAAACGTGGACATGCATGCATTTATGCATTTATAGTAGGCTATAATCAAATTTACTCATCCCACGTCACCCTCATTTAATTTGAATCATTTAATTCAATAAGGCCACCGTATAGGAGACGTTAAAACGCGTTTAAAATAACAAAAACAAGAAACAAATATGCAAAAACATGAAACAGCTAAACGAAAGAGTGTGTTAGTCACTCACACAATTGTGGTAAGCATAGCAACACTGTCCTGTTTTGTTCAATATTTGTGTCTCCAGCAGAATGGAAAATGTTACATCCCTTCCCGTCTACTCAGACATGGTATTTATAGTTTTTTTAAACACATAAATAAAAAGCTTGTGTGAACGTTATATAGCTATCACACTAAACAGTAATGATACCAGTTCTGTCATTTAACATTCATTATAGTCATTTAACGGTTTCATATCTGAAACTGAGTTGTAGTCTTAAGACAGAAACGAAATTTCTCGTCTTACCTTAAAATTGTTTTTGTCCTGGTGCTCACATATGATATTTCACCCCTGTAGCTCATTTCTAATTGGTTAGTTGAAATACTCTCATAAAGTGATAAATGAAAGTGGCCATTTTGTGTTAATCTCCATTGACTAATCCAAAGGTCAGCTACTGTTATTTTTTCTGTTGTTGTTTTTAATTGGATGAAAGAGCGAAATGACAATCTTCATAAGCCTCATTAACATTACAAACGTCAGTCTTCTGTGTGAATGGCTCATTGCGCACGTGTATGAGGAATAAAAACAAAGGCTGCCATTGAGAGACGGCAAAATACGCAGAACTGCCTTTACTAGGAAATTGCATTGACAGCTCCTGGTAAATGATAGTGTGACAGATAAGACAAACGAGTGTATTTTCTCCTGAACGTGTAAATGAAGATACGTTACTTCTAAATGCACGAATTATTTGATGTAGCTGCTATATGAGACATAATGAATCAGAGGAAATAAAGCAGAATATATTTTGAGCATTAACTTCAGCCTGAAAGGTGACAGTCGGAGAAAGCGCACAGCACTTACCTTTTGTCTAAGTGAAAGCAATAAGCAATCAAGTCCAGCGCGTTTCACGTTACAGACGTTCAATGGCACCATGATTTAGACCCATCATTTATTATTAATGGGAAACACTGATCGGCTCACTGTCAAACGACCAGGACTCCCTGATGCTCAGCAGATCGGGACGCGTTTTTCCGTGTATTTGCATTGATTCTTTCGGGAGCGACTAAAACATCTGTGATGGGCATGTTTTTTTTTTTACAGAATCTGTTGTAGAATCTGTACAGGTTTTAAAGAAATTTACAGTTGTTACTTTTCGAGATATGTGTGTTACAGAACTCCTCTGAGCCAGTCACAGCATGACAAGTGCCACCTTAAACCAGGAATGTATTGCCTACATTATAACAAAACAAAATATAAGAAGCTGTATAATTTTGACATTTGGGTTTGTGTAAAACCCCAAAAACCACAATAAACTACCTGAATATCCAAAACACAGATGACAGACAGACAGACAGATAGATAGATAGATCCTTAAATCTTATCCTTGTATAAAGACAACTGTGGATTAAAGGGCTATAGTTCACCCTAAAATGAAAATTATGTCATAATTTACTCACCATCATGTTGCTCCAAACTTGTGTGAGTTTCTTTTTTCTGTTGAACACAAAAGAAGGTATTTTAAAGAATGTTGGTAACCAAACAGTTGACGGTAGCCATTGACTTCCATAGTATTTATTTCTATATGGAAGTCAATGGCTACTGTCAACTGCTTGCACAATCCATTTAACACAGTGCTCAGAGCTGACTGTAAGTCTGATGCCTCAGATGACCTTGCTCACACTCTTATGAAGACAATTGGTATGCTTGTTAGTTTTATGGATGGGTCATGTTACTTGTGTTTATAAACCAATTAGTTGCTGCTTTAAAACAAATAAAATTGTGGTCGAGCATCCTCTTCTTTAGATACAATTAGGAAGAAGCTCTTGGCAGATTAGGCTCAGATGACACATGGGCCTGTGTCCTCAAGCGGGTTCAATCATCATTGATGTGTGCTTGGCTTGGCACACATTTCAGTCATAACGCTTATATGTCAAAAGTCAAATGAGCCCAAATTTACCTATGTATGCGTAATAGCTGTCAATGTGCTAAGGGTTCACTAGTTCACATGTTCTGGACTACTGGTGGTCTGAATTTAAGCCTCTTTCAGCAGTTCTCCAGCGCATGTTACAAGATCCTCTCGTAGCATTATTTAGTGTTTCCCCAGAAGACTCATGGTTATCAGCATCAGTGGGTAAAGTACTTGCTTTTTCTTCCTTGTTAGAATGCAGAGTAATACTACTAAAGTGGAAGGATGCTGTTCCACCCATTTACATCCAGTGGATCAGAGATATAATATCTTGCCTCCGCCTTGCAAATATCAGATAGACTAATCATAAAGAGGATCTGAAAAAAATGTTTTTTTAAAGATCTGGCTCCCCTTCATTAATTATTTAGATTGTTCTAAATAATACACTATTATTGACTAAATATCCCTGTTAAGCCAAATGGATGCAAAACCAGTTTATTTGTTTATTTATTGGCATGTATACATGTGCATAACTGAGTGAATGTGTGTACATATTTATATACATTCATTTTTTCAATTATCTTATGAAAATGGTCAGCATTACAGTAATTGAAAAAAAACTTGCCCCTTTTAGACTTGCACTCTATTTATTTACTAACTGCTTGTTCCCTTTCGATACTACACTCGTACTGCGTCTGCTAGACGCATATGGGAAAAAAGCCTTTTTCTCCTGAACTGAAGCCTTTTCATTCACACAGTGAAACTGCACGGCCATTGGTTCGTGCAGTGTATTAAAAACGCCACAGGATTCTCAGATTTCTTCTCCTTCAGCGACGACTCTACGTCTTCAAGTTGATCCGAAGCCGCTCGCCGTTGACACGCCTTCACAGCTGGAATCGGGACCTCTCTGACCTGATTCTCCGCCGCTCCAGCGACACAGCAGTTCCGGTCCGTTTCCCCTGCCACCATCCGGCGATATTAAAAGAGCTTCTAAAAGAGCAAAAAAATGTCACGCCGTGTGGGTCTCCCCTGCACGCCCATGACGGCCAAACGGAGTGCGTTTTCTGCTTGGGGAAATCACATGCGGAAGCTGCGCTCACGGGAGCTATTTGTTCCCACTGCGAGAGCTTCAGTCTCGCCTCTCTCCGCTCACGGATCGCTTTCTTTTCAGAGAGCGACTCCGCCCCTCGCACCCTCCCGTTTCCTTCCTCCCAGGGACCTGTGAGGAAAAAACAGCGGGGCAGAGGGGTCGAGCGTCCGGCTGCGAGCGAGCCCACGTCGGCCCAGATCCCGCGTACCTTGCTCTCCCCCCAGAGAGAGTATTCCCCCGTCCTTTTCTCCCGGTCTGATCAGCGTCCCTCTGCTGGTGCAAGCGACCTGATCTCATTCGGGGGAAGTGGAGACGAACTGCTCAATGACAGCATGTCATTGGCAGCATCGGATGCAGAGGAGCTGCTGGGCTCGGAGAATGACCACCAAAGACGGGACGGATACCGAGCTTCTCCGTATCCTCTCCAAGGCGGTCGAAGAGCTGGGAGAGCTGGGTTTAGAGTGGTCTACGCCAGAGGAGCCCTCTCACGGGCGGCTGGATGAATGGTTCCTGCAGGGGCGCCGCCAGGCCCTTCGTCAGCGTTCCTCTCCGTTCCTCTCCTCTCCGCCTCCGTACTGCTTCTTCATCCGCCCTCACTTCCATCGACGGCACTGAAGAAAAAGGGTACGATAAGCCACCTCCCCTAGATGAGTCAGTGGCCGCGCAACTCTGCCCGCCCACGGCCATCGGCTGGAGAGCAAAGCCCGCTCACCCATCCAAGCCGTGTAGGACAACTTCAGCTCTTGCTGGACGCGCCTACACTTCAGCTGGACAGGCGGCTTCGGCCCCAGATAAGATCCCCTTCCTTGACACTCCAGTCTCTCCCAAGGGTCTCTTCGGACTGGCGGTCGAAGGATTCGCTGAGCGCTTCACAGAGGCACAGAAATCGTCCCAAGCTATGCAACATTTCCTGCCTAAGCGCTCCAGCTCCGCTGCTGCCTCTGCTCGCCCTAAGTCTGCGCCAACTCAGCAGCCCGCGAAACCAGGACCTGCCGCCCCCGCCATTCAGCCCGCTAAAGCGCAGCAGACGCGGGGACGCTCTCACTCAGCCAAACGCTACCCTCTTCCTAAGCGCCAGGGACCCCGACCCAAGATTGCATTGGACCTGGCACCTCAGGCGTCATCCTGATCTGCGAGACAGGAAGAGGACGGGGTCAGATTTCGCTACGGCCGGACCGCCCCTCAAGCAGCCTCTCTTACACCTCTTGACACCCTGTTCAACTCCGGGTACAGAGGGAAATGTGTTTTGTGCAAACAACGGGTCCGCCTCGATCTCAGACACCTGAATCACGCCCTCATGAAGAGGTTGTTCAGGACGATTACACTGAAACAGATCCTCGCGCAAATGCATACTTTCAGATCCAGATAGACCCCCGTCACAGGCGATTCTTGAGATTCGCCTTCGAGGGAGTGGCTTATCAATACACGGTCCTTCCCTTTGAGCTGTCCCTGGCCCCCCGCACTTTTACGAAGTGCATGGACGTGGCTCTCTCCCCTCTGAGACAGATGGGAATCCGCATTCTCAATTACCTCTGCGACTGGCTCGTTCTGGCCCAGTCAGAGGCAGAATTAATATCACACCTGACC
>NW_015544166.1:680077-716728 GCF_001515605.1 Sinocyclocheilus anshuiensis
CTGTGGTGTCCTACATAAATCGCCAGGGAGGCCTCTCCTCGAAGCGTCTCTTCACTCTGGTAGAGCGCTTCTTAGAACGGGCTCAACCCAACCTGCGCTCGCAGCGCATATACTGGGCAAATTGAACCAAGGAGTGGACATGCTATCAAGGAGCAATGTCCCCTCAGGGGAGAGGAGGCTCCATCCGCAGACGGTTCAGAGGATCTGGGAGATCTTCGGCGAGGCCGAGGTGGACCTCTTCGCCTCAGAAGACAACTCTCACTGCCCAATCTATTTCTCAAAGACCAGGGACACGTTGGCCCATGATTGGCCCAACCTCCTTCTTTATGCTTTTCCCCCGATACTCTGATCCCACAGGTAATCAGGCGAGTGAGGGAACGAGAACACAGGGTTCTCCTGGTGGCCCCCCTTTGGATGAACCAGCTGTGGCTATCGGAGCTAACTCAGCTATTGATAGAGGCCCCTTGGCCTGCTCCGCTGAGACAGGATCTCCTCTCTCAAGTGAACGAGACAATATGGCATCCTCGGCCCGACCTATGGGCCCTGCACTTCTGGCTGCTCGACGGGAGCTTTTGAGCCTTCTCTAGTCTTTTTGCATTCTATCCATTTGTTTTCTTTTTATTTATTATACAATTATAATTCTGACTTTCTGACTTCTGACTTCTTCTGATTAACAAAAGCAAAAAAGGCCTCTAACACTAGCTTGCTCTATTCTTTTTTATTTGTATTTATTATATGATTTAAAAAAAAAATTGCTACGTGTACTGCATTAAGCTAACTGAGACTTGTTATAGCACTTGCTTATCATTGCTCTTTTGTTGATTTTGATTGCTTCCATTGTCCTCGTTTGTAAGTCGCTTTGGATAAAAGCGTCTGCTAAATATCTAAATGTAAATGTAAATTGTGGGGAATATTAGGTCAGGGTTGAGGGATTGTGTTGAATTAATTTGTAACACATTTAAAAAGCAATAAAAAAACACTTTTTAGAACAAAATGAATGAAATGCTGTGAAATATAATCATTCAATAATCTTAATATTTTGTACTGTAATTGTTCACTTTTATCTTGGTTATACATCTGTGGGGTTGAGCTGAATTTTTTTTTTTGTCTGTCTGCCTTATAGCGACCTCTTCTGGATGAGGTCAAGTTTACGTTAATTTTCCCGCTAGATAGAAAATAAATAAATTAATTAAAAAGTTATTGTGAACTGCAAAGATTTGTGACTATTTTATTTATTTATTTGTTATAAACCATTTGACTTATGTTTTCGTTAAATTGTCTGACCACCTTATATGTAAGGTGTTTTTTTTACTAGGCATTATATAAAAATAAAGCATATCCTGATGAAGCCCAAATTAGTTACCTGTGGTCTTCCTGAGACTTTCACTAGACTCTTTGAAAACATAGGCCCTCCAGGCCGGCAGAGGGCAGCGGTCCACTAGATGCCCAGTGACTCCGGTGTCACGTCACGCACGCGGCAAAAACAAAAATGACGTACGCGCGAAATTTCGCCACAGAGTAGATTTATTTTTCTGCACAATTTAGAGACAGAAGCTGTACGTTTTCGATATACACAAGCAAGAGATTATTTTTATCCAGCAACCGTTGCTTATTCGCATACTAAAGGTGAGCATATTGATATTTAAGTTATAACGTTATGTGATCGTCGCGCTGGAGCTTCAGTGCTGTGAAGCTGTTACTGCTGTTTAACCGGTTTAAATTAAATATAGCTTACATTTTAACAGTGATTCCGATTGGTTATAAAACCACTTTACATTTAATGGTAATGTTCATATACAGATCTATTTATTGTGCGTGTAACGTTAGTTACTAGACAGCTAGCAAATCACTTAACGTTAACTGTGATTCAGTAACAACGACATCATTGTTTCTTTCGGGTGCGAGTTAACTTAAACTTGGTTTTATCTTTGACTGTACAGTACAGTACCATAGTAAAACACAGCTTATTAAATCAAATACAACATGCCAATTTTTTATTTTTTATAAGCAGTGTTGTCTTAAATCATTCTTAATATATATTTGGTGGATGGTAATTAATTATAAGTGTGAATTATAAATTATATGAAATATTATTTGCAGGGTATTTTGGAAATACATGGTCATGGATTCTGCAGAGACGAGATATGCCCATCTGCTGCAGCCGCTGCGAGACCTCACCAAGAACTGGGACATTGACCTGGCCAGCCAGCTTGGAGAGTATCTTGAGGAGGTGAGAAAACACAGACGGACTGATCATGAAGCACCATAATTCATTTAAAGCTTAATTTTCTAGCCTAAGTATCATGTTGTTGCTGTTGTCTGTGTTGACAGCTGGACCTGATGACCATTTCATTTGATGGTGGGAAAACCATGATGAACTTTGCAGAGGCTGCACTTTTAATCCAAGGATCAACATGCATCTACGGCAGAAAGGTAAAATATTTGATGTTTTATGTGTGTGTTACAGTGATGAATTGCACTGATATATAGATTTAGTGATTTTCAATAAAGTAAAAATGATCTCATCTAGCTTAGTTGTGCAAGGAAATGTTTTAAATATTGTCATTTATTTTCTTTATTTAATTCATTTATTTACTTTTAGTTATTTTAATAAAAAATGTTATGTGTGTCAGAAAGAAATACGATTATATTTCGTATTAGTGTTTTAATCCAGCAGTGAATGGGTGCCGTCATTGAGAGTCCAAGCAGCTCATAAAACAATCACAATAATCCACAAGTAATTCACACAACTTCAGTCCGTCAGTTCACATCTTGAGATGCAAAAAGATGCATGTTTGTACATTATATTGCTTTCTCCAGTAAAAAAAAGTCATCTCATCTGAATCAGGAGAGACATATGCACTGAGCAAGCGACTTTCTCACTGGAGGTGGCATTATAGACCAATTTGGAGTAGACGTCACAGTTACGTCACTTGCAGCTGCGTGCGCATTGTGGTGGCAGAAAAACACTGGGAACAAGTGGAGGGAAAGTTTAAACCGACAGACTATGGATGAAACCTGCTATGATTACCCTACTTTAAAGCATAAATTTGATTTAAACAATAGGTCTATATAATATTCACATAGGGGACATATTGTATTAGCCCTACAGTTAAAGCATGAAATATTATTTAAACCTATAACATTTTACATAACATTTAACTATATCATATCACAATTCTGAATTTTGTTCTTGCAAGTGCAAGTTTATATCTCCTAGTTCTGACTTTATAGCTTGATTCAACTCAACAATTGCGAGTTTGTCAATTCTGAGGAAAAAAAAGTCAAAAGTGTGGGATTATAAACTCATGATTCTGAACCGAGGGGGAAAAGAGAGAACGATGAGTTGATTTTTCTTATCAGAAGTGTGAGATATAATCTCGGAATTGCAAGAAAAAAGTTTTGAAATACAAAACTCAAAATTACCTTTTTTATTATTTTATTCCATGGCTTGCACAGACTGCTACGTTAAAACTGGCATTTTCTGCCACCAGATAGACTCCGCCAACAAAAAAACGTCATCTCTGTTTGCAATCTTATCAGAAGTGTGAGATATAATCTCGGAATTGCAAGAAAAAAGTTAGAATTTTGAAATACAAACTCAAAATGACCTTTTTTCTTTTTTTATTCCAGACTGCTACGTTAAAACCATAGGTTAAAACTGGCATTTTCTGCCACCAGATAGACTCCGCCCACAAAAAACATCATCACTGTTTGCAAACACTGAAATTGGTCTATTTAGTCTTGTATTTTGGCCTGGTATTAAAACGCCTTAATGGTGGATTTGTTTATAGCAAACACACAGCTTTTCACTTCAGTAGGCATTTATTGATGGACTGAAGTTGTGTGGGTTACTTGTGGATTATTGTGATGCTTTTATCAGCTGTTTAAACTCGCATTCTGACGGCACCCATTCACTGCAGAGGATCCACTGGTGAGCAAGTGACGTCATGCTAAATTTCTCCAAATCTGCTAGATGAAGAAACAAAATCACCTACATCAACTAAAATTTCATTTTTTGTGAACTAATCCTTTAATATGTCACAAACTTAAATTTATGATGGCAAAAGACTTTTTGTCTTTACAAAATGATCTGTTCTGAATATTTAGGTAGAGCTCCTTCACACTCTGGTGTTTCAAACATTAGATTACATCTCTAACAAAAACAAAAAGTAAGTGTTATTGTCCTGGACCTCCATATTCTGTTTATTTTGTTAAATCGGCAGTTGGTGTGTTGTCATGCTGTTTGTCTTTGTTTCAACAGACGTGACAAACAAGGTTCTTCGTCAGACGGTAACCAAGAAAAAAACCCTTCAGGCAATGAAGGCAATGATTGTGAGGTGCATAAATGAGCAATAATGCTTATTAATTTAAACAAAGATTTAAGTTTTTATATATCTGTGTGAATAATTGAGTATTTTTGATGCAGTTTGATGAGATTGAGCAGGATGAGAATGTCAACTCTCAGAATATAACGATGAAAGATCCAACAGAGGTGAGTTGGGTTTCACCTCATCAAAGTTTTTGTTTCTACAACTTAACGTGTACACTAGGCATCCATACTAATCTGCGTTTGTGTCTTTGACTGGGAAAAACTGGGAAAAAACGATGAGTAAAATTCATATGTTTTGATATTGACTGATACTGTTTTTTTTTTTTTTATGTTGTGCAGATTAAGTTGTTGTATAGCATTTTTTTTGGGGGGGGGATCTAATTCTTTGGTATTCTTTTTTTAGCCAGTGAAGATTATCCGTCTCCCTCCTGAATCTCTCATTCCTGTAGAATCACTCGAGAAACAGAAATACCCCCTTCTCAGGTAAAGACACTCTGACCCACATAAACAAATGAAATGGTTGCACACTGTTCCTTCTGTAATCTTATTGGTAGTGCTGGGCGGTATGACCAAAAATTTATATCACGGTATTTTTCAAAATTATACCGGTTTCACTGTACATGACGGTATTTGTTTTCATGCATGACCGGTTGTTAACCATATTTTCTACTGATTGAGAGAGGAAATACTGCAGTATATTGACTTAGAATGCCCTATTTTACTGTCATGATCACCACAGTGCAACAGTGAAAAGGGACCCCTTTCAAACAGTGTCGCGTTCCGAAAGTTATTTAAGCAACATACTGTATTGCGGTATTTTAAAAATTCATATCATAACAAAAATAAACACCGGTATTCGGTATGAACCGGTATACCGCCCAGCACTACTTATTGGTACTACAGTCCAACAATACCAGTCCAGTCTTCTTGCTCTCCAGGAGAATATTGTCTGAACAAGTGACTCAGTTGCTGGAAATTAAGTTCATACTTACAAAGAACTAAAAATGCTTTGCCAAAATGTTTAATTGTTATCCTCTAGCCTTAAAGGGGAGCTTCTTGGCAGCTGTAAGGATTTTCGAATGAATCATTTCACCATGGATGAATCAGGATTGATGCGTCTGGGCTCTTCCCACACTCACTTCCTCAAGGAGGTCGCAGAAATCCAGCACAACTTCTCTGTACATGAACCTGTGCCTCTAGATAACAGTGAGGACACAGACTTCTCGTCTGACAATCTATACAGATGTTTTCTTTCGTTTTTTTTTTTGTGAAAGTTTCATGACCGAGAACTTACACTAGATCAGATGATTAAAAACTGATTAAAAAGACACTTTACTGTAAAATATATTACAATTTCCTCAAAAAATATGAAGCAGCACAACAGTTTTCAAAATAATAAGAAGAAATGATTATTTGGCACCAAATCAGCATGTTATAATGATTTCTTAAGGATCATGTGACACTGGAGACTGGAGAAATGGCTTCTGAAAATTCAGCTTTGCATCACAGAAATACATTTTTAAATTTAAAATGTTAAAATACATTTGAAATTATATTAAAATAGAAAACTCATTTTAAGTTGTAATAATATTTCATAATATTACTGTTTTTTATGTACTTTTAATCAAATAAATGCCTTAGTGAGCATATGAGACTTCTTTCAAACACATTTGAAAAAATCTTACTGACCCCAAATTAAACCTGAACCTTATTCCTATTTCAAGCCTAATAGATCACCACATTGATTTGTTTTGTTTTTGTCTTATTGTCATCTGGTGTGCAGAAGGTGTAGCTGAGGTTAATGGTGGTTACGAGGAAGAAGATGGTGGTGCAGAGGTTC
Source organism: Sinocyclocheilus anshuiensis (assembly GCF_001515605.1). Classification (NCBI taxonomy): domain Eukaryota; kingdom Metazoa; phylum Chordata; class Actinopteri; order Cypriniformes; family Cyprinidae; genus Sinocyclocheilus; species Sinocyclocheilus anshuiensis. The sequence goes on from NW_015544166.1 coordinate 686,251, forward strand.
TTCCTCCACTGGAAGATCATGGGATGGAGGTGGAGTCTGAAGAGTTGGTGGAAAGACATCAGGTACCAAAACAGTTTGTGTGATTAAATATTGATATAATTGGCATTTGGGAAAAGATCTGTTGAATGTAATTATTAAAGTTTTCCCTTTTTTAATTGTTCTAGGCCCCTAGTGAGGGGAGGATGTTAAGACCGAGACCTGCAGTACAGCCAATTCCAGAGGAACCTAAGCAGCTCAAGGTATAGAGCGGTGCAATGACACAAAATAGTAATTTTGTCTTCACACTTACACTAAATCAATCAAGTGAACTCATTCACATGTAGTACATGTTAAAATATCAATATGATTTTGGTATGTTATGTTGCATTCTGTAACACGTGTTGCATTATCATGTCCTTGTAAAAGTAATCAAATGCATGTGCATATTCCAGGAAATTGTGGACCCTTGGATTTGGCATGATTCATATGCTGCATTTGGGGAGGACAAACCTCTCAAAACAGGTGTGTGCTCAATCTGATGTTTTTCCATTAAAATAACTCGGTTAATTATTTTATAATGGCTTTTTGCAGTTGGACGTTTATTTTCTTCTCTGCTCTCTAGGGAAGTGTTATAAAGTGCCCGCTGGTCTTGAAGAGTCTGGAAAGAGGAAGAGGAAGGGTCCTTCAAAACTTCAGGACTTTGGGAGCTGGTACTCTAAAGCCTGTAAGTTGTTATCAGGCTGTTATTTAAAAAGGAATGGATGGCATAACTGTTTGGATGAATTAGAGAAGTTGTTTTTTCTTTTACAGTTGAGACTGCAGATCGCAAGCTTAAGAATGGACCTGCTTATCCTGGTAATACTTTAAGACCTTGTAACATTTTCTTTAAGAAGTTGTTGAAATTTATACAAATTGTGTTTTTTTTTTTTCTATTTGTAGACCTTAATTACATCTTTGTGAGTAAAATGGGTCAGCGTCTGAAAGCACAGAAGCAGATCCTCAGGAAAAGGGTAAGTACAATTTTGAGTTTGGGTTCTTTTGACAGCAAGAATGCATTAAATTGACTTGAAGTGACAGTAATGTTACAAAAGATTTGTATTTCAAATGAATGCTGTTCTTTTGAACCTTCTATTCATTAAACAAATCAGCAGGATCTATTCTCTCTGGACCCTCTAACACTAGCATTCCCTATTCTTTTTCTATTCTATCTACTTGTTTTCTTTTTATTTATAATAAATAAGCCTTGCTACATGTACTGCGTTAGGCTAACCGAGACTTGTCACAGCATTTACGTATTATTGCTCTTTTGTTGGTTTTGATTGCTTCTGTTGTCTTCATTTGTAAGTTGCTTCGGATTAAAGCGTCTGCTAAATGACTGAAGTTAAGTGACACTGAAGTCTAGAGTCAAAATTTTGGCTTTACCATTATAGGAATAAATTACATTTAAAAATATAAATCAATTGTTTTAAACTGTGATCAAATTTCACAATATTACTGTATTTTCTATATCAAATAAATGCCTTGCTGAGCATAAGAGACTTCTTTCAAAAACATAAATCTTACTGACCCTAAACTTTGAACAGTAGTGTATTTGTGATGTGTCATGTAACCTGAGGTATTTTCTGTTTTAGGGTGTTTTTGTCTCCGATGAGGAGTTAAAGAAAACTTACTTGGAACCAGAGAATATTGAGGGCCAGGTCGAGGTTGTCCGGCATCCAGACGAAGAGGGTGAGATGCACACACTAAAAATAATCCAGCCCTAGATTTTTTCCCCTACACCATTAATTGGCATTATTTGCCTAGAACCATTGTTTAAAATGCACCAAATATAAATATTTGATGGTTATTCCCTCAATTTTATTCAGGTGAGGACTTTTCTGATGAGGAACATGACAACTTGGTTGATGCGGAGCACCTTGGTGAACAGGAGCAAATTTTCCATGACCTGCATATGAGCCGGATGAGTTATGAAGATCTGGTCAAGAAGAGTGTGGTATGAAAGCTTAAGATCGATTTCCAGGGAAATGATGATTCATGAATTGGACAGTGGTAGTTTATTCTTTCTGATTTCTCTGTATGTAGGACCTGTTTCTGGTGAACTCTCAGAAGTACGCGCAGGAGACTGCGTTGTCTCAAAGAGTCAAAGAGTGGGAGGATGGAATCAGTCCTCATCTTGCTGCTCAGGTACTGACATTTTGTGTACAGGAGACCCGTCCAGCTTTTGACATCCATGAGTATGGAGACAGAATTGTCCAAACACTCTGTAGCGTGGGTGTGAAAAAATCATTTGCCTTTGTCGTCAAAGGCAAGGAGAACACAGAAGCCTGCAGATACATGCTGGCTACACTGCAGCTGGTGGGTATAAAAAGCAATGACTGCTGGTAATATTTACCTGAGGCTGAGAGTCTAGTTATGCATTACCAGTAAGGTTGTCTGTGCCATTTTGAGCAACTTCTATTTCTTTGACTGAGATTTGTATCGATACTTGCGACATTTAAGTTAAAACATAACCTTTTAAAAGAAAAATGTCACCTGACGCTACTTTTGTCTTACAGGCCAATGATTACACAGTGGAGATTGACAAGAGAGATGGGCTTGAAGAGAGCGTAGACACTATGGAGCTCACGTTACTGACTACACAGAGGGCTCATGAACGTCTCAAAACCTACAACGCACCCTCTGCTACAGATATTCCTTGACCTTTTATGTTTGTTTATTGCTTATCATCTCTTACCTTTGGCCCCAAACATTAGCTATTTATCACCGACAATGTCAGAAAGAGAGAAAATCCACACAAAGAATTTCTATGCTTTTCTATTCTAGGTCTTTTTTTTTTTTTTGTCTGGTAATTCCTGTATTCTGATATCCAGCACTGTATTTAAGATTTCAGTTTGGCCTTTAAATATGCTGAAGAATAAAAGAAATTACAGGTGTTTGAGACCGGCTTTGCATTTTAATAAGCGAATATGTCATATTTCATTGGCTGAAATTATGATAAAAGTCTGTAAAATGGTTTTTAAAAAGTCTGTTTCTATGCATTCTTTGAGATTTTAAGATGATGGAGACTTTTCCCTCCCATTTTCATCTCTAAGTAAACTGCATTTCTGTACAGTTTCTAAACCAATTTTATAGAATTATAGGAGACAAAAATAAAAAAAGAGTGCTGCACTATTTAAAAAGTAATTTTATGTGATGTGAGTAAATAGCAGGTGCAACTAACATTTAGTAGCAGTGAGGTATATGAGAACTGGATTTATTTATTTTTTTGTTATAGTTTAGATAAATAAGAGTCTTTATATGTAATGTACAGTTTAAATCAGAAATAGAACATTCCCTCTCAATCTTTTAATTGTTAAAAAAATCTTTTTGTTATAGCATTTATTAATTCATGTTTTATATTTTTATAGATATATTTTCACTTTTCATTTTAGTAATTTTATATGCTTGTCACAAAAATATTTCAGTATAGTTTCAGTATAGAGTCATTTTAGTACTTAGTTGTCAACATTTCCACATTTTCAAGTTTAAGATTTTCCATATATTTCAGCCTTATTTTAATTACAAAAAATATAATAGTTTTAGTTTTACTTGATTAACAATGCCATTATTTATGCACGTGAGGAACTAGGATGTAGCTGATCAGTGGTTTGAAATACAGCTTTACTGTGCAAACATTTTTTCCCCCATTTAGATTAATCTGGAAATAATTTAACATAGTTTTTCATATGATTACGTATACTCTCAGCAATCTGTACATCATTTTTCATTCTATTGTAGTAGTCCAGGAAGAGTCCATCTGGATTAACCAGGTAGATGATGATGGTGTGGTCCACAATATAATCCCCATCCTCATCTTTAGGCCCAGCGCTGGCATAGACCCTATAATCGCGTCCTGCCTGCTTCACTTCCTCCGCAGTACCCGTCAATCCAATCAGCCGGGGGTGAAAATCTTTCACGTACTTTGCCATAGCAGCCACATCATCTCTCTCAGGGTCAACGGTGATAAATAGTGGCTGGACAGGGGGCAGGCTGGGGTCTTTATCAAGAATACGCACCACACTGGTCATTTTGTCCAGCTCGTCTGGGCAGATATCTGGGCAGTGGGTGAAACCGAAATATAAGAGCACCCAACGGCCCAGGAAGTCACGTTTGGTCCTTCGCTGTCCTGTGTGATCTAACAGACTGAAGTCTCCCTGTCCGACTGCCACTTTTCTCAACTGCTCCAGTCTTTGCATCTGGATCTTCTTTTGTTTCTCCTGATAAACATACCACCAGGTACCAATAATAACGCCTCCGAAAAGCAGCGTCACCACCAAGCGTGTACGCAGTTTGATCCCTGCTGATGAGCCTGGGTTTGGCGTTTTAGAGGAGTCTTGAGAGTAAAAAGCTCTTTGTTCTCCAAGTAACCATGGTAGACGGCAGTGTGGTGGAGGAAAACCTTGAGCTGATGTTCTAATATGGGACATATGTATCTTTTTGAGAGATCTGCATGAGGGGAATGTGGCTTTTGGGATGTGATGTGAAAGATTATTTGTTTCTCTCGTTGTTGACCGTGGGATGCTCCATGACATCACATGCCAGTCCAGTCCTCTGAGGCAGCCGAGTCGCAACATCCTCAGAATAACTGATGGAGACAAAAAAGAATGGAGTGAGCTGAGCAATCAAGTTCAAATGTTTTTGATAAACTACAGTCTGAATCAAGGCTTTGAATCCTGGAGATCTGTCTTCCTACAGACGGACATATTTTCATTTACGTGTGAAAAGACCTTGATAATCTTGCACATCTGGTGTGTTTATTTAGGGTTTCAGCTTAACTCAGCAGGCAGATCTCCAGAAACAGGATCACAATCTGTTTATTCGTAATATAATTCAGAATAAATTATACAGATCTACAAAAGAAGAATATTTGAAAACACATAAATCGTTAGTTTATAAATATTCAACATATATTCATCGGTATATACGTATATAAATAACATAACACTATAAAGTCGTTTTTTTTCTGATACTGTTAATTTTGCCTTGATTGTTTTATTTTTTGTTATACTGAAACGAAAAAAAACAAACAAATAAATTAAGACATATAAGGGATTTTAAACGGACAGTAAATATGCATGTATTCCATTTCCATCCCATACTTTACAATATGCAATAGCCTTCTATGACAGGTAAATGACAATATTAGCAAAGCTAGCTCTTCGAAAATATGTCTGTTTATAACACTGTCTTTGGTCGGTGCAAATACAGGCTTTGTAATATGAACACAAAATTACAGTTACAACACGTTTAAATATTACTAACCCTGCGGTTACAGTCGTATGTCCTCGATATAAACTTGAGCTCTACATGTAACATGTACAACAGTCAGGCGGTGTCAGACTTGAGTTTCGCGGTCGCAGATTCGTCGTGTAGAATTGTCGTGATTTTACATAAAATAATTATAAATGACATATAAATATTTATCATTTTATATTACTAAGTATTATACATTATTAAGTACTATGTATCAATATTTGCTACAATACACATTTTGCGGTAGTTTCGTCATTACTGAATGGCCAGTAGATGGCAGGTTGGTAAAGATAAACAGTTGGGTGCAAAGCTGTAAAATTGGCAAGGTTTAAAGTTGTCCGTTTTCACTTATTATGTTTTGGGAAATTATATTGCATATAATTATGCTTTACATCTAACACCCAATAAAAAAAAAGAAATAAAACAAGCAAAAAAATAAAACTCTGTTCATGTTCGTGATAGAATATGCGTGTTAAAGTCATTTTTGTATAAAGTGCATTTTAATGTATTAAAAAAAAAGGAAGAAGAAAGGGATTGACATGGGACACACGCACGCGCACGGTCGTGCCCCAAAAAGAGTGCGCGCGTCGTATCCATAACAACGGAGTCAAACACAAAGTGCGTCTCACGCGCTGTTTCAAACATGGACCCTGCACCAGCATCCTACTACGGACCCCTGGATAAAAACAACCCCGTCCTGTCAGCTTTTCAAAGTGACCTAAAAGAGTTTAAAGCGCATATAAAGAAGCTTTCAGGCTCACCGAACTACGACTACCGATCCTACTCTAGAGGGTAAGAGATAAACACAGAAAAAAGGCTAAAAACTCGAATCTCATTGATATTTTGTAGTGCTTTGTGTTTTTGTATTACTTTATTGATGTTTAAGTATGCTTAAATAATATACAAAACATTTGTGTTAACTGACAGGTCCATTAAACTCTTTGAAACATGGAACAAGTTTAAATCTCGCCTTCCTCCCTCTTATTTCGAAGAGCACCTATTGCAAACAGCAGATTTCCTATTTGACTCCAAGGTAACTAAAAATTTGCATTTTCCCCCTTTTTTAACCACAGTTATAGGCTACCAGTTTGTTACAACAAATATGTTTTGCTAATGCACTCAATCTTCATCCATTATGTGACCCTGGACCACAAAACCAGGCATAAGGATCAATAAGAGACAATGAATAAATAAGCTTTCCATTAATGTATGGTTTGTTAGGATAGGGCAATATTTGGCTGAGATACAACTATTTGAAAATCTGGAATCTCAATATTTTGAAAAATCTAAACATTGAGAAAATCGCCTTTACAGTTGTCCAAATGAAGTTCTTAGCAATGCATATTACTAATCAAAAATTAAGTTTTGATATATTTACGTTAAGAAATTTACAAAACATCTTCATGGAACATGATCTTTACCTAATATCCTAATGATTTTTGGCATAAAAGAAAAATCGATCATTTTGACCCATACAATGTTGGCTATTGCTACAAATAAACCCGTGCTACTTATGACTGCTTTTGTGGTCCAGGGTCACATATAATCATATTTCCTTTATATAAATATTTTTCATCATGTACTATAAGCTTTACAGGCTTGCTCTCTGGCAAGGGTACAGACTTTATCTGCAGCAGTTTTGCACACTAAGCCTAGAAAGCATACGAGACGTGGAGCACTTCAAGCAGTCTTTCTTCTCAGATGGCTTTGATTCAAAAAGAGCCCGACTTACGGTTAGGGATCCTGCCTGAAATACATGTAATATTTTTGGTTTCGATATCAATTTCAATGACCTTTGAACTATGTATTTGTAGTTCCGTGCTCTTCAGGGAGAATGCCAGTGCATCTTCTATTTGGAGAAAGAGAGAGGTGCACTGCCAGACCAGAGTGGGGTTCAAAACCTGCTGAGCATCCTGGGATTTGTGCGCATTCTCATGCAGGCTGTTCTGCCTGATGAAAATTTATGCTGGATCCTCTACAATGGTACCTTCAGTAAGACCTCTGGATGTAGTATATCACACTGACAATAAATGGTGACTGTGACTTGTTTTCTGTATTTCCTCAGGCTCGTTACACATGTACAACATATGCAGATTCCTGATGTCAGCAGGCCATGCTTCACAGGTTCACAAAAACATGCCATTATCTATGATTTTTTGTATCACTTTTCAGAATATACAATATTATATTACATTTCTATGAATTAAATTCATTCATGTTTGGAGCAAGTACTCGATATATTTACGTATTTATTTGTTTGTATTTTTCACAAAACATATACTTTTTGTATATTATGGTTTGTTTTGAAGTCTTTTTTTTGTTTTTGTTCAGGTTTTAGAGTACTTACTATGGGCATGCACATGCCTAGAGACCTCTGCTCCTCTGTTGACTGCCAGCTTCCTGCCATGGAGGGCCACACTTTACTGTGCTGTGTGCGAATGTTATTTTCATGACTGTGCATCAGTTCAGGCAGAGGTGAGTTCACATCAAAACGCTAAATCAACTTAGATTTATGACTCAAGAGCCCATAGGCAATCTGTCCTTTTGCCTCCTGTTGTGCAATACTGTAGGTGTTTGCTCGCCGAGCCCTTGGCAAGATCAGTGAACTGGCCAAGCTGGAGGAGATGACTGGCTCCCAAGTGTCATTGGAGACCCAACAAGCTTATAAGGAGGCCACAGTAAAAGTGAGGAAATGCAGCCTAAATGAAACATGTTGTTGTTTTTATCGTTCTTGTATTATGACTACCATATTTTATTACTGTTATTGCTCCATTAATGGAGAGAAGCTTGCAGTGATGGTGTTTAAGCGTTCAGTATATGAGCCCCGAAGGAAACCGAAAGGCCTCTTCAGACCCAAACAGAAGAGCAATTTGAAAGAGCTACAGCTCGTGAGTATTCACTTTAATAATGTAGAATACATCTTTTTCTTAGTTCTTCTCTAATATCTTCTTTTTTACTCTTATTTGTCCCTTTATATCTCTCGGTAGACTCCATGGCCTCGCACACCAACTGGGCGTATCCTGATGGAGATGTTTGAGGGCAATGCTGCTCGGTTTCTGGCAGTGCTGGAAGCTCTACAGGACAGCTCTGTCAGGCCTCTGCAGACCGGATTGCCTGAAGAATTTGAGGTCCAGGATGTGGTGCTGGAGCTCATTTCGGCTGGGACTAGCTTGTTGTCTGGTACACTTTTTCGTCCTGTTTGCCTCAGTGCAACTAAATGTAACCTTTAAGGCTTGTTCACACCAAGGACGATAACTATAATGATAACAATAACTATAAAGTTGTAATAATTTTTCTAATACTACGAGAACAATGGAGTTCGCACCACAACTATAACAATAACAAAACAGATCAATAATAGCGTTGATATTACTTTCAGAACATTTTTCCAAGCTGTTGAATTTAAGCATTTAAAGTGACAGACCACAAAACTGCTGTGTGTGCTTATGATAAATAGAACATTATTGTGCACTGGTGTCAAGCTAATATAGTTATTGTTGTAAACAGGCCTTTAAATATCCCTTCTTTTGCAGGTTTTGGTGATTCTGATCACACTTTTGATGAGAGCCTGCCTCCCTCTGTAAATGCAGTCACTCCTACCTCCTCTCTCTTTGACACAGCTGTTGCTGGTGAGTGCTTGCATTTAATTTGCCATTTATTTTCCTTCCCTCTTATTTGCGTTTATGCATTATATGTTGCTCAGTGTCTTTGTTTTGTGTCTCCCAGGAAAGAGTAAGATTGCAGTAGATGCTGCGGTGAAGTTTGTGAAGCAGCTCTTCAGATATGAACAGTGGAGCACGTTCAGCTCGCTCTTTACAGCACTTATGTCAGCACTAGCTGTGAGTACATCTGTGATATGGCTTAAAATGTCAACCAGACTGCTATCTAGTTCTTTTTTCTTGTACTGTTCACAGAACATGGAAGGCCGCGCATTTAGGAAGTATGAGCTGGAACTGAGGATTTTGGAGGCTGTGGAGCGTTTGATGTCCACTCAAAGAGTTAAATTCATCATGAAAGATGCTGCTTTTGATGGTCAAGCCGGTACTAATCACATTATTTGATTCACTCATAGAAAAAGACAAGCAAATGATAAAAAAAATGTAAACAAAGTTGACTCAGGATTTATTTATTTATATTTTTGGGGTTATGCAAAATTCTTAAACCCAAAATGAACATCATCCCTCTTTTATTGTTTTATTCCCTTGCAGACAAGAACATTGTGGCAGCAATTATGACCGAAGAATTTTTCAATCTTATTCAGACACTTCATGCTTGTGTCTGCAGAACAGACAAGGTCAGGTCTTTCTCTTGCTGTCTCTGAAGAGTTCATGGAGCTGTCATAGGTAACCTGACAATATGTATGTTTGTCCAAATAGGATATCCAGCCAAATGCAGACTTGGTGTTGGACATTGTGCTCTTCTTTTGGGCTAAATGCAAAACTGTCTTTCAAAGAGCACAGTCGAGACACTATGAACCTGTGCGCTACCTGGGAAGGATGGCAAACCAAGACCAGGTTATTATAAAAAAAAACAGTAAATCTAAAATGCTTATTATGAGAGACTTTGCCAATTTTAAAAGCACCCTTACCAAAAAGTAGTATACTTCAAGTTTATTTTAGTAAGTATACTTAAGTAAAGTTCAAGTATATTTTTAAGTATACTTTATGTAGTAAGTATACAAATATCAGTGTACTAGTAGTATACTTGTAAGTGTACTATTTAAAGAAGTATACTAATAGCACACTTGAATAAACTTATTCGTAAGGGCAATCATGGAAGCGCTGCTTTATAACATTAGCTGTTGAATCCATAACATGTAAGTGTTTGTTTTTTGTGTTTTGTTCAATAGTGGGTGGAGACCCTCCTTTTGCTGTGTGAAGTGGCCCATGAGCACCAGCTGGCTGAAGTGGACTTCTTATTAGTGACTGAAATGACTCTGAGACTAGCCATGGTGCTGGAAAGCAGTGCGGACGCCCCACCACAGTCTGGGAGAAAGACAGGTACCATGTGCCACAAAGACGAGATTTCACACTGCAACAGTCTATATACAAATTATTGAACTATTACAACAGATGCTGTAAACATGAAAGATTCCCCAAAAATGTATCATGGTTTCCACAAATATAATACACAGCATAACTGTTTTCAACACTGATAATAATAAATGTTTCTTGAGCTTCACTTGAGCATATTAGAGTGATTTCTGAAGGATCATGTGATGCTAAAGACTGGAGGTAATGATGCTGAAAATTCAGCTTTGCCACCACAGGACAAAAATACATTTTAAAATATATTACAATAGAAATCAGTTATTTTAAATTGTAATAATATTTCACAGTATTACTGTTTTACTGATTTTGAATCAAATAAATGCAGCACAAGAAAACATTTTAAAATACTTACCCATCCCAAACTTTCAAACGATAGTTATTTTGCACTTTTAGTTATATATTTAGGCATTTTTCTTTGTGTTTTTCTTTCTGTAGCCACCACTGAAGATAGCAGCGAAGAGTCCATCCCTGTTAGAAAATCTGCAAGCTCGCTATTTATGGTATGTTGTCCCATGGGTAGAAATATAAGATAAACCCCTACTGAAAGTTCATGTTGTAGCATCATAAACGGTTCAGCGGCATCAGATTCAACATTTAGATTTTAAAGGGGTCATCGGATGCCCATTTTCCACAAGTTGATATGATTCTTTAGGGTCTTAATGAAAAGTCGATAACATACTTTGGTTAAAATTTTTCAATGGTAGTTTAAAAAACACCCTTTTTACCTTGTTAAAATCAGCTCTTTTCACAGCAACCCGTTTTGTTGCATTTCCCTTTAAATGCTAATGAGCTCTGCTCACCCCGCCCCTCTCTTCTGTTGGGTGACAAGCCGTCCTGTTTATTTTAGCCGCGAAACTTGCTAACTAGCACATTATTAGGAAAGGTGATTTGCAAAGATTCATAAAAAACCCTTATACTCACTTCATCTATAGGTGAAGCTGGATCACGAATGATTTGCGTGAACATAGATGCATTTAGGCAGATCGGGGGCACATTCCCTTCAAAAACAAAAGTAACGCTAATCCTCTGCGTCTTCAGCGGCTCAGATGTCGGGAGTAAATGACGACTGCTATGTTCATTATTACATCCAACAACAAAACACCTCAATCGCTTAGGAGCATTCTTGTCTACGTCCCTGCTCCGGCGTCGAAACAATGGCGGTCGGACTGTTCACAGCTCACTCATGGCAGTGCCAATCAACTATCGTGGGAGTGGCCTTGGTCTGTGTGACATCACACAGCCAAGAAGCTGAGAATGGCTTGATTTGAAAAAGGGGATATAATTTATAGAGATTAAAAAAATACCACTGGGTGGATTTTTATCATTATAGGGTGGTTGTGTACACACACTGCCAACACACATTAATGTTCAAACAACATGTAAAGGTGATCTTTGTATCCGATGACCCCTTTAAAGTGCCCCTATTATGGGTTAGGAAAGTTCGTGTTTTTGTTTTGGGAGTCCACAGCAACAGGTTGACATGCATGCAAGGTCAAAAAACATTTTCATTGTCTTATAATATGCATTTATTTTTACCTTATTTGCTCAATGATTCCCAAACGATTCGTTCAACGATTCATTTTTCCAAACCCCTCCTTTGCATGAAGCTAATCTGCGGTGATTGGTCCGGTGACCCAGTATGTTGTGATTGGTCTGCTGCATGCAGCACATGTGAGAAACGGAACGCCCATCAAGTTTTCCCAGGTCTGCGCACGCAACAAGTGGGCGGGCATAAATATGCTAATGTTTCATGTGGACATCAACATGAAACGGCTAAAGATTTGTTTTAAAAACGACTCGTTTCAGTGACTCCGAGTCGACTCTTTCTTTTGAGAGATAATAACTTTATACACTGTGCACTTTCAGATTTAAAACTTTGCAGGATGTTTTCATTCACTTAGAGAAAGCTGTGTTACACACTGCATGAAAGGTAATTTTCAAAAATCCATAATAGGGGCACTTTAAACAAGTAAAATTACCTTAGAATCTGAGATTGCATTCAAACCAACAAAATCTAATGCAGTTTTATGGAATTGTGTCAGGGTTTAACCATAATAAAACTATATTTTTAACATGTGTGCAGAGGTCCAGAAGTGAACAGCTGCAGACTGCATTGGATGTGGTGGAAAGAGGTGTGAAATGTGTGTCCAGAGGAAGGGCCAGGTCACTTTATGGGGGTTCTGCTGTCTTTGACGAGGTGTTCATGGAGGCAAGAACATACCAAGTTTTGCTTACTGCAACACAAGCTCTGTTACATCCTGTCACTGTTGATACAGTAAGCATGCTTTATAATATGTCACATTTATCTTAATCACAGAAGTTTTGTGACACTAAGAGTTCCAAGAGCAACAGAGTCCCAGAAAGCAGCAGTACCTCTGACCTTGCTGCTCTTTCCATGGATTTACACATGGAGTTGCTGGTCTTCCAGCACAGACTTGCTCTCAAACTATCTGATTCCTGGTCAGGTCAGAGAGACATGCAACCTTTCACCATATTAGTGAAACACATTTTTATGCATGTCACTGAATATGTCATATTTGTTCTGCTCAGATGAGATGAGTTTGATGGAGTTTAAGAAGTCACATGCTATTCAAGCACAGGCCTCAGAAACAAATAGACCTACAGGAGGTGAGTTTCAAAACAATGCAATATTAACATACTGGCACCAAAACAGGTAGTCAGTTTTACACAGATCTACTCTTTAACAGACTCTGCGGTACTTGAAAAAATCAAGAAGAACAAGATCTCTAAGTGTGTTTTCCTAGCGCAGAAGGCCCTGTTGGCATTCAGGAAAAACCAGATGAGCCGAGAGACCAAGAAAATACTTGAGGTCAGTATTTCAATTGGTGTCACAAGACATCAGCATAACATGATGTAAACTCTGTTTTCATCTCTCCAGGAGGCCATAACGCTAATGGAGAACGCTGAGCTTGAAGAGAGGAGGCTGGTTAGTTGTGCTTATGCTTCAGAGAACAATTTAGGAATGCCAGAGAAGAAACAGCCCCAGCCACCAGCCCCAATACTCCTCTCACGCTCCAACCTCTCCATGACCTTCAAACCTGCACCATACGCCCTTGAGGAGGAGGTTGTCATATCTTCTCTATAAGCATCACTTTGATATCTGTTGATTACCCTTTGAATTTATTCCTTGATGTTCAGGTGTAAATGCTGAAGAACGCAATTTACTATTATCCTGATCTAGGTTAGCTGGTACTGTATTTATGGAAGAGAAGCAGAGGGTGTCAACCTAAAAGTACGACTTAAAGACTGCTACTTGAGTGGGACTGGAGATATGGTAGGGTTAATGGCGTTTTGAAATATCAGATCATGTATTTACCTTCCTTACTTTTTTATTAATGTCCGTATTGTCTATTCATACTGAAATGTTTGTACCTGAAATTAAATTTGTGTTTCAACCAGATTCCTGCCAGAGGTGAACGTTTACTTCATGTAGACGGGTTGGAACCTGATAAGAAGTACATTTTTGCAGTGGCTGCTTTTAATGCTCAGGGTAAAATTTTGGGTGGTGCCATTGGAGAGACCACCAGGCCTCTACTTGCCTCCCTGCCTCTACCACTACTAACAACCTGGGCCCACATAGCTCAGGTAAATGGATCAAACTTTATTGTGTCCCATGCAAAATAGCCATCCACTTGATGTTAGGTTTTATATTGTTTAGGTAGCTTATCAGACAGCACTCTACTCCCTTGCCAAAAGAGCTTGTAATGAGCTTTGGAGCCACTTTACTCTTCCCCCAAACTCAAGTCCTGAGGGTCCAGAGCCAGAACAAGAAGCCTGTCTTGAAGGACTGGCTCAAACAAGGTTTAATTCGATATAATGTAATATAGTATAATATAATGTAAGATCATGTGTCTTATCAAATATTTGTTCTGTCATCTATTTTTATTTCATGTAGACTCCGCCCAAAGACCCTGCAGCTTTCTTCTCCTCTCCTCCAGCAGCTGTTTTTTTTCACCATCTTCATTCAGACAGATATTCACATTCAAGAGGGGGCACTATTCTGTGACAGTCTCTGTGATGGAGGGCCTTTGATCTGGGGCCAGGTTAGTGAACAAAGTGACTAAGATGAAATCAGCTTTATAGTGGGTTATATACTGCATTTAATCACAGCTCATGATAATACAGCCCAGTCTTTCTCAAGTAATTCATCCTTGTAAAGCTGATCTGTCTGCACATCCATCGCAGGAGGCCAGGCTTGCAGAGTGTGAACGGATGCTGGTGGCCACTGATCTTGCTCTGCACCTCAATGACAGCAGTGGTGCCCTGCAGGCTGTAGTGAGCTGTTACGGCCTTCTCACTCCGTTAATCTTCAACCAGATCCCTTCTGAGCCTGTTATAGAGGTGGCTACTTTTATAAATGTTCTTGATAACAATAACATATCAGGAGTTCCATAATTTCATGAGCAAATCAGCTGTTTATATGATGGCTTTGCCATAGCAAAGGTGCATCTGCGTGTTTCAGGTGCTGTTAAAGTGCTTTACGGTGCTGCTGGAGATTCCAGAAGTCCTCAAGCAGAAACGGCCCGTTGCCGCCACAGAGTCCCTGCAACACATGGTCGCCTGTATGACATATTATTTAGCCAAGGTAGTAATTACATTTACTGCTCACCTGTTAAGAAAGAATATGTAAGGAAGAAGTCTTTTGTATCATTCTAAATATCTTTACTGTCACTTTTTCTCAATTTAATGTGTCCTTGCTGAATAAAAGTATACATATTTTCTTCTTAAAAAAAGAAAAAAGAAAAAAAAAACGTATTGACCTCAAACTTTGATCCATTTCTGTGTGCTTTTAGAGCTTGTGCTCCACTCAGGAGAGCCGTATGGCATCATCTGTGTTTGAGCTGGGAATGAAGCTTCTTCAGGAGATCAATGAGCCCCCACAGCAACCTGCCAAAAAAACATCATCAGTGGAGCTGGATGGGGTTTGTGATGTCTTGTTTATCATAGACCCTCTGTGCTGCTTTAATAAATATTAATGTCAGTGCATGTGTGTTCGATTTTCAGAAGAAGGCAGCTTCCATCCATGATGTGGGGCCAAGTGAGCAGCTAAATGTTTTAGAGGCCATTGTCATGAAAACCATGCATACAGAAACATTAGGAAACCATGATGCCACTTCCTGCAACAAAACAGGTCCTTCTTTTTTCTCATATCTTAGATCAGGAAGCCAATGTTTAAACAAAAAAAATAGTAAACAATCAGTACAAAGTATGTTATATGGCCTTTGATGCAGGGTCAGATGGATGTGAGCTTACTGGAGAGGAAGACCCTGTTGTACTCTACATGGTGATTGAAAACAGCCCCCTCCAGCATGCCTTTAAAGAGGGTATAACAAAAAAACACATATAGAAAAAATCTGATTCACTGAATGAGGTGTCATACACTCATTTTGTATGTTTGCATCTAGTGATGAAGTTCAAGCAGAAGTCTTGTTTTCTGGAGTTTGTTGCGCACTTGCTCCAGAAAGCCCTGCTAGAAGATGAGCTGGATCTTGTGTTGCAGTGGGAGCAGAACATCTTGAACTGGCTTAGCAGGTGTGTTTTTGTGTAGTCCATGCTTGCAATGAGTGTGTAGGTGTTTTGAGTTACATTTCTTTGCTTTCTGTAATATTTCTAGACGTGATGAGGCTTTGTTCGGGCTAAAGAAGAACTCAGGTCTACCAGGGGAGGAGTTTAAAGACTTCACAACCTCTGTAATTGAGTACAATACCAAAGTAAGCTTCTGTTTCATAAAATGTGTTAACATATTGCGACACATTTGCACAAATTAAATGCATGTTCTCTTTCAGTTTATAAATACTCTTTGAATCTATGTTTCAGAAACAAAAAGATGGCACATTTTGGGATGGCAGGAAGTTGCTACAGAAGAAAATTCTGATTGCATTCAAGAGCCAAAACTCTCAAAAGTAAAACAATATTCAGCCCAGCTTGCAAAACAGTGAAATATTAAATCTTTAAAATCTATTTTTAAAGTGTAGTCGTGTACACTAACATTCAGTAGTTTGGATTCTGTAATTTTTTTTTTTTTATATTTTTTAAATGTATGCATTTTTTTTTATCAAAATGCAATGTAAAAACAGTAATATTGTGAAATATTATAATAAGAACTGTTTTCTATTTGAATATATTTTCAATTTTAATTCATTCCGGTGATAGCAAAGCTGAATTTTCACCAGCCATTACTCCAATCTTCAGTGTCACATGATCCTTTAGAAATAGTATTATAAAGTATTAATTTCTTTAAAAAAATATCTTACTGACCCCAAACGTTTGAACTGTAGTGTATGTGATTATATCTTTAGAACTTTATCTGTATTTACTGTTGTGTCCCTCAGAGAGGTCAGAGCTGTGGACATCCTGCTAAAAAAAAAAAATCTTACTGACCCCAAACGTTTGAACTGTAGTGTATGTGATTATATCTTTAGAACTTTATCTGTATTTGCTGTTGTGTCCCTCAGAGAGGTCAGAGCTGTGGACATCCTGCTAAGTCAACTGGCTACTCTTATCAGAAGACATCAACGCCGCTGGAAGCTAAGGCAGATGCGCACTGAGGATTCACTGTGGCGTTGCCATGTTAATCTGAGTCTGGCTTGTGCCAACCTAGGCCTGCTGAGGAGGAACCTGGGACCACCAAAGCTCTGGTACTCAGATCTAACAGCAAAAGTGAAAACCAAATAATGCCAAATAATACATTGTGATGTCAGTTTGGGTCTTCAACCTCAAGCTCATCTTAATATCAAGACTTTTTTTCTGTTCTGTTAATACCTTTTGATTATTATTTTCTCTGGACCTGTTCGATTGAAACTTGAGCTTTTTTCCATCCTTTCCAGTTTCAGCCATCTTTCGCAGTCTTTGTTTTCTCTGGCTCACTGTGGAATGCTGATTATGTGGAAGAACGTTCCACAGCACATAAGGCCACCTGAACTGACTCTTCCACATCCCAAAGCTGTACCCCGTCCTAGACGCCGTGCTCACAAAAAGGAAGTGAAGCACAAAGTTAAAGATACTAATCAAGGTAGGTTAAAGTCCCTTTAGCATGACAGCTCTACACTGTTGTGATGGAATCTACACTGTTGTTCACTGTTGTCTCCAGTGTCACATGATCCTTCAGAAATCATTCTAATATGCTGATTTGGTTCTTATGAAACATTTCTAATTATCATTGTTGAAAGCAGTTTTTTTAGGATTCTTACTGACCCTAACCTTTGAATGGTAGTGTAGATCATTACATGTAGATGCAGTATATGATTGTCCTAATTTACACTACATCCTCAGAAGAACCAAATAGCAGTGACGAGGAGTTCAACTCTGCAGAAAGTGATGTTGAAGGTGAAGTGAACTTTCAGCACACCCACGACCCTAAAGCTGACGGCACTCCTGCTCATCAAACCACATCTCAGTTACTGGACACACTCAACAAAGCCTCTGTACACATGCGCAGAGCTATGGTAAATGCAATTTTATTTTAATAGCCCTAATTTGCCATGCTCTTTATCTTGCGATTCTAGCGACAACATCTCCCATTTTTTTCCACAAGGTGCTGGCACATCGGTGGGGTCACTGGACAACTTTACAATGGGCGTGTCGGACTCTCTGGGACCAATCCAGCACATTGGGCCTGATGTTAGAGCGAACCCAAGGCCCGGATGCCCATGCCGGATGGCTGACGATAGAGCAGCTATATACAGTGATCACTCCCCTACTAGTACTGGCCTCAGATCTTCTCATGGACATGATGGAGAAGCTGAAGGTTAATCCACATCGCCTCTGTGCATTTGTTCTCAAACTTATTGACTTAAAGGCCCACTGTCCAACACATTGTTCAAAGGCCCTCTAAATAATAAAAGGGGGGGGATATCATTTCAGTTTTAATTTGATTTAATTTTATTTAGGATTTTGAGTCAGATAATTAAAACGATTCATACTAATTATTTTATTAAATTAAATTAATTAAATATTATTACTTTTTTTCAGTCATCCTGCAGCTCCCTTAAAAGTTACTTGATAATGATTGGTCATTTGCACCATTCTGCAGTCAAATATTCTTAAAATGACAGCTAAACTGTAAAGATATCTTTCATATTTGTTTTCTTTTTATTCTGTAGCTGTGGAATGTTTATGATGATCAAGATGTAGAGCTTGAGGCCAGCCTGTACTTCTCTGCTCCAGTGGATGACGGGACAGTTATAGATTTGCGCTGGCTGAGGACTCTGGTTCTGCACACATTAGAGCTTCTTTACTATCAGGCCAAGTGGGAGAATCTCGCCCACCTCGCCCTACTTTTCAATACATATACTAGGTATGCTATTATCTCACTGATGCTGGTGTAGCATTAATTTGTATACTTGCTGAAAGTAAACAAGTAATTGAAATGTTCATGAATATAATTTCTCTTGCAAAAGTGTATTGAAATGCAGTGCATCATGGGTTTCAGGGAGCGCTACTCTCACATGGTAACACCTGTTCTGGTGCATGCACAGAGGAGGTTGTTGGACAGGATCAGCTGTTTCGGGGGCCCTCCAGCCCCTCAACCTCACTTCACCTACACTGAGATGATCTCTGGAGAGAAGGTAGACAGAAATGATCACATACACATCATTTTGATTAACTTTTACAAGAGCTGCTTAAAATTTTGAGTTCACAGCCTGTTCAATGCAAACCTTTATAATGGATATTCCAGTTCATTAGAGTTGGAAAAATGTCTACATTTTGTAACTGACGTCCATAGGTGACATGCAGGAATTATGCAAGCAGACAGTTACTGTTTCCCTGTGGAGGAGGTCATATTATGATCACTGACCCAGAGCCCAAGAAAATTGCAGGTACAAAAAAGGGTTGCCAGGACCCATTTATTTTCTGATTAATTTACCATTTTGTGCATTTTGCATGTCATATTTGTATAATGACCCAAATGTATAATTAATTTTTTAAAAAGACCATATTTAAGTCTTACGTGTGTGCTTTATAATTTACTGAAGATGTGAAGAGAGCCATGTGTCTGGTGTGTGTACCGTTGGATGTAGAGGACACACTGCAGTGTTTCAGAGAGACTCTGGAGAAAAGACATCACACACTGCTGACCTTTCAGCACAGCCGAACTCTACTCCTGCTGCTATTGGCGGACACACAGCACTGTAAGTCTTACACACGCCACTAAGTTTGGGGTCAGTACATTTTTTTCTTGAAAGAATTTAATTGTTATATTTAGCAAGGACACATTCAATTTATCAAAAGTGACAATAAAGACATTTGTAATTTCAATTCCTCAAAGAATCCTGAAACAAGTGTTTTCAACATGGATAATAATCATGATGAGCACCAAATTGGCATATTATATTTTTGATCAAATAATCAGCCTTGGTGAGCATAAGAGACTTAAAAAAATAATCTGACAAACCCCAAACTTATTTAATGAAACATATGTTAAATATAACAAATTATTTTATTTTTAGGCCTTGTCCTCCCTCTGGAATTTCTAATAGTTTTTTAGAATGGTGGTTTTCAATTTGTGAGCAAAAGAAGGTCTGTGGTGAACATTACTTGACGAGAGTTTCATATTAAATGATATATAAATTAGAAAAAGTTAAAACCACAAAACTTATTTTACTTCTAAATTGAAACCTGCTATTTTGAAAACCATTTTGGGAACTCATGGCATTCAAAGTCTCTTCTGTGTTTTAGGGCTTCAAACTATAATATACAATTATATATGCTATAACTCTACTTTGTTTACACTTTCAATCACACCCTTTATATGTGGCCTCAGCATATGTTGAGGTGCCATTCTCTAAAGAGAACAGCGGCATTCTGCAGGGAAAAGTGGAGTTCAGCATGGCAGCCAGCACCCTGCCAGGCATCAGCCCTCCAGACCTGTCTGCAGAAGACTTCAGCTCTTTGGGCTCCATTTACAGCACCACCCTGCCTCCAACACAGCTCCAGACTGTTTTCTCTTCCTACAACAATTCTATTAGTGAGAACCGATCTGAACTTTGACATCTTGCAAGCAGAATTTGTTCAAGAACAAGCTTTTGCAGTACAGATATGTTTTTGTTGTTTTATGCAGAATATCTTCAAGCAAATAAGTACAACTTCCTCCAGGTGCAAGCTCTCCATGAACTTGGAAACTTGCATTTCTACAATGGAAATCGAAAGTATGATGTGTTCACTGCATTATTTTCCTGCTTTAATTATTATTCATTAAAGAAGTTGTACTGTATATGTTTACACTACCTTTTAGAAAATTGTGGTTGCTAAGATTTTTTAATGTTTGTGAAAGAAAGGTTGCATTTATTTGATCAAAAATACCTTGAAATGAAGCAATATTGTGAAACTATCATTGGTCAACTAACTTTTCTATTTGAATATATTTTAAAATGCCATTTATTTCTGTGATGGCAAAGCTGAATTTTCAGCAGTCATTACTTGTCATAAGTCTTCAGTGCCACATGATCCTTCAGAAATTGTGCTGCTTAATATCTTTGTGCATACATTTCAGAATTATTTGATGAATAGAAAGTTCAAAAGAACAGCGGGTTTTTTTTAATAGAAATCTTTTGTAACATTATACATTTCTGTACTGTTATTTACTGTTATGGTCAATTTAATGCATCCTTGCCAAATAAAACTTAATTTCTGTAAAATAAATCTTACTGACCACAAACATTTGAACAGCAGTGTAGGTAATCAGATGTTTTGATTTCACACCATATAAGGACAAAAAAAGCATTTTTTTTAATTAATATGTGTTTGTTTGTGTCTAGATCCGCACACTCTTTCTGGAGTAAGGCTTTGGACTGTGCTCTGCAAAGCTCTGGAGTTCTGGAATCTTGGGATGGTGACTCATGGGGCAGCAGCTCCTCTCAGGAAACCCTGCGGCATGCTGGGATATGGGGCTGTCTTCAGGGAGCTTTGCTTTCAGCCAGGATTGCACAGTAAGTGAGAAACCATAAAGCGTATTTGTGACTTTGCTTCATTACAGCAGTATGATTTCCCCTCTAATGACAGGCACATCCTGACTTCCAACATCGATCAGCGCACAAAGTGCTGCCTTCTCTCTGGCAAACTCTTCAAGGTGAGAACTGAGTCACTTTTCGTAGAGTTGAAAAAGTAGTGTTTTGAACTCAGCTAATGAGGAATTATGACCAGCAGCACCCATGTCAACACTCAGAATTTAATAAGGTCATACGCTCCGCAGTGCCTACTGATGGCCTCTATGCCCCATCCGATAATGGACCTGTCCTACTCCACGTACTCTGTGGAGACGGAGCTGATCCCAGGTATCGACCTCTTCTCTGAGCCAGATCGGGGGAATCTTGGCATCACTGTTGCCAGTTTGTCTTTTGTCTGCCACTGGCTGTATACCTCAGGACACCTTCTCAAGGTACCAGAGCAACACTCATTGACACTTATATTAAGATGGTTACATTTGTGCATTTTACGGTTGATGTCTGATCTTAATATTCAACACATCGTACTGCTTATTTCAGGTTCTTCCTGTGCTGGCTCTGTACCTGTATATTGCCAGAACGGTGTGTCGGGATCTACACCTCACTGTCACATGCAGAATACTGAAGGTTTGAAAGACATTGTTGTCTGTTGTAAATCTTGTAAATCTGTGTTTCATTGAATGTATTTGTCTATTTGTGACTTATGGGTTTATATTAAGTTTGTTTGTGTATACAGGTAAAGGTATTGACAGAGTTGGGGGCCTTCACTCAGGCATTTAAAGAACTCAGCAGTCTCACAATTGGCAAGGAAATCCCTGTACCTCATGCAGGCCACCACAGAGTGGAGAAGCCATCTTGGGTAAAGCAGCATAAACAATAAAAAAAATACCCAGTTGACAAAAGCAATACATGCAATTATTTTCTTTACAGTAAAGGGTAGAGTTGATATGTTTCTTTATTACCAAATCAGCATATTAGAAAGATTTCTGAAGTATCATGTGACACTGAAGACTGGAGTAATGGCTGCTAAAATATTCACATTGAATCCCACAGGCAAAGGAAATATTTAATGAAGGGAACCCGCTGTTGGATCCTTCCAATCTTCGAGTAAGTTTACCTGTTTTTACACATGTACATCAAGTCATTGACAACATACTGTATTGTTTGTAAAAAGCATAATGCTTTGTGTGATCTTTTTCTCAGGTTATGGAGGAAGTGGTTAATAGGAGGCCATGTAAAGACATTGTGGCTCTTTATGGCTCAAGATTGACCAGGCAGCTCCTGATGGCCAGAGTTAATCTCATCTTGGCTATATGTAGCACTATACATGACCTGCCTGAGCCACTGACTCCAGGTATCATTTCAGTACTATCTTATTATGGGCAATTACAGATTATAAATCTTCATAACACATTACTGAATTATTTTCTTTAACCCACAGAGTTATCCGAATCTCAGGAGAAACGCTCTAGCACTTCCTGTTTGCCTGATGTCTCCAGCAGTGACGAGTCCAAGGGTCTCCAGCTCAGTGCCAGGAAACTCACATTAGGAGAATTCAAGGTGCTCCATTTTACGGTTAAAGCTTTCCAACTTTCATTTCTGTTAAATTGTTCTTCCAGATCTAGGCCTATAAAAGCATTTTAACATTATTTGACCCTATAGCATTAATAGCTGTAAAGTATAAAGTTATAAACACAAATATAAATGCATCCAGCGAATGCCAAGAACATAATGTCTCTTTATTGCCCCTTCCAGGCCATTCTTTTAAAAGAAGCACATGCTCTGGTTAGTCCAGAGCTCTTCACCCCGCATCCTCTGAGCACCGATCCTGAAGAAATGGAGCTGGCAGTGGAGATCAGACTGTTAATGTCCAATATCAACATGCAACAGGGCAGAATGTCTGCCAGGTAGTACAGAAACTTAAATCTTGAGGAAAAATGCATTCTTGTGAAATTGTGTGGGTGTCTATATGAACACTACTGTTACAAAGCTTGGGATCAGTGTGATTTTTTTTAAGAAACTAGTAGTTTTATTCAGCAAGGATGCATCAGTTTATTCAGAAAATATGAGTAAATACTTTTATAATGTTCCAAATAAATGCTGTTTAAATTCACTGTTTAAATACATCAGGATTTCCACAAAAATATGAAGCAGCAGGCTTTAGCAATATTACTGTTTTTTATCAAATAAATGCAGTCTTGGTGGGCATATGAGCATATGAAACTTTCAAAAACATTAAAAAACCTAACTTTTTATGGTATTGTATGTCCCTGGGGATGCATGCTTGTCTGTATGTTTGAGTCCATTCTAAATCTAAACATCTTTCCTCTCTATTGTAGTGCAGATCTGTCAGTGTCTGTTTTGAGGCTCCTCCAGAGGTCTCCTGTGTTTCAAAGTGATTTCCGCCCTCTGCCTCCTCCCGGACCACCCTCCTCTGCTCTCAGACGACCCAGAGCCAAAGCACATCAGGTAATAATCAACCTCTGATTTACTAACATAAATTCAGTGCTTAATTCAGATCTTGAGTCAGTTTAATTAGACTTTTATCTCTCTGTCTTTTTCTCTGCAGACAAGCTTCCGGGACGCAAAGTCTGTTCTCGATCTCCATAGCGGAGATGTTCCAGAAGAAGTGGAAGCGAGAGAACGCATGGATCTCCTTTTCTGGCTGCGCTGTAGGCTGGCGGTACTTCGCTCCCTCATAGGCCATATCCCTGGAACTGCAATCTGCTCTGGTTAGCTGCTTTGCAAAGTTTAATGTGGTGTAAATGTTGCTGGATGTAACTGTTATTTGGTGTTTTTTGACCACTTGTGCTTGTTTGTGCAGGTGCGGACAGCAGTACAGAGGCGCTTCGACTGCTGAAAGAGGGTCTGGAGGAGGCCGAGGCCTGGGGAGACCCTGACACTAAAGCCCTGCTGCTCCTACAAGGTGTCCAACTCAACACACACCGTGGCAGACCCAGAGAAGACAGTACGTCCATGCTGCAGGTCAGTAGTTTGTCATGACAGTTGATTTTGATTTAGTGCTATCTGACTCTTTCTGTTGGCTGATGTGTGTCATGTGTGTCTGTTTAGGAGATTGTGAGTTTGTTATCTGGCCGCAGTGCTCTATCTCTGCGCTCTCAAATGACTCTAGCTGAGGCTGTGTTACTTCTTAGTGAGCTGAGAGGAACAGGAAGCCAGACTCTCCACCTGCTCACACAGAAACTACTGCAGCAACAGGTTTTTGATATTATTATGCTCAAAATGTTTGTTGAAGCATGACACAAGTAGATATTCATGTGAACTTAACCTTTGTTGTTATCTAAAATGTGTTAAGACAGTAAAAATTTGATAAAGATTTATAGCTCCCAGATTAGGTCATTTTGAACATATACAAACAACAATATTAAATTTATGTTTTACATATTTTATAGTGGTAATAATGTTCTTTGTTTTCAGCTCTGTGCCTTTGGAGAGTCCATAAGTCTCAAAAAAGGAGGCGAGGTGGAACTACTAGCTGACCTAAAGAATATTTATCTTCCACAGCTTCCCCTGCTGGCAAAGACAACCATGCGGATTGGTATGACAAGAGCAAAAAGGCAGAACTGTATAGATATTCCTCTAACATTCTGGTTAGGGGTTTGTTCTAAATATAACTCTTAAGTATTAAATAAAACTGCAGTTAATTCAGCTGCTTAACATACAGAAATTTTGTTTTGTAAATTGCCTTGGGTGTGCTATTTGTTTTTTTTAAATGTTATATTTTGTTTGTTTCGTTTCGTTTTTTCTGTTTTTTTGTTTTTGTTTTTGTTTTTGTTCCGTGATCTTCTGGTCTTCTTTATTAGTTGTCATTGCTCTTGTCTTGACATTTATTTAAGCATTTCATTTACACAGAATCAAATGTCAAACCAAAACAATTCTTTTGCTAAGCCATGGCTATTTCTTTCTAAAAATGGCTCAGCAGATGCTGTTATGATGAATATTGATTCTGTCTGTTCTAGGTCACTCTTTGGCATTGCAGGCTTTGTCAAGTTCCTCTGAGGGAGGTGAGGAACCCTGGAGGCCCTTAATATCTGCTCAGGAAGTTCTGCAGTGTGCGCTCAGCATCTCTCAGGCCTCTGCCAACAGAGACCGCCTGCTGGAGGCTGATATCCTGTACTGTACAGGTGACCAGTAGGGAGTAATCTTTATATCTAGCATCTTCTCTTGTGAACCAGTACTAATTGTAGATGGTCGATCTTTTGTGGCTGCAGGAGTGGTGGGCAGACATCTCATTTCCATGCAAAAATCTGATCCCCAGAAAGTCCTAGAGGCCTTTTTTGGGTGTTTAACCACATTTAACCATACACTTAGCCAAAGCTTGCGGTAAGTTGTTTTACTAAAGTTCTCCTCTAATTCTGTTCAAACATGACTCACATTTTTATGCATGTGTGTATTTCAGGTTGACACATACTTGCTACCTGGAAATGGCATTGATATACTTGCAAGAGTGCGAGCAGATTATCTCATCCTCTGAAAATCTGACTCCAGCACCTGACGAGACCAGAAAGGTGCTGTGAAATGTGACAGAGTTTGAGAATAACAGTAGAGTACTTCTGTAATATTTATGTATATTTATGTGTTGTTTCCTTAGGAAACAGTCAGAGAGACCTGCCTTCTGCTCTGCTGGATTTGTTTGAGGATAGCTTTAAAGGTCTGTAAGGACATCATCCACACATCTGTATGAAGTGTGTTCAATATAAATGATTTATCCTTGTTCTATCCTTTTGTTTTCCAGACATCAGAAATTATTGGCAAATGTGGCCATTTGCACGGATTCACTGGAATTACTGAAGGCCCTGTACCCCTTTCCTCAATAAAAGCCCTGCCTGACTTTGCATTGAATGATCTCTTCCACCCCTGTGGTAAACTTTAACCCAAAATCACTGCACAGTGCACACATTGCAAAAATTCTGTATTTATTTTTGTATTAGACATAGGATTTCAAGTCTTGTATTGGATTCAAATTGGTGTCATTTTAAATCAATTTAATGCATGTACATGTGCGGATCGCATTGGCAGGGGGGCTAGAAAATGCTGAGAACTGTATCACCAGTCCTGAGGCATTCATGGATGCTGAGCATGAGATAAACAGCAGGAAATGCTCTCAGCTGACCTGGGTTCATATGTCCCGCTACTACATGCACTTAATCAACCTGCTACAGGTCTCTTCACAACCAGGTACAGGAAAAATAACTCTATTAAACTAGGGTTTTTTTATTCAGTTCATTCAACAATTAATAAATCTAAACTCTGAAAAACGTTGTACTGTATATATGTTTTTATGTAATGATGGTGATGCTTTTTATGTAATTATGTAATGGTGGCTGTGTTATTCAGGAGCAGTGCAGGGTGTTGATGGGCTGTTGTCCATGTCCGGTGATCCTAAACTTGCTCTCAGACTCTCCCAGTTACACACCTTCTTTAGCCATCACCAACCCTCTTACAGAGAGCAGTGGGCCGTTCCTGATCCCCCTGCAGCTCTAATACTGAGGCATCAGAGAATACAGGTTTCTATTCACACATGCATTCCCTTATCACCAAAAGATAACAGAAAATATAAAATCATTATTGTTGTCTCTCTCCTAACTCCTGCCAGCATGACCAGCCATTGTCAGATATTTACCCCTGGGCCAGCACTGACATGCAGGAACTGAGCATCCAGTGGTACAGACCCATGTCAGAGGACAGCACGGTAATCAGACCTTCCGAGTTTTTACAAATTATTTGAACTCATGTTTTTTTTTCTTTTAGTTATTTAGAGTAAGTTTTTGAAACTATCTGTCCTTTATTTAAATTAAATGGTTCTCTCTGTAATAAATATCAGTTCCTGAGCAGAGTTCTATTTGATCTCTTTAGATTCTGCTTCTCTTCGCTGTAAATAATGTTCCTCTATCAGCAATGAGCCCTATTGCAGACGCAGTGGCAGCACTACAGGCTGAACAGAGAGCGATCTGTTTAGACAGGTAGATTTTGTTTATCTATACAAAGACAAACCTTATTTTGTGTTGGATACACATACTGTTTTTACAGAGTGCATTATTGTCAGCAAGGGGACCGTGGTTTAGATTGACCCCTCTCTTTTTGTCTGTTTGATTTAAGTGGTAGTTAATTGAGTTTTGTTTACTCTTATTGCTCCATCCAGGCTGAAAGCTGTTCATGCACTTCTGAACACAGCATGTGTAGAGGTTGATGGGCATGTTTCACCGTCCACCAGCTCAGCCTCCTCCTCCAGCCCAAAAGAAAAGGAGCAGAACAGAACAGCTACGTCCACCCCTCACCAACAGGTGTCTCCGAGTCCTAAATCACCATGTTGTACTTTTGCACTAATCCTAAATGTAGAGCACACTGAATTTACCGCTCTGTCATTCATCTACAATGGTTTCTTTTAGGAAATGCTTTTGGAGAAAATTACACACATCTGCTCTGAGATCAGGAATTTACTGAAGTCTGATTTCAATTTAGCACCCATCACAGAGGTAAAGTGTTACACTGTCATTTCTTTTCTAAATAGTGTTTATTTATAGTGTTTAATTTATATACTATTATAGTATTTAATATTTTTCATTTTAGTTTAATTTTATGTGCTTTTTTATTCAGTTTTTTTTTATACATTTCGATTTAGCTTGAATTTATCTTTATTTCAGTTTTAGTCATTTAAAACTTAAACTTTCAGTTAGATACCAAGGCAGCATTTCAAATTATTAAAGTTGTTTAGGTTTTTCATCTAATATTAATTTCATTTTAATTTCAACTAAAACATTTTAATAACAACACAGATTCTAAACGTATTATGACTGAAAAAAAAACCTCCTGACAGATGTGTGCGTGTATGATTTTGTCACAAATATGTGGTTGTACCCATGCAGATTCCCTTTGACCCAAGCATGCAGACTCTTCTGAACCTGGAACGCTGCTTTAATCCTGCAACAGGTGGCACACTGCAAGATACAGCCCTCATAACGTGGCTCCTCTCTCTTCTGAGATAAAACCCACAGCCTTGATCTCTAGATTGATGAGATAAAACAAAATACCCCAACTACACATATTTAATATGCTATAAAAAATTCAATGTTTTATTTAACACCAAATAAAGAGGACAGCACTAAAACATGTATTAATTTATTTGTTTCTGTTATGTTTTTTTTTTTTTTTACATTTTTACATCAACATACTCTTCATAATTCCCTTCCCTTCAGTTCCCTTTTAATACTGTAGCTCAGCTGATGTAGGATATTTCATTCAGTCATATCTGAAGTATAACAGGTGTTTTAGTGCTTGGTAATGCTTTGTTAGTGCTGCTTTGGGTGATTTATGATTGGTTGAGCCAGGCTGAACGGAGGTTGAGTAGGATCTGCACGTCACTGGGGCCCAGCTTATAGACTCCCAGCTCATTGAGCGCCGACTCTGGACTGGGCTGCTGATGGTTCAGAATGCCCTCATCTTCCTCTGACTGCTTCAGCACATCACAGAACAGCAGTGCCGGGCCGACCTTAAGAGTTAGGATGATGCAGGCCTCCTTCACACTGAGACAAGGAAACAGAAATTAGAATCAGGTTTTTCTAAATATTAGCTCTGATTAAACACACTTACTGTTTGAAGAAGTTTTCAGGTCTCTTGCAGTAGTGTCCAAAAAGAGAGAAGAGGTTTCTGGTCATATCGTATTGAAGCTGTGCCGCCCCGCCTTCATTGAAATGGTTATACAGGATCAGCTAAGGGTGAGAGCAAAAAAACAGATATACAACACACTCCAACAAACTACTGTATGCAGATTTGAAGTACAGTTAATCCTGACTCTCTTTCTTTAACCATTCTACGTTTTTACATTTGATTTTGAGGCTTAAAGATACACTACCATTAAAAAGTTTGGGGTCAGTAAGAAAAAAAAAAAAAAAAGAAGAAATTAATGCTTTTATTCAATGAGGATGCTTTTAACTGATCAAAAGTGACAGTATTTGTAATAATATTTCAGAATATTACTGTTTATACTGTAGTTTTGATGATAGAAATGCAGCCTTGTTGAGTATAGGAGACTACTTTCAAAAACATTTGATAAATCTTACCAAATTGAAACTTTTCAACATTAGTGTCAGCATTAGCTAATCCACATTAGTTTATGGTAAATTAAATTTTAACAGTGAAAAAGTTGAAGCAAGAGACTGACGTCTTCGTAGATGAAGCTGTCGAGTCTCTCGGCGAGGCCCTGCCAGAACATCTGAAACAGAGGAAGACACAACATCTGCTGCAGCTGGAGCAGGTGATCCCTCAGGCAAAGCATCATGGGACATGCAGAGCTGGATAATGACATAGTGGCTTGATCGCTCTGTGATGGCAAGGAGATCCACCTGAAATAGTCCAGATTCACTTCAGACACTTACAATTCAAAACCTGGTACAGAAAGTGCCCTGATAATAATTCCACTATGTCACCATGCCTCCAGCTACCCAGCGATCACTGCTCAGATTGAACTAATTTTCTAGTTTCCTAATTTCAGAGAACTAAAGAGCCATTTAGGGGTTCTTGAGGCCTAAAACTAAACATGGACAAAAAGCACATCCTCATAAGGCATTGTTTAAACTTTCTGTTAACGCAACTGTTTTTAGGTTATTCCCACCCATACCTGTCCTTGCAGTATGGCTGTGCCTTTTCTTTAACGTCTCTCATGACTGCATCCAGTAATCGTCCCAGCATGTCTCCTCGTAGCCTTTCCAGCAGGGCCAACAGGGCCTCAAACAAAGATCCTTCCAGAGAGGCCAGACGCCCCGTCTCTGTGGCTCCAAGAGGACCTAGGATCTCCTCGCCATCTGACACTGCAGCCTGCTGCAACTGTAAGAAGAACTGAGAGAAAACAAAAGGAAAGTGATTTTGTGCACGTATGTGTTTCTGTTCTCAATCAAGACTTTGAAAAAATATTTTATAATTCTATTTATTAATGGGTCAAGGATGAATAAGAGGGTACAAAACTAAAATAAGGTAGAATCTTAAAAAAGTCTTACAAATGTACTATTTGTATTCATGTAGACTTAATACTTTTATTTATTTTTCTAATTTTAAATAAATTACATTTAATAATGCTAAAAATGTAATGTGGTTTAACCATTATTAAAAGGAATATTTAGCTCATATTGAATACACGTGAATGTACAGTACACACTATTTTTTTTTATATATTTT
>NW_015544166.1:716829-721466 GCF_001515605.1 Sinocyclocheilus anshuiensis
TTATATTTAATATCATGAATTATTAATTCATAAATATTACATTTTTGAGTAGTCGCACCACATGACGTTGTACAACCTGAACTAAACTTTCCTTGTCATAAAAAGGTCAAAATATCTGATATTTTAAGATACTTATTGACCTGGAGACAGTCATGTTAGTTACACCACATGATTTGGGAAATTTGGTGGACAAGATTTTTTTTTAACTAGAAAATGATCATAAAAAAAGCTAAATGACTGCTACTGCAAAAATAAGCAACATGTCCCTCATTACCTTCATACAGGGGTGTCCAATCCTGCTCCCGGAGGGCCAGTATCCTGCAGTTTTTAGCTCCAACTAGCTTCAACACAACTCATGTTTCTAGTGAATCAGAACACCTTGATTACTTTGGTTCAGGTGTGTTTAATTAGCATTGGAGCTAAACTCTGCAGGACAGTGACCCTCCAGAAACAGGTTTGGACACACCTGCCCTCGTACAAATTCCTGTTAGCCTCAGTGTGACTCAAAAACACTTACAACATTGTCCCCCCAATCACTGAGAACAGTGGAGATGTAGTTGGCAGCATTGAGGATGGCACAGTAGCGAGGGCTCAGCGGCTGTCGGGACTCTTCTTTCATGACCTGTGTGAGGCGGATACGGAAATCATCCACCAGCTCCTTCTGCAAAGCCAGGAAACTGAGCTGAGCCCGCGGACACGGCAGAGCACGGTACCGTTCTAAGAGACGGATTGCAGAGAGATTTAGAAACAAGTCTTAACTACTCATTGACCTGGAGACAGTCATGTTAGTTACACCACATGATTTGGGAAATTTGGTGGACAAGATTTTTTTTTAACTAGAAAATGATCATAAAAAAAGCTAAATGACTGCTACTGCAAAAATAAGCAACATGTCCCTCATTACCTTCATACAGGGGTGTCCAATCCTGCTCCCGGAGGGCCAGTATCCTGCAGTTTTTAGCTCCAACTAGCTTCAACACAACTCATGTTTCTAGTGAATCAGAACACCTTGATTACTTTGGTTCAGGTGTGTTTAATTAGCATTGGAGCTAAACTCTGCAGGACAGTGACCCTCCAGAAACAGGTTTGGACACACCTGCCCTCGTACAAATTCCTGTTAGCCTCAGTGTGACTCAAAAACACTTACAACATTGTCCCCCCAATCACTGAGAACAGTGGAGATGTAGTTGGCAGCATTGAGGATGGCACAGTAGCGAGGGCTCAGCGGCTGTCGGGACTCTTCTTTCATGACCTGTGTGAGGCGGATACGGAAATCATCCACCAGCTCCTTCTGCAAAGCCAGGAAACTGAGCTGAGCCCGCGGACACGGCAGAGCACGGTACCGTTCTAAGAGACGGATTGCAGAGAGATTTAGAAACAAGTCTTAACCTTAAGAATCAAATATGAGGATGATTTTTTTTTATTATTGATACCTGTGATGACCAGCAGAAGGGTCATGAAGGTCTCGGCACAATCTGGTGCTTTGAGCTCATCCATATCAGTGATGTCTTTGTACTGAGAGCTCCAGGCTCCCTCTGCAGACAGCATAGCGTCCACTTTTTCCACAGCCACTAGAGAGCAACATACAAAATTTAATTTACCATAGAAACTGAAAATTTGACGTTCAAATTCGTAGCATTAACACTCACTCTTTCTCTCCACACTGAGCCATTTCTGGAACACGGTCTCCTCCAGTAGTATGTGCAAGATGCCGGGGTAGGCTCGAGGGTAACTGTGGGTGCTGCGGAGCTCTTTTTCGAACTGTAGCACCTCGTCCACTAGGTGACAGAAGAGAGCATCGTCGTAGAGCAATCGAGGAGCGTCCTGGGAAAGCTTCTCCTGCGCCAGTGTCAAGAGTCCCCTGCACAGCTCCACCTGGAGAACAGATTGATAAGACTTTAAGGCCTACAGATGGCTTTGCACTAAAGCGGAATTAGCTACAGATCTTCTCATTCATATTGTGATGTACATTTAAGTGACATGTATTATAGAAAAAAATGGTTCTATCATAGGTTGTTGATTGGATGGAGGCCGATCTGAATGCAAGCTTGCAGTCAATTGTAAGAAAGGGACGGGGATTTGAGAAATCTGCCATATGTCACCAAAGAGAAAATGGTTGATTTACTGGAAGACTTTTTGATTAAAAAGTACAAGGTTCAATAAAAAAAAATAAAAAATATGCATCTAGAAAAACTGATGCAATTATGAACATACCCTTGCATTAATTTTGGCTCCAGCACGATCCAATATAGGCTGAATCTTCTCATCCATGAAGTTGGAGCTGTTTCCCATCCAAATGAGGACTTGGGTCAAATACCACTCTGGCTGTAAAGGTGAAAGATTTAAGTTAATATCATATCATTGATGTACATATGATAATTTATCAATAGTTTGCCTACTCACACAAATGTGTAATCGCTAACCTTGCTTAAGTTGTTGGTCTGGCGGTTCCCAGTGAAGTGATATCTGAACCTCTTACTGAGGGGAAGCAGCATGATCTGAATGGGCAATGAGAGTGGAGGAGTCTGGGACTGCTCTGGACGAGACGGAGTTTCTTTCTTCTCTGATATAAGGTCATCGCTTCAACACCTGTTAAGGAAAATTACCAGCTTTGCACCTTAAATAATAAAAAGAAATAAACAAATAAAATAACCTAAATAAATTTCAGAAGAAGTAAAAAAATACTGTAAATAAAATAAAATAGTTGGTCTTAACAGTATCTTGTGTAGTTTATCTCACACGACCAGCTTTGTATATTTAAAAAACAAGAAATAAAAAATAATGCATAAATAAAAAAACATAACATAATAATATAATATAGTTGGTCTTAATAGCATCTGGTGTAGTTTGTCTTCCACTTTAAGCAAATTGTTGTGAGCCCAGATCAAACAATCCAGTGGAGTGTATTGAGAAAATTTATCTGTATTTAATAAATAAAATAATAACTAAAAATACTTACTAATAATAATACTGTAAATAAAATAGAACAGCATCTCATATAGTTTGACTCACACTTTAAAGGGATAGTTCACCCAAAAATGAAAATTCTGTCATTAATTACTCACCCTCATGACGTTCCAAACCCGTACGACCTTCATTCACCTTTGGAACACAAAATTAAGATATTTTTGATGAAATCCAAGAGCTTTCTGACCCTGCATAGAGAGCGACGCAAGTGACACATTCAAGGCCCAAAAGGACATCGATAAAATAGTCAATGTGCTTTACTCCCATGAATGCAACACGGAAGAGAAGAAATTGTTGAATAACGCCATTATTTTTGTTTTCTTTGTGCACAAAAAGTATTCTCATAGCTTCACAACATTACGGTTGAACCACTGATGTCACAGGGACTATTTTAACAATGTCCTTACTACGTTTCTGGGCTTTGAATGTCTCAGTTGTGTTGCTGTCTATGCAGGGACAGAAAGCTCTCATCAGATTTCATCAAAAATATTAATACAAAAATAAAATTTGTGTTCCGAAGATGAACGAAGATCTTGCGAGTTTGGAACGACATGAGGGTGAGTCATTAATGGCAAAATTCTCATTTTGGGTGAACTATCCCTTTAAGGATATTGTTGTGACCTCAAATCAGTCAAACCCCTCTGGTTATGCGCACCGAAACAGTCCAGTGGAGTGTATTGAGAAAATGAATCTATAATTAAGGTGGATTTAATTCCAGAAGATTAAGGATACGAGGTCTGGAGAGAGAGAAGTTGGGAGACCAGTAGCTCCAGCTGGCTGTTGAGCTCCTGTGCATTGGCTGGGGGAGAGAGGGTCTGTGTCGGGGGTGAGATGAACGGCCAGTGGAACTGTGTCAGGACTTCCTCAAAATCACTGAATCAGAACCAAACATTTAGTGTGAACTTTTAAATATTTATTCATTTAAACATACAATTCTAAATAAGTCTAATACCTGGCCAGTTTGTCTATAAGGATCTTGTGCCAAAAGCGAAGTGTTTCTCTGAGGAAAGCCTGCAAATGGCTACAGCCTGACTCCCGCAAACCCATATCCAGAGAGGCCATCCTGTCTATTGCACCAACCGCATCCCACATACTATTGGTCATCAGATACTGCTGGATGCTGTCACTAATGCAACACAAAAGATGTGAAGTGGAACCTGTGTTAGATACCAGTATAAACCTTTAGTGCCCTCCAAAATATCTGGACACACAATTTAGAGTTTACCCCTTACCTGAGCTCCTCAATACGAGACAGACATTGAAGGTACTTCATATGCCTCTCTAATGCGTCTAGCTGACCCAAGACCTGCCCGATGCTGTCGGCCCAGACCTGTGCGCCCTGCAGATGCTGCTGCAAAGTGTTGGACAAAACTCTCTCCTTCTCCAGTAAAGACTCCAGCTTCAACCGGGACTCCTCTGCCGTGGACAGGGCAGCCGACACACGCAACGGCACTGAAGAGGACACAGTCAGCACCTGCATGCACACACAAATGCTGGTTTACAAATAAATAAAAGTAATCCTAAAATAAATAAATTTCTATGATTTTATAAATAACACCAAAATACTAAAATAATAATAACAGAAGTATAAATATATAGAAAACAAAAATACTAATAAATACATAAATAATACAGAAAAATAGAACATAAATTATACATATATGGGTCGA
>NW_015544166.1:721512-732972 GCF_001515605.1 Sinocyclocheilus anshuiensis
AAATATTTAAAAAAATTAAGTACGATCACTTTTTTCTTTTATATATTTTATTAAGTACAGGTCAGAATAAGTATGCGTTTCATTTTTACATAAATATATATGTCGCGCAGGATGACAATGAAACATAATTTCACCAATATACTAACATTTTATTTTCACAAAAGTTATTTAAACCATTAAAGTAGACAATTCACTTGCATTTAATATGCTTTCAGCGTATGTAAAATCATTTTTGGAAATGTATTTTCATGCAGTCACAAATAATAAATAAAATAGAAATACTTACTAAATAAATAAATAGTCAAGCATTTGGTCTAGTTTGTCTCACATGTTAAGCCAATCTTAATAAAATAAATAAAAATAATCACATGTAATAAAATGGCTTTACTCTTTTTTTATTCTTTACAACACTTAAATTCTGTTAACGGAGTCTCTGTGGCTTTATTTACCTGCTCCTCCAGCTGCTTGTTCTCTAATGTCAATTGCTCCAAAAGCCCTGACACCTTCTTTAGCGACTTAAGGTCGCCACCTATCTCTTTCTGAAGTGCAACTACATCATCTGTAAAGTGTCCGTCCTCTGAAGGAGATTCAGAGTTCCTGCTGTCTGTACGGTCTAGATGAGAAGGAGCATTGCTGCTGTGCTTGTTGTGCTTCATCACAGGCGCTGCCATGTTGCTCGACACGTCATCAGTGGATTCTGTCCGCGGCTCCCTCTAGTGGCAGAAAGTACTCCAAAATGTGTTTTGTTTTATAACTTTATTTTATTTTTTAATTATTGTTTTAAATCTTGTACTTCTGCTAAAATGATAACAAAAATGCTTTTTCACACTTTTCATTGACAGAAACTAGGGCTACCAATAAGCATGAATCACATTATTATTACGATAATAATCAGGATAAAATAACGAATCATGGTTAAAATCGACATTTGACAGAAGTAGACCTTGACATAAACGCCTATATTTAACATATATAATATTTTATTTATTAAATTATTCAAATGGAACGTAATTTACTTTAAATAATTTTAACAATTTTTGAAATGTAAAAATTTAAACCGTAAAAAAATTTTTTTGAATTTCATGAATATTAATATTCGTGATTACGTAACTCAACTCTACAGGCACGTAATCAAAACCGTTTGCGTAATTAACATTCATGAGCTCAACCTTTGACGAGGATGTTTGTGACGTTTCTAGTTTTTCTTCCAGGCAGGCATGGATAAATACATTAATTTCATAACAAAACGACACGTATGTGTTTAGAAACAAGTTTATGCTAACGTATCACGATATAGTTACAACAAAAGTGTAAGACAACGTAGACGCAACAGCTTTAAGACTCAAGTCATCAAACAGACGTAAACAATGAAAAATGAGATCAGTTGATACGTCCTTTTTTATTGAACAACCATAAAATATAAATATCGCGGCATATGTGCCCGTAAAAAAAATTTTGACTCATGAATATTAATATTCGTGATTACGTAACTCAACTCTACAGGCACGTAATCAAAACCGTTTGCGTAATTAACATTCATGAGCTCAACCTTTGACGAGGATGTTTGTGACGTTTCTAGTTTTTCTTCCAGGCAGGCATGGATAAATACATTAATTTCATAACAAAACGACACGTATGTGTTTAGAAACAAGTTTATGCTAACGTATCACGATATAGTTACAACAAAAGTGTAAGACAACGTAGACGCAACAGCTTTAAGACTCAAGTCATCAAACAGACGTAAACAATGAAAAATGAGATCAGTTGATACGTCCTTTTTTATTGAACAACCATAAAATATAAATATCGCGGCATATGTGCCCCTATATTTACATTTTAATCGAAAAGTGTACAAATATTTGCCAGACGTATGCTTTGTTTGTGCGTTCCTGCATTGATAACATTATTTTTGGCTTGCGTGCCAGCAACGGAGACACTACTGTCACCATGTTTAGTGCTGTAAAAGCAGTTGTACAGTATTTCATGTCAGTTCCTAGCATTGTGGTCGTGCAAAAGACATAAATCGCCCAAAAATGTTATTTCTTGGCTCGTGTAGTTGCAGGAGGCGCTGGCGTAAGTGCCTGCAGGCCTCTGTGATGCACTCCTCTGGTTTGAGGTTTCCTGACATGACTCTGACAGGGCTCTGCTTGCCTTGGATGGCAGAAAGGCCATAAGTTGTTAAGGATCTTGAGGTTTGAGAGTGTTTGCCAAAGTCAATTCTGGCCTGAGCAGCAGCTGTATGAAGTTTCTTAAACTGGCACGTTACACCAGTCCAGCTTAGCATGGCAGTCAGCATCACACAGTGCCTTCAAGTTTACGTATAGCACCCTGAAAACCGGACCTCTTCTTTTGTAACAGTATCCAGATGAATACTGGTGAGTCTGTTGTGTGTTTTGGGCTTTATTCAAAAAAGTACAAACATATTATACACATAAATAATATGATTGTAGTAATTCATATAAATAAAATTATACAAATTTAAACACATTTATACATATAATTTTACAAATAATTACATTATTATCAATAATACTGTACATATAAAAATATAATTATTGCAATAAAAAGTATATTTTTAATGTTATGCATTCAGTGTCATACAATGTAGTAATACTTATATCTATAATTATATTTATAATATATAATTATAATTGTATTTATAATATTAATAATAAAAATACTATTATAAACTATAAATTTGTCATTTTTATTGTGTGTGTGTGTATTTTTAAAATAATATATAATTCATTCTAAATTGAAAATATGTATGTTTTCAAATATAAGTAATAATGTTTATATGTGCCTATACGTATATGTATATATTCTCATGTGTGTATTTAAATATAATAATATTTAAAATACTTAAAATAAATAATTATTAAAAATTATGTATTAAATATAAATAAATATATATTATTTATTTATTATTTAATAATTGTATTTATTATTTTTTGTAGAGTTTATTTTTTGAACAGCCTCTGAATATTACAAAAAGCTTTGTGAAACATTTTATCTTCCCTTGAAAAGCCTATTTATAAGTCTATTCCTGTTTTAACTATGCACAATTACATGGTTTATTCAATTCAGCTTGTTTTTTTCTTACTAGGTCACGACCTACCAGTTGAAGCACCAGCACCATAAAGGTATTTGTAACATATCTGCATTTTCAAGCTGTCAGAAGAAAATGAAAAATTAGTCAGCCAAGGGTACTACAGCCAGACAGTGTTATCGTCAGGGGAGGGGGCGATCAAGAACTTTGTCCCGGGACTGTTGATGAGCATAGCCTACTCATTTGTCCCCAGGGGAGAGGCGGCCCACCCATCAAAATCTGGTTCCAGGCCATGAGCATTTTAGCGATGACAACGATAGAGTGACAACCTTGAGCTCCCAGTCTGAGTCAGAGAGTGAAGCCAGGCAGTGCTCACAGCCCAGGAAAATATGAATCGACTAGGGAGATGGGACTGTTTAGGGAAGCTTTTGCACCTTCCCAACCAACTCAGCTCCTTTTGTACAGTTCATACCAAAGACTTAAAACAAAATGTACATATTTAGTTCTAAGTATTTCTCCAAAAAAAAAAAGTTGTTACTGCGATAGATGCTATCTGATGTAAAAAATGTGGGTGGTCAAGAGTCCGAGTTACCTGAGGGTGATATATCACTATGTCTGTCACCATCCTTGTTGCTGAAACAAGATAATTGATCTCACTGTGAGATAAAGGTCTAGCAGTCTTTTGTCATGTTTTTGTCATGTATACCCATTGATACATGTCTCATGTTTTTTTTGTTTTTGTTTTTTTTAAACAGGTCCAGTATGTATGATATGGAATCATATGCACCATCATAAGGTACAGTAATCTCTTTCACTATAGGACAAAGGTCATATTACTACAAACATCCAGCAGTACTCCATAATCCCACATTACTGTCTGTCTGTGAAGTATCAAGAGTCCTTCTGAATGCTTCAAAGTGGCAGTGGGTGACCAGTGAAGTTAATGCTATTCAAAACAGATCTGGGAGCATGTTTTTCCCACATTCCTCACCCAGCTGTTTGCGTGTGAATAGAGGGGCTGCACAAGTTTGCGTGAGAGATTGTGTGTGTGTCAGTGTCCTTGTGTGTCTGTTTTCCTGTGTCATAGTTTGGCATGCAAATATCACTGCCGCTCCATCTGAAAGCACGTGCTGGAGATTTACTACTAATCACAGGAGCGGCTTTACTGACTACATGCGCATGAAAATCGCATTCGATTTTTTGCACAGCCCTATGTTTGTGTATGTGCAGGGGTATTGTGTGGAATGTCTGACTCTGTACATGTGTGTGTGACTGCGGAGAATTCGCTTTTGGGGGCAACAGTCGCACAGGACGGTGTTATGAGTTAGAGGATGTCCTGTGGACAGGGCAAAAGAAGACTGTAAAGATCTTGTGTCTGTGTGTGTGTGTCTGTGTGTGTGTGTGAATGTCCTTGTGTGTCTGTTTTCCTGTGTCATAGTTTGGCATGCAAATGCCACTGATTTAAGAACATTCTAAGTTCTGTAATATCTCAATAAATTTTTAACCCTCAGAGACACACTGTAACATCACAGTGCAATCAAATAATGCCTATTTTCACTAAATATAGCTCACACTCTGAAATACATTATATTAACAATAGAGAAAAAAGTCTCATTTATACAACTTTTTTTGGAGAGGGAGATTTTGCAATAAATAATTTATATAATAATCTAACTATTATTATTATATATGCACTTTACAATTAAAACTATTACATTTTATTTAATTAGTAATTGTAATAATTGTAATGCCATATTTAGTGCAATTAGTTTTCAGTAAATATGAGTTAAAATTACATAAAACTGCAACTCACACTCTGAAATAGATTATAGAAATAAGAATAATGTCCTTAAATATAGGAATATTGTTTCTCATTCATGTTAGTTTTTTTGGGGGGGAATTTATTTAAATAAGCAATATAAATAATTATTATTATGTGCACTTTGCAATTAAATAATATTAATATCATTTAAATAGTAAGTGTAATAAGTAATTTTTAGTGCAATTAATTTTCAATAAATATAGGTTGTAATTAGATGCATTATATAAGTTACATACAATAATTTCTAAATAAATATATAGAACTAAAAAGAATTGCAATCTGCATATTTAAGCGTCCGGACCTGACATAACATGCAACACAAAACAATTAATGAAACTATAATTGTAAAGGCAACATGCAAAAACATAAATCTATTGTTTTGGCCAACAGATACTGTAATTGCCCACCACATCTTCCAATTATATATATATATATATATATATATACTGTATATATATATTTGTAACATTTTTTGCAGGAATGTAGGGCTCAAACACCATGTCTACACCAGACATCACTGTTGTTGCTTGTTGTGACATGTAGGTGCTGTCAACAATGAACGTGACAAAGCACCAGTTGCAAACAATTTGTCCTTTGTGTCAGTACATCAAATAGAAAGAGGCGTCAGTTTACTGTCAGTCATACATTGGCATACTGTTTATAATATATTATACTTATAAACTTAAAAGTTTTAATGTGATAAGAATAAATTTTTGACTTTAGTCACGTCACAAGACTGTATATCCTTTTTATAAATAATGCTCAAATATTTTTATGTCAATTAACAGGAAAATAAGGTGTTGAGGTCTCAAGAAAGCTAAAAGCTAAAAAAATATGTACTTGCACACGTAAAGGGATAGTTCACCCAAAAATGAAAATTACCCCATGATTTACTCACCCTCAACATATTCTAGGTGTATGTGACTTTCTTCTTTCAGACGAATACAATCTGAGTTATATTGAAAATGTCCTGGCTCTTCCAAGCTTTATAATGGCAGTGAATGGGGGTCGAGATTTTGAAGCAAACTAAAGGTTATCAATCCCTCATAAAAGTGCTCCACACTGGGGGTTAATAAAGGCCTTCTGAAGCGAATCAATGCGTTTGTGTAAGAAAAATATCCATATTTAAAACTTTATAAACCTAGCTTCCGCTAACTGTCGTATACGTGTTCACGAGAGAGTGGCGTTCCATCAGATGACGTAGGACAGGGATCCTCAAATCTGGCCCACGAGATCCACTTTTCTGCAAAATCACAGGTAGGTGAGTTTGATCAGGTTTGGAGCTAAGCACTGCAGTACAATGGCCATCCAGGGCAAGATTAGGGGAACCCTGACGTAGGTGTAGCGTAAGCTCCGGTGAGAAGTGACAAACGTGGAAGTGCAGATGAGAGAACAAAATAAAACACCTGCCACGAATTAGAAGTACAAAACAAGGATTTGTAAAGAGGAGACTAGTTTTTCTTTGCTGTAAACAAAACTTGGTTCTCGAGAGATTAGCATATTCTCACAGGAGCTTACGCTACGCCTGCATCCTACATCATCCACTGGAACGCCACTCTCTCGTGAACGAGCGTACGACTGAAGCTACGGATTGCGGTTAATAAAGCGTTAAATATGGATATTTTTCTTACACAAAAGCATTGATTCAGAAGGTCTTTATTAACCTCCCCGAGCTGTGTGTACCTTTTATGATGGATGAATGCACTTTTTTTTGGGCTTCAAAATCTCGACCACCATTTACTACCATTATAAAGCTTGGAAGAGCCAGGACATTTTTTAATATAACTCTGATTGTAATAATCTGAAAAAAAGAAAGTTATATACACCTAGGAAGTCTTGAGGGTGAGTAAATCATGATGTAATTTTCATTTTTGGGTGAACTATCCCTTCAATTATAACTAGCGATGTTTTGCAGCATTGAAGACTCATTTTTCTTCTGAAATTTACTGCAAAACAAAATATGCTTTAAAACCAATTACTAAAAACACTATCAATCTGAATGTCTCTGAGGATTGAGAAGTAATGGAG
The DNA here is from genome assembly GCF_001515605.1 of Sinocyclocheilus anshuiensis. Taxonomy (NCBI): domain Eukaryota; kingdom Metazoa; phylum Chordata; class Actinopteri; order Cypriniformes; family Cyprinidae; genus Sinocyclocheilus; species Sinocyclocheilus anshuiensis. Next base: position 728,412 of record NW_015544166.1, read on the forward strand.
TTGTTATTCCTGGTATGTTTGTGTATGTGCAGGGATATCGTGTGGAATGTCTGTACATATGTGTGTGTGACTGTGGAGAATTCACTTTTGGGGGCAACAGTCGCACAGACAGAACAGTGTTATGAGTTAGAGGCTCTCCTGTGGACAGGGCAAAAGAAGACCGTAAAGATCTCTAATAGTGTGGCCTTTTGATCTAGTGCTGCTTTGGCATTCCACTTCAGTTAATAAATAGCCCAACAAATCATCATGAAAGCTGAAATGCCACAAAATCAACAGTAAACTGTTTTTTTTTGGGGGGGGGGGGTTTATTGGCTTGGATCACGAAGGTGATGATGCCTCCTTTGTTTGTGGCTGTTTTAATGAATGTATCAATGGAATTTCTATAAACCAGAGAGTTTAAGCTGCTCTTCTGTGTACAAAGTAATCAGTTAGCCCTTGGATGGTGACGAGGTATTCTGCATGTATATGTGTGTGTGTAAAGCCTTGCCCGTTTCTCTCCTCCTGCTCCCGGGAGCTTGTTTTCCCAGATTTGGGAGTTGCAGGTGCAGCGTCCAGCTGCAGCTCCGCTGCACACGCCAACAGCATGAATAATTTTCCCTCCTTTCAGAGCAGTGAAATCAAAGCATATGGAGGACGTAAAAGAAGGGGGGGCATGTTTTATCTGGATCTTTACCATCACTCCATTAAGCTACGTTACCAAGCCGAGTGTGGAAAAAAAGAGAAGATCCTGTGTATATGCTTGTTTGTGGGCCGCTTTCAGATAGGGAGTGGAGGGCAGTGAAAATCAAGCTCTCACAGTCGAGTTCACAGCCCTGGCTTGATTGTTTTTCTTGTCTTGGCTCATCTTAGGCCGTCAGTGTTGTCATATTGTCCATGTGCATGGAGGCACACAGGCCCTGAGAGAAAAAGAGAGGGACCACACATGGAGAGCGAAGCCCCAGGGAGTATCAGGCCTGTGTGAAGTGCTTTGCCAGGACCCAAGTCGCCTCGCTTCACTGCTTGTCATTGGATCTCAGATCTGCTGATAAAATTTGCCCCCCTCTCCTCTTTTAAAGTGATGAAATGTCTCTCCTTACCCAGCCCACCTGGGTATAGATGAAGAGGTCCAATAAGTCCCTCTGAGTAAGTGTGGTCTGTAGCTGAAAGCACGCTCATAAATGAGGTCGGTGTGGTCTGAAGATGTCAGACTAGATGCATCCACCTCTATTGAGAGTGACACTAACAATGCATTTTCAATGCTCTGTTTTGTGTGCACAGACAAACACACATGAATATAAATGTTGCACTCCGTTTTGTTTTTTTTTCTGCTGGTTACACAAATCTGTGGCCTTGATGTGGTGGCCAGCTCCATTTGAAATAAAATGGATCTTTTTTTCAGACACTGATTTAACTGGAGTCTTCATATAATGAGAGTGTTTTAACGAGACTTCTAGAAGTACAGTATATCAATACCTTATCTTTTATTTGCTGAAATTAGAGTTTTTGTTTTGTTTCTTGTTATTGGACATTTACATATTATTATAATATTTATTATTTTTAATTAGCTTTCATTACATTTTTTTATAATTGGTATTTTTATATTTACTATATTTTATGTAATATGTATATTTTATTTGTATATATTTTTTTACCTTTAATATATTTTTTATTTCCGATTTAGTTTTAGTAATTTTTGTACTTTAATTTCAACTTGTTTTATTTCAGTTGGTTGCCAGTAACATTTCAAGTAACATTTTCATTTAAGTTTTTTAAATGTAAGTTTATTGTATAATATTTTATTTCAACTTTATTTTAATTAATAAAAGCCATTTGAACACTACTGGATATCGTATGTTTAATTGTGCTCAATTGTGCTCAAAAATGCTAATTTCCCCTGTTTTTTTTATTTAGATCACATTTGCGGTTATCTAACACACCTTAAAGGGATAGTTCACCCAAAAATGAAAATTTGATGTTTATCTGCTTACGGTTTCTGGCACAAACCGATCGTTTCGTGTCTTAGGACATCAATGTGTCATCACGAGCCGCAGGGTTTAATTTGGATTTGTCTGTGCATGTTTTTTTTACTCTCATAGATTTTGTTAGCATTGCCATGCATTATACGACTGATAGACTGCAACGGTTTGTGTTAAAAATCATCATATGTGTTCTACTGAAGAAACAAAGTCACCTACATCTTGGATGCCCTGGGGGTAAGCAGATAAACATCAAATTTTCATTTTTGGGTGAACTATCCCTTTAAGTTACTCGTTACACCTTACACGTTACACTTTTCAATGTAATCTTCAATGAATCTCACATTGAATATCTATTTATTATACTGTGCATTATAATGTTGTGATGCCTAAATTCACCCATTTTTTTTTATTTTGTGATTTATTGAGACAAAGTTGTTGTTATTGTTGTTGCTGTTAATAATAATAATAACAATAATGAAAATATTTATATAAACCCTTAATACCGGCTATAGTTATTGGTTATGATCAAAAATGTGAAAATAATTATCAGCTTTTTCGCATTGTCCAGAATTTTAATTTCTGTTAATTACCATTAATTTCTTTGTGTAAACTTTTAAATAAGAGTAAAATACTAACGCACACCTTGTCATGTTAACTTCAGGCTCAACCAGTGGTGTAAGGTTGGAGTGTGGGACTTCCTGTTTATAGCAATATGAAACATTTTTTTAAAACTTTGTATGGTTTTTGTTGTATGGTTTACACACTGTAACTTTAATATGTAGCTGTAAAACTTAAGGCCCATCTGTATCACACACTCATTCGTTGTGCTTCATGGGAGTCTTCTAGGATTATTTGTAGTCAAGTGAATAAGACAGACCTGTAAAATCACTCCCAGCCTCTCTGATTGCTTTACAATGCCTGAAACATTATAAAGCTCTGTGAGTGACAATTGCAGTCATTTATAATGCCCATATGTTTCTCTCTTCTTCTCAATTATATATATATATAAAAAAAACAATTGACTGAAATGGTTTTTGACCCACAGTGCAATGCTTTTACCATCAGACAGGTTAACTGCAGTGATGTCTGGCACCCGAGATTGGAGTTATTTCAGTAACGCGCTTGATTCAACTTAAGGGCGAATGACTGAATCAAAGAAGGCTGTAAATATTTGTGACACACCACCAGACTACATGGCACCTGGTGATGACTGATAAGCCATTGCAAGTTGATGTTAACTGTTGTTAATGCATTGTTTTGTTTGTCATTGCTGTGGCTGTTATGGCTGGTGTATTTTTTGGCCTAGACTGTGAAAGTAGTGTAACTATGACCAAATCTCATTTCAAGCAGCACTTAAAGGGATAGTTCACCCAAAAATGAAAATTTGATGTTTATCTGCTTACCCTCAGGGCATCCAAGATGTAGGTGACTTTGTTTCTTCAGTAGAACACAAATTATGATTTTTAACTCCAATCAATGTGTCGTCACGAGCCGCAGGGTTTAATTTGGATTTGTGCATGTTTTTTTACTCTCAAAGATTTTGTTACCATTGCCATGCATTATGTGACTGATAGACTGCAACGGCTGGACTTAAAAATCATCATTTGTGTTCTACTGAAGAAACAAAGTCACCTACATCTTGGATGCCCTGGGGGTAAGCAGATAAACATCAAATTTTCATTTTTGGGTGAACTATCCCTTTAAGTTACTCGTTACACCTTACACGTTACACTTTTCAATGTAATCTTCAATGAATCTCACATTGAATATCTATTTATTATACTGTGCATTATAATGTTGTGATGCCTAAATTCACCCATTTTTTTTTATTTTGTGATTTATTGAGACAAAGTTGTTGTTATTGTTGTTGCTGTTAATAATAATAATAACAATAATGAAAATATTTATATAAACCCTTAATACCGGCTATAGTTATTGGTTATGATCAAAAATGTGAAAATAATTATCAGCTTTTTCGCATTGTCCAGAATTTTAATTTCTGTTAATTACCATTAATTTCTTTGTGTAAACTTTTAAATAAGAGTAAAATACTAACGCACACCTTGTCATGTTAACTTCAGGCTCAACCAGTGGTGTAAGGTTGGAGTGTGGGACTTCCTGTTTATAGCAATATGAAACATTTTTTTAAAACTTTGTATGGTTTTTGTTGTATGGTTTACACACTGTAACTTTAATATGTAGCTGTAAAACTTAAGGCCCATCTGTATCACACACTCATTCGTTGTGCTTCATGGGAGTCTTCTAGGATTATTTGTAGTCAAGTGAATAAGACAGACCTGTAAAATCACTCCCAGCCTCTCTGATTGCTTTACAATGCCTGAAACATTATAAAGCTCTGTGAGTGACAATTGCAGTCATTTATAATGCCCATATGTTTCTCTCTTCTTCTCAATTATATATATATATAAAAAAAACAATTGACTGAAATGGTTTTTGACCCACAGTGCAATGCTTTTACCATCAGACAGGTTAACTGCAGTGATGTCTGGCACCTGAGATTGGAGTTATTTCAATAACACGGTTGTTCAACAAAACGGTGAATGACTGAATCAAAGAAGACTAAATATTTGTGACACACCACG
>NW_015544166.1:733696-763003 GCF_001515605.1 Sinocyclocheilus anshuiensis
ACTCAGATCAAGAACTCAGAGAGATGGAGGAAGCATCTGCTGCAGCAGCACGTCTTCAAGCCTCAGAGAGACAGAGATCTCTTCAAAAGTGGTGGTGTTCTTGTAGTAAGTGTTGTGAGATGCCAACAGAAGTGGAGAGCATCTGTTGTCACGAATGGAACATAGCAATGCCACAACTACAAGACGCCGACGAGGACATTGCCGAGGGTGTCCCATCACACACCTGCCTGACTGAAGATCCAGACTTTTCTCCGCTGTTGAGCCGCAGCGTTTTGCACATTGTGTTTAGCTTGCCACGTATAAACTGGAGGCGACGTCCAAGGCCAGAGGGACCCAATGGCACGCTGTCAATAGAGTGAGTAATGTGTTGTATTTGTAATGTTATTGCAACGAAATCTCTGTGTCTCTGTAGTAAAACCATGGTTAACCATAGTTTAAACATGGTGCCTGTAGTACAACAGTTGTTATACAAATGGAAGTAAACCACTAAAAAACATGGTTTTATTACATCAAAACTTCATTTTATTTGTTACTTTTCGTAAGGGCAGCTTTACAAATAAAAAGGACACATACAAAGATCTTGTTCACATACCTCAGTTGGATGTGGAAAAACCATAGGCACAGCTGATGGTTTAAGTCGTACGTGATCCTCTCCTGGGTATGTAAAATCATCAGGGGAAAAATGATCGCTGCAGACCCTCAACAACTTTAGTGCGTTAATGGGTGTGTTGATATCCAGCCGAAGAGCAATCAACCATAACTTCAGGCGAGCAGGCTCAGAAGTTGGGAATACGTGGAAAGTCACCACTCCCGAATGAGTTCGCGCGAGAGAACGTAATCTTTTAGTTTTAAGTCGGTTTGAACAATCCGGATAAGCGCAAGTAAGTACCATTTTGATTAGCCGTCGTACCTACAATGACTGTGCACTGTGTAAACAATGAGTGACGTATACGCGCGAGAGATCACTTCCGGCGCTTGCGTAAACTACGCCAGAGCGCGTACACACCTCACGCACCGGATGCCGTGTGCGCACTCAAGGAAGTTGGACATAGTGTTGTATTAGAGGTAAAAAATGATATAAATACTGTTCGGTTTCTCGCACAAACCGATCGTTTCGTGTCTTAGGACATCAATGTGTCGTCACGAGCCGCAGGGTTTAATTTGGATTTGTGCATGTTTTTTTACTCTCAAAGATTTTGTTACCATTGCCATGCATTATGTGACTGATAGACTGCAACGGCTGGACTTAAAAATCATCATTTGTGTTCTACTGAAGAAACAAAGTCACCTACATCTTGGATGCCCTGGGGGTAAGCAGATAAACATCAAATTTTCATTTTTGGGTGAACTATCCCTTTAATCAGCTCCATTAGTCACTCGTTACCTTTTAAATGTAAGATTAGCAGCCCTTATCCAGGCTTATTAACTTTTGTGTTTATGTTTTCACTTTACGTCTCTTCAAGTGGCCTCATCTGCCCATGCTGCTCAAGATGTCCTGGGACAACGGTACTCTAAGGAACGTGTGGCTGTCTGTCATCGGGGCGTCGCTTGGCTCTATCTGGGTCTTTCAGGCCTATCACATCTCTTCCTTTTAATAACCCTCCACACACGCCGAGGTAAGACGTGCTTACCTTGAGTCTTCTGTGTGTTATGTCATCCCCACATCCACGAGCCAATCAGATGTGTTTTTCCAAACCATGATAAAACAGTAATTATTCACCAGAACTGTTGATTTCTGTAGCCGAGGGACCTTTGGCACAGTAACGCGCCTTAAAATCTCCCACTTGCTTCCTTTAAAATTAACTTAAATTTGCTTGTACCAAATGTATTTCTGTGGTGTTTGAAGGTACAACAGCTCATTCATAGCTGAATTTTCAGCAGCCTTTGTCTTCAGTGTCGCATGATCCTTGAGAAATCTTTCTAATATGCTGATCTGGTGCTCAAGAAACATTTCTTATTATCACCGTTGGAAACAATTGGAAAAATTTTTTTTTTTGTGGAAACCATTTTTTAAGATTTTCTGATGAATAGACAATTCAAAAGAACAGCATGATTTGAAGTAGAAATCTTTTGTAAGAGTACAATTTTTGCAATTTATTGCCGCCTTGCCAAACGAAAAAAAAAAAAATCTTACTAACCCCAAACTTTTAAACAGTAATGTATTCTATGTGTGGTAATCCAACTGCTCAAATAAAAGCTCAGTTAGTGTAAAGTTAATGCATGTTAGTAGAGTTTGATCTGCTTAACCACTTGAGAAGGAAATGTGACATGCAGAATTTGATGACCATGCACAGCAGTTTTATCAAGGTCAGCATCCAGGAATCTCATCCACCACAGTGTTTTGTAATCACAATCTGTTATGAGACAGTTAATTAAATGCATGCCATTGTGACAAGCAAGGATGGGTTTTTTGCTCCTGTAGTAATAACTAGCTAAACTAAAGAGAAAGGGGATGTCTGAGGAACATTTTCCAAAGTGAATTATGAAGGTAATGAAAGTGTTTCTCTCCTTAGTACAGTATCTGGTGAAATAATGCAGTTAAAACCCATGGGTGATGTCATGCAGACAAATGTTTCGTAGATTGAAAATCCATCAGTCCCGTGAAAAACAGGAAAAAAAAGAAAGAAAATAGTGTGCATTCAATATGTTTTCGCTTATAGGATTTGACAGGTTTGAGGCGAGGAGAAAGAGGAGGAGGAACACACTAAAAAAGTTGGCAGGGAAGAACCACGAGCGCGTGGCAAAAAGATTCAAGTGCAACCGAGGTGGGTGAAGGGCTGATAATGGGGGGAGCTTGAACAAGAGCTGCTTTTTCATTTAACCCCTGCCTACCTCTTTACTTTGCTTTGATTCAAGGAAATGCTAGGTTTTGGAACAAAGACTTTGAATGTTAAAGATGATAAATGCTTTGGTTGCTTTGGCTCAGGCTATAATTTCATCTTTGGCTGGCAGGTGATTTGAAGGTCTGCATGAATTTTATGTCTTAGTATTGGTTTGTCCCTTTTTTTCAAAGTCCTTGAAAAATCCTGATGGTTTTGTTCTCCTGTATGATTTGAGATGATCTGGGAGAATAGGATCTTAAGTTTGGAAGCAAAAACCTTTGACCAACTGTACAAACTGACCGCTGTTATTGTGGTTCATAACATTTCTTTGTTTTGGAATTTTTCAAGATGCAAAAACCTTCTATTTATTTCCAGATTTAAATTCAATTTTGAATCCCAGACATTGCCTCAGGCATTTGGAAGCAGCTGTTTGTTTGTTTTTCTATATTTGTCAGGTTTTAAAAGTTTGTAATCATGGACCATCTTGGATTTCGTGGATCTGTTTTGGTAACTGATGCTGACTGTACTGTTCGACCTGTATTATTGAAGAAAAATGTATCCGACAGACATTTTGCAAACTATCACTCTGGCTTGCTGATGTTTTGAATGGAGACCACAGGTGTTGTCTGCTAACTGGGTCGGTCGTGAGGAGCTTTAGTTAGATGGGAAGTGATGTGACACCAAGATGAACTGCAAATTGACTTCTCATAGTCAGTCCAAAAAGAGAGCATTATTGTCCTTTCTTTTTCATTCCCTCAAGGGAAACAGAACATGTTCATCCATCAAAATCACATATTCCTACCATGAGAATTTCAGTTTTGGAAATCCAGCTCATCGGCCAAGCCAAGTAGCCAAGTCTAGGTCAGAAAGACAAAATCATATTGACTGATTCTGGCATGGGTCCATTTTTCTGCTTTTACTGTGGATTGGCTTCTGAGAGTGAGAGTAGACGGGTTTACTATGATAAGCCATTTTTGTGGAACGGTGAAGGACGTTTTGACTGTTAAGTCAAACATATGAAATTTCAGATAATGGTCATTTATTGGTGTTCTGAGATTCCTTTACATGTGGAGGGCAGGCCTTAGTTTACCTGTGGAACCTGGCTGGTTAAACACTTTGCCACTCTTAAAGTATCTCCTGACAGATTATTTTCCTCCCTGGTGCGGTTAATGTACATTTGAAGAGCATAACATCATTTAATAGTTGGGTCATTGACATAAAATGTCAAGCACAACCTTAAAATAGTTATTTGTGTTGATGAAAGAATGCGCTTGAGAAACAGTTTAGAGAGGAGAAATAAATTTAAATATAAAATACTGGTCACAAATTATTGGTCACTTTCTAAATAATAAAAGTATCTACACATCTACTAATAATTATATATAAATAAATCGTTTTTTACAGATGCAAATATGTTAGAAACGATGCATTGTGATACAAATGGCAACTTGTATCTGATGCACACTTTTTTAAATCGATGCGTTGCATCGTTAGCTTTTATGCTGATGCACCAATGTGAATCGGTAAATCTTACCATCCCTAAATAAAAATAATTCAAATGTCAAAACAACATATCAACACCTACAGAGGACACTTTACAGGACCCATCATAACGACGTGTTATGGACAAGTAAGTCTTTTAAAATATCAGACAATTTGGCCTTTTTATGACATGGAAAAGTTAGATTAGGATATAATATGTCATATGGTACAACCACTCCAATTTCTTTAAAAATAATTTTTATTTGTACAAACAAATAAAAATATTTCTATATTTTTACCTTGAAAATACTCTGGAAAATAATTAAGATGAAACAACTTATTACTTTTTACTTGATGGTTGCACAATTTTTACGACAATTTTCACAATTTAATGACTCCGAAATTGTCCTGAAAATTGTGTTTTGAAGCTATTCTTAAACATATGGAACCAACATAAACATAAATTACATTGCTTAAGCTTGTCATGTTTTTTAAACTATAATTTTAAACATTTACTTTGTTTATCTTGGACTCTCTTATTTGTCATTGACCCAATTATCAATGCTCCCCTTTCAAATGAAACTACATTAGGGATGTGTATTTAAGCTCCCTGTTCTGTCAGAACATTGCATGTTGGCATCAGATGTTTATTAGGCTGTAGGGAGTATAAAGCCTTCCTTTTTATTGCATTTCTTTTATTTAACACATTTCATAATATTTTGCACTCACCGTAAAATCTTTGAAAGGCTCGTTGGGACGCAGTTTCATACTTGGAAGCAGGATACTATTTATTCCGTATGTAAATCATGATGTAACAGTGAAAAAAGTATCCCCTCATTGCATATATATATCTCCATGCCTCTCTCGACTGTCCATTTATAATCTTGAGTGGCTCGCTAAGGAATAACAAATTAGAAACGTGAAGGAGAATGTTTACTGTACTAAATAACACCAAGGTCAGTTTAGCAAACATTAGATTTGTTTTTCTTAGTGTTTGGAGGGAAAGACTGAAATGGAGAGGACTGCATTTCATCCTGCTGTGCTCTTCATCTTGTGTTACATAGATTCAGACAAAAAAGCCCAGGCTTTTTTTGGCCAAATCAAAGAGGGCCGCAGAACTCAAAACATCACTATGAAAATGCATGACAGAGTATGAAACCTAATTCCGTTCTAGGCCCTGTCTAAATCAGCTTTAGTTATGGAGAGGGATGGCAGGGAGCTTTGGTTCCACAGTTCACGCCAGGCCTCTCGACACGCAAGCTCCTGAGGAGCGTTTGCCAGTGTCCTCGTCTGAACTAGCCTGCTGATTGATTTGCACCGAGGTTCCAGCCGCCCCTCTCCCCAGCCTCAGCAGGTGGTGAGTGTTTGTGACTTAAACCAGGGAGCTATCAGGTTACATTCAAATATCATTTAAAATATCATTGATAAAAATGGTGGAATAGCTCAGAAGCATCCAACCTAATTTGTTTTACACATATAGTCTCATTCTAGAAAAATAGTCTGTAGCTGTGAAAACAGATGTAGGAAATTATTGTTTGTAACCCCAGATATTAAAAAAAAAAAAAAAAAGTTGTTCATCCAATAACACAATTATGTTGTTCTGAAACCTGATTATGACTCTTTTTTTCCCTGTGGAAAACAAAAGGAGATATTTTGGAAATGTGTCTGTTTTGTTTTTTTCAGTTTCAGAAATCTTTCAGTCTTTTCATTTCAAAGTATAACCTTTTGTATTTTGAAGTTGTACTTCACTTCTTCACCCCCAAAAATAAAGTTTTTTTTATTGCCACACACAGGTCCATCTCAATCAATTAGAATGTCATGGAAAAGTTCATTTATTTCAGTAATTCAACTCAAATTGTGAAACTCGTGTATTAAATAAATTCAATGCACACAGACTGAAGTAGTTTAAGTCTTTGGTTCTTTTAATTGTGATGATTTTGGCTCACATTTAGTTGATTAGCTGATTGGCATGTCACCATATTCTAATTTGTTTGAACCCATGAATTGGTGGGTTTTTGTTAAATGTGAGCCAAAATCATCACAATTAAAAGAACCAAAGACTTAAACTACTTCAGTCTGTGTGCATTGAATTTATTTAATACACGAGTTTCACAATTTGAGTTGAATTACTGAAATAAATGAACTTTTCCACAACATTCTAATTTATTGAGATGCACCTGTATGTTTCCCTGAAAAAATTTAACATTGCACAAAAGGTTCTTTGCAAAAAATAAATAAACACAAACATCACACTTTCTTTTAAGAACTGTTCACTGAAAGTTTCTTCCCAGAACCCCAAGAAACTTTTTTGGGGGGGGGGCTGGGGTTGTAGTGATGCCATAGAAGAACCATCTAGAACCTTCTTTTCAGTGAAAAGTTCTTAAAAGATCAATTTTTTGTTAGTGTGTAGAAGATTTTAAAAACCTAAAAACGTATACTTTTTCCACTATAAACAACCTTAAAATGTTCTATGGATGTCAAAGGTTCTTCATGGAACCATCAATGACAATGAAGAACCTTTATTTTTTGGAGTGAGAGTAAAGGATACTTTTAAGAACTGTTCACTGAAAGGTTCTATGGGGAACCCAAAATGATTTTTTCTATGGCTTCACCATGAAACCCCCTTTTTGGAAACTCTATTTATTTAAGATTGTTGGGTGAACTATACTTTTAAAAAAAGCTAAATATCATTAGCACCACTGACTCACAACGTCCGAGTCGTCAATAGTTTACATACCGCTTTTTGTAGTTGCGGCAAGGTAATTTAGGCTGATATATGCACTTGCACTAGATTGTTCTTGTCTTGGAGAATTTATCATCTGAAGATGCGGAAAACTCATGAATATCTCCACCACTCTGGAATGCTAATAGTCTTCAGACTTCATAACGATCGAGAGCGGAATCATTTATTTGTGAACTTCAGAGCAGATGCACCTGCACACTGTGTTTTTTGGAGGGATTCCTAGAGGGTGAAACATCAGGCTATTGGAACGTTTCGTGGTTTCGGGAAGCTGCGCATCGGAGGCCCGTGAAGGGAGGTGTGATTTTTAAAAATTGCCTCTCATTCAGAAAAATGTCCGGCGGCTGGCCAAGTTCAAACACTTGTACAAACACGCCATCTCCTTCACTCGTTTCCAGCTCTGTCAGGCCTTCCCGCTGGGTTCAGTTTCCATTGAAGAAGCCCAGTCACATCCAGAGCGTCTTTTGACACTGGTATTTGTCTAGTAGTCTATTTGTTTAGTCTAGTCAAGGAACTGCTTTGTTGCCAGCTGCTAGGATCGTGATTGTGCCATAACTAAGCTGCGATCTCAGGGGCGGGCGTGCGCACCTTGATGTGAGGTAGTGACTTTATGGCCGGGTGTGTTTTGTGTGAGTGACTTGGAAGCAGACCTCAACAGCCCTCACACCTGTTGCTGCTGTTTTACTGCCATTTAAATCCAGCTGTGCATTTTAAGGGTAATTACAACTAACAGGTACCCTCTCCAAACCGTGACTCGAACCTCATGGCATTAGCACAGAACCGCACAAAGCCTGACAGGCGTCCAATTAAACTAAGCTGTTTTCCACAGAAACTGCTTCTGTGTAATATCAGCAAAACAAATTCTGTCTGGCTCTTAACGAAGAGAAGGTGAATCCAAAAGTGCGGATTTGATGAAATGCAAAAGCACTGGGCCAAGCTTGTCACTTTTGTGAGTTTTGTGATTGCCACAAGGGAGCGCTTATGCGACACAGAATCATAATGCACAGTTTGATCCACTTTAAACTTAAACTTTTTTTTTTTTTAATAATCTGAGGTATTTTTATTTGGCCCAAATGACAAATAAAACTTCATTTTGCAAATGACACCAGTAAATGTTGTTGGGATGCTTTAGGGAGTGTTGGCATACCCCATTATATTTGCACATTTTTTTGCACTAATAGTATGTGTGTGTGAGATATGAAAATATTATATGAAAAGTGCTGTGTGGAATATTGGCAGTTTTGCTTTTATTTACTTATATATTAATATGCTGCATGCATAAGCAGGGTGAAATTGGTGCCTCTCCTCTTCTGGGAAGCGTGGTGCCATCTGGAGTGAAGGGGTGTAGCATGTTTCTCTTGTGGGAAACTGTGTGATTGTTTGTTACTTTTGGACATCTGTGAGCAGTGGACTGTCTTGTCTTTTACTGGGCCTGCCATATCTGACCTTTGACCTGTAGACAACCGTTAACAATAACATACACAGCTGTGGAGAACACAGAACCCATATCTTATTTAAAATAAATAAATAAAAACATTTAACATTTTCTATAAAAATACAATAGGGAGCAAAAGTCTCAGACCATAGTTATTTTTCATTTAAACCAGACATTTTTTTTTTCTAATATTCTGAAATTCAAATAAATATTTTTATTGTCAAATGTAATTTTTTTTTGTCCATACAATGAAATTAAATTTATTCATTTAGCAAACCATTTTATCCAAACTGGGAAATACAGAAGTTAATGGGGTCAAATTGTTTCACTATTTTAATTTCAAAGTATAAACTTTGCAAAAAAAAGTGGAAAATTTCCAGTAAATTTCGGAAACATTCCAGAAATTTTGGAAACTTTCCAGGATTTTTTTGAATCTTCCAGGGATTTTTGGAAAGTTTCCGGAAATTTACTGGAAATTTTCCACCCCTTTGCAACCCTAATTTTGATTTTACTTCTTCACCAAACATTTTTCATAAAAATACAATAGAGAGCAAAAGTCTCTGACCATAGTTATTTTTCATTTAAACCTGAAATAAAAAGTTTTAGATTTTTCTAATATTCTTTAATTCAAATAAATATTTTCATTTTCAAATTTATTTATTTATGTAAACTATGATGATAGTTTGTAATTAATTAATACATTTTAATTATTAGGAAATTGTCTATTTTTGTCTTTAAACTACTTGCTTTTCATCCATGTGTCTGTGCAATAGTAAAATTACCTAAAGCATTTAATTTTAGTGATGTGTTGCAAATATAGAAGCTTTAAATTTTTTGAGTTCTTTAAAGTATAGGCCTAATGTAGTGCTTCATTTTTTTTGTGCATAGAGAACAGTTATTTAGCACTAGTTGCAGTTAGTGTGGTCACTGAGTTTTGCCACATGAGCAAAATATGTGCAAAGATATTGATAAACCGCATGTATTTCACAGCAGTTATTCCGCACACTTGTTTTTCGCACTATAAATAAAAAAGACAGAACTCGAATTTGAATTCTTCTGACATCTAAATCTCTGCTATCTGCTAAACACATTTGACTGGGCATGTATAATAGGCCCTCACTCACTGCAGTGCATTACAATAGTCCAGTCTAGAGGTCATGAATGCATGAACTAGCTTTTCTGCATCAGAAACAGGTAACATGTTTCGTAACTTGGCAATGTTTCAATTTTCAAAAGACAAGTTGCTATCTAATATAACACCCAGATTTTTGACTGTAGAGGAAGTAACAGTACATCCATCTAGTTGCAAATTGTAATCCAAGAGATTCTGTGTACTGTCTTTTGGTCCAATAAGTAATATCTCTGTCTTATCCGAATTTAATAGGAGAAAATTATTGGTCATCCAATCTTTTACATTTTTAACACACTCTGTTAACTTAGATAATTTAGAAGTTTCATCTGGTCTTGTTGAGATATATAGTTGAGTATCATCAGCATAACAGTGAACTAATCCCGTATTTTCTAATAATATTACCAAGGGGCAACATGTATATCGAAAATAGCAGAGGACCTAGGACAGATCCTTGTGGCACTCCATATTTTACTGGTGATAATTGAGATGACTCCCCAACTATGCAATAAGGTATGTTTATAAAGGCAAGGAATGCAATATATACATCGAAAATAAAAGCAGAACCTGAGTCTGAGGGGATTTTAAAATAAACTGCTTCCTGAAAAGTAATGTCCTGGAACAAAATTTTTTAGCCTCCCTTTCATTTTATATTAACGTGCCACAGAACATTTCACCCCACTAATGTAGCACAGTAGGTGGGCCAGCGACAGATAGGTGTAACGGGTGATGAGATTTAAGATAACACTTTTTTCTGCCAGGGGAGCACCTCAGCTTATTTAGCCTGTGCACACTGGCTAAACTTTAAACAGGAACGTATAGGAGTCTGTGATTTACACCACTTTGATCTTCAAAGAAAAACACTGGATTTACGTGCATTGAACCTGGCTGCGTTAAGACGTCTATTGTTTCAGACCAAGTCTTATTATTGGCGTTTATTATATGGGACTGTGACATCCGCTCTCTGTGGCCACATTCATTAACAGTGTTTTGGTGTCTCGTTTCACGTGTCTCTCCGCGAATGGGCAAAACAGGAAATGAACTCTGTAAAATAGGTCAAATTGAAGTTCCTGTTTCACCTCACTCGGCTCTGTCTGGTTTGTGTTTGCTGCTCAGGGGCCAATGAAATGCTCAAGTGAAGCTTTAATGTTCTGCATGAGAATAAAATTATATCTGCTATACCTTTAACTAAACACAGAGCAGACTTTGTTAAAAGCTAGTTCACCAAGAAAATAAATATTCCGTCAATATTTACTCATCCACATGTCATTTCAAACCAGTTTGCGTTTCTTTTTTGATGATATTTTGGAAAATACTTGTGTTTTAGTACATACAATGAAAGATAAAGGGTTCCCTCATGCATTGACCATCCTTTACTGGACAAAACACATTCTTCAAAACGTCGTCTTTTGTGTTCTTCAGATGAAAGAAAGTCATACAGGTTTAGAACGACATGAGCGTGAGAAAATTCCCCTTTAAAAGCACATTAGTTTTTCTAGGTGGTGCCAACGTGACCTGTAAATCGGTGCATTATGTACGTGGTTTCACTTCTTTTTGTATGCCGTTTGACTTGAATAGCAAAACCTGTTTACTAATCTGAGGATTAAAACTAATTTGGATCATGCACAAGGAAGCGCTTTTTTAATGCAAGCAGGTTGACATTCTTCCCCTGACTGCAAGGCCTTTGTTAAACACTCTGGACTTGTGGTTAGAGTAAAAGCGTGACCGCTCATAGTGAAAAAGTGTGTGATGACCTTGTAACCCCTTCCCAGATAAACAGAAGATGACTTCTTTGTACACATGCCAGTCTTCCTTAGAACACTAGAGTAAAATCTGTAAGGCAACACTGCACGTTGCCTAATCCGACTTTGTGCGTATGATCTCATGAAAAGGCTGTAAATACAACCTTACGTGCATGCCGCACACGTACACAACAGACACGTGTACCATAAAAAGTAAACATACCGGCTAGGAGTGAGACACACCCATGCACACTTGTGGCCTAACCTGCTGCAGACACAAAGTACATGGAGAACAGTAGGCTTCATGTGTTTTGGTACAAAAAGGGGTGTTTCATGAGCGATCGTGTTTGTTTGGGGAAGTGTGGTTGGTGCAGTATAGTTGACCTAGATATAGTTTTGAACGTGCAACCGTGTCTGTTCCTCCCCCCAGCTGAGCTTTGCAGGTGCTGCAAGTCAGAAAGTCTTTGCCTGGATGTGCTCCAACTCTGTGACTGGAAAGAGACTGTTAGGTCTCGGTGTAGAGGGGCATTAAATGTTTGAACACGGTGCTAACAGCCTGCTCAAGTATCTGAGCTGTCTCTGTGGTTATTTAAATGTTTCCATGGTTACTTCTCACCCAATCGGATGACTTTGAATCCACTCTGACCCTCTGAGCTGTGGGCTGAAGGTTCCTGTTTGCAGAGCAGGTTTGATTCCTACCCCCCTGGGGCAGAAGTTTTCGGCTGTGGCCTTGGATCGGTTATTTAGTGCAGTTTTAACCCTCCTCCTGCACCCATTTTAATTAAAGCATTTGTCAACAGAACGATAAAACTTGTTCTCTATTGTTTGTTAGGCAGCTGAAGATCCAGCATGGGGAGATTATGAGGTCTGTTTAAGTTCATTCCAGCACCTATAACATTTTATTTGGAGATAAAATAAGCTAGGCTAATGTTCCTGTAAACATCCCTCTGAACTTTTCCTCAGAAGTGCCATGCCCCATATCACCCATTGATTTGATATCAGTAGTCGTCAAAACGACTGAATCAAAACCAAAACGTAACACTCCCACATCTGACTTCACATCGGTTGTGTCTGATTAAAACTAGTGATGGGTCGTTCTTAAAGGATTCGTTCATTTTGAACGAATCTTTAATGTGACTCGGGAAGAACGAGTCGTCTCGGGGAGTGATTCGTTCAGTCTCGCATGTACAACATCCTATAGGTTCTGTACTGGAATTAGTCAAGTAGTTCACCTGTTTTGAGTCTTCGGGTTTTTCGAGTCATTCGTTCATCACGTGACAGCCCCATAAGCTTAACCAATGCAGTCTGAGCCGGAAAGAGACAGATAAGAGGTGAGGTGAGCTAATCATAGACTGAAGACCCAGGTAAACAATGAATTAATCTTTTCTGTTTCTTATAGCATTATAGTTTTGTACTGTTTGTAGTGTGATCAACATTTGCGTAAGTAGTAGACGTGTTAGGGAAGTAACACGTAACATTTTAATTATATTTTGCTAAAATTAACGAAATGACTTGGAAAAAAGATTCGTTCATTTTGCTGAACGAGACTCAAAGGTCCGAGTCGGTAAAATGATCCGAACTTCCCATCACTAATTTAAACGCAGCGCCTTTGATCAGTTGTTTACGACAGACTTGAAAGAGACTGCAGAGCCAGGGAAAAAGGAACAACTCTCAACTTCAGTCTGAAACTGATTCAAAGTACATACAGATCAGAGGACGAAAAAAAGGCAGTACAGCAGCTCCCAATTTAATAAACACTGTTAGGTCTGAATTGAGGCTTCTCTGACAAATATTGTCTTTGGAAGAGCTCCAGCATTTTTTCTTAGATGAATCCGTGCCAAATGAAAACTCCTCCAGCCCAGAGTATTTTCTAGAGCCCTGAGTGTTGTTATGGAAAGTGGTGCGGCGAAGAATGCCCTCACCGTATCCTGTTGAGGTGGATACTATAATTAATTTTCTGCAAAACCAGCATTAAAAGACAGAAAAAAAGAACACTTTGTTTGACAGGGATTTAAACTTCTTGAGCCAACTTTAGAAACAGAGCCTGCTGCCTGGATTTCTCTGTCATGGAAACTCAACCTGCTTGTCAACCCCCTAGTGTCACTAAATAGTTATTAGAATAAATGTGTGTGTTATTGCAGTGATAATATCGAGAGTGGTTCACTTCTTTAGGCCTTTTGTCCTTCAATCCAGTGAAGAACTATAATTCTGATATCAGGAGCGCTTTGAAAAATCCGGTTTTGATCAGAAAGGCATATAATGACTGAGTCTTTGGGATTAGATTGGTGGTAAATTTTTCTTTAATCCTGTTTTGGTTTCCTCTGTTTGGCCCATGCCCTTTAATAAGGGTGAAGAAATAGATGTGCTTTCTACCAAGCAAATGTAGCATGTGCAATGCAATTATATTGGGCTGTTGTCATTAAGCATCACAAAACACATAATTTACTAACTCAAGCATAGCATAGCATGCATTTCTGCATGCTCCATGTTTGTGCAGCTGCCTGCAAGACAAAGGACAAGATGGAAAAAGTGCATCCGTTTCAATTTTCCTGTCTGTGCCATCTGGTAGCTGAGGTGAGGTTCTGGTTTATGGGTAGCCTCATGCACCATTTAGGGGCTGTTTGGAAGAGAAGAGGAGGAAGAGAGCATGCATCAATGAAAGGACCATGTCCACCCTGCCTTTAACTCGGTCATTACCAGCATATGGCTAGTGGCTGTTTTCACCGCACTGTGTCCACATGCTCTCTGCCATCTATTATGAATGCAGCCATTATGAGTGATTGTGAAGGCCAGGCAACCCAGCTGGAGCTGAACTGTCATTCAAGACCTGTAATTTATTGGCTTGAAAATCCTGCAGTTAATTCCACTGGATGAGAATTTTGGAATGTTTGAATGGGGAAACAGATATCTTCTGGGTGGGAATGAACAGCATTTTTGGTTCAGTGGACCTGATGATCCACTTGCAAACTTTATCTCCAGTTTAACCTTATGTTGGATGCAAACCACCACTCATCCAATCATCTTGAATCCCTGTAGTCAAGTCAATCTAAGCAACATTGATTAAACTTAGTGAGACATCCTGTTGGCAAAATTTGGCATTTAAAATTGTGATAAGAGGATGGACACCGCTGTCCCAGTCCACTGCTGGACAGTGAAATGTGGTCTTTCTTTATATTCTTGAATTTTAGATGAACCAGACATTCAGGAGACCTTAGTGACCCAGCTTCATTCATGCATCTATAACAGCAAGAAAAGACAACCTTCATCCCCAAAACAAACCTAATTTTTCCCTCACTGATTCAGTCACCTTCTCTAAGGTAGAAAGAAATGCTAGAAGAAAGGAGCTTGACAAACTTTGGTGGATCTGGCAGGCTAAGCGATCCAATGTGATCCATCTATCCATCCATTTGGCAGTCCATCAAAGCAGGGTGGTATAGAGAAGATGCACCGAGCTTCTTGACATTATCCCCAACACAAACCTAATTTCCCCACATTGAATAAGCCATCTTCACTAAAGTAGTCCAATTTTATCCTACCTTCCTTCCATCCATCAGTCCATCAAAGCAGGATGCTAAGGAGAAGAAACCCTGTGCTTCATGACGACATCCTTAAAACAAATGTAGTTTTCAAGCAACATTTCCAGCCATCTGCAGGTAATACTAGAAGAAAGGAGCTTGACGACTTTTGGTGGATCTAGCAGGCCACACAGACTTGACCTTACACCAGACCAATGTAAGATGATAAACTGGCAATAGGAACAGGACAATACAAAGGTCTTCTGCTCGGATGCAAATACTCCTTTGTATTTGCAGGTACCGATATTCACAAAGCTCTCAGATCTGCTGGGTTCCTCGCTGCAGAAACATTGAACTCAAACATGCCTGTAATGTGAATGTAGGATTGTAGAATGAAAAGATAACAGTAATATTGTACAATGTGAAAGCATCATGTTGAATTTGAGGTTTTGCTTGGAACATGGCAATTAATGGAGATGGGAGAATGAAGTTGGTAGAAAAAGTGGGAGTGCAAAAGCATCTGTCCTGAGGTCTCGTGGTAAACCATTCCACACCAGCACTCAACAGCACTCGGGCTGCTGGACTGGACAATAGAAGATCGTGTTACAAGCCAAGCTTGATGCTCATGAAATCTTTAGCTGAGGCTGCTATAGTGCATGCAAGCCACGCGTTTATTAATAAATCAGTTTCTTGCCCTGATGGGTGTCGTGGCTAGTTTGTTAGTAAGGGTGTTTACACCTTCTCATAAACCGCAGTATCACTCATTGCCTCACAAGCACGTCGTAAGTTTCACAACTGGTTGAGTAAGGTGTAAAGAGCTGAACAGAAAAGGCAGGATTTTCAGTTTTCCTTTACTCTCTCAGCTGGATTCCCCACCCACAGTTTGACCTAACATCTCTGGAGTCAAGTCTTCCATTGTATAGAAGCTGGATTTAGAATTGAAACATCAGAATGAGAATTAATGTGCCCGTTAAAAGGACCCTGACCCTGAGTGCAATGGTCCATAGACCAAGTCCCTGCTCTTCAAAAAAGGGAGGTGTTTTTGTTTGTTGACAGTACAGTGTTTGAATCAATGTAGTGTTCTAGAAGAAAGTCAAGACGTGCTTATAGTGCAACATAAAAATAATCGACTACTTGACTGTATTTTTGTAGTTGTGCTAAAATGTTCCAGTGTCTCATTTCAACACAAAGTAAGTTTGTAAGGAGAGAAAAGGGTTAAGGCCTCTGAATTTAAAAACACACATGACTTTCATCAAGACATTAGAGATTTGTAGAGGTGGTGAGATTAAATCTGGAACTTGTGATATTCCTTGCAGAAAAAAAAATCACTTGGCCTGTTGTGGTTTGTCACGGAGATACACTTTGAAGTCTAGCAGTAATATTGCCACCTTGCCTTGCCAATGCCTGATCAACAGCAATGCCTTGTGAACACATTTCAAAACGAAAGCAGTGAATAGAGTAGAATATAATATTCAATTAGGGCTGTACACTTTTGCACCAGGGTGTGGATTTGCCATCCTTCATATGTTTGAGAAAGATGTTCTCAGGGTGCTTGTTGACAGAACGTTGAGAGTGAAGGATCTGCTTGCTTTCTCCGTTACACGTGCTTGGTGCATTGGCTGCAGTTTCTTGTAATTTTTATGTACTTTGCATTGAGTCATATCTCTCAGTTAAGTCCTTTTGAGGGGGCTCTGTTTCTTTAAGACTTTAGTGTGTATTAAAGGGAGCATTTAACATTTTTACATGC
Source organism: Sinocyclocheilus anshuiensis (assembly GCF_001515605.1). Lineage (NCBI taxonomy): Eukaryota > Metazoa > Chordata > Actinopteri > Cypriniformes > Cyprinidae > Sinocyclocheilus > Sinocyclocheilus anshuiensis. The sequence goes on from NW_015544166.1 coordinate 750,309, forward strand.
TAGCACAACAAGTGAAGGTAATTACTTATTAACAAAAAAGGCCAGGCTCAATTCCAAATGATAGGCATGCTATACTTATTTTTGTTTTGTTACCCACCATGGGTTTGCATTGCTCGGAAAACATACACGCCCACTCAGGGCATGTCTGAACTTGTTGTGATACTAGTTTTGTCCAGGCAGGCAGGAGGGGGCAGTGTTGACTCTCTGGCCCTCTGACTGAGCTCAATCAGAGAAGCCGGAGTTAGCCGGGGGTGGAGTTATATCTCAAGATATGCGGAGTTTCCCCATGCAGCTTTGCATGTCTGTCATTGACCAGTCTATGAGAGGAAAAAAATTTCTATCCCTTAAGGATTTAAAAACCAAAATCACCATTACCAAGGGTTTGTTGTACTCAGCTCTTGTTTAACAGAAGATTGCACTGACACCTGGTTCGCTGTCATAAGCTCTTTGCCATGAGCCCTTATGCCTATGTGTGTGTCTTTGTGCTCACACAGAGAGATAAAATGATGTGTTTTTTTCAGCTTAGTTTGAAATGAGGGATAAATCTCAGTCATCCACAGCAGCACTTATAGTTTGATTGGCATGCTAAGAGCCCAGTATTGGAAATGATCATCTTTAGTAACATGGGGGCTCCACTCAAGGGATCAAATGGTTGTTGGTTTGAAGCCCAGGTAGGATAATAAAATATTTGGCCCTTAGTCAAGGCAGCTGCAGGTACTAGTCTGTGTGCTTTGAGAAATACTTAGATTTTTGTATTTTTCTGAAGTAGTAGTAGTAGTAGTTCTTTCCTCATTGCTAGGATGTTGTGGGTGCTTGCCAGGGCATTGCTATGCTGTTGCTAAAATGTTCTGTGCTATTTAGAATGTTAATATGGGGTTGCCAGGGTTGTAAAAAAATTGAATTGTCCACAGTCAACAGGAAGTTCATTTTTATTAAATTTGACAAAATTTGTGAACTAAATACACGTTTCTGTCATTCTATTGCTTTATCTGTTGAGTTGTTGTTTTCTTTGCAAAGCCTGTATACTTTTAAAACTCAAAGCTTTGCAAACATTTTTGTAATCAATGATTTAAGCAGACATTCAAAATTTAGCTTCTTTTTTTTTTTGTTTTTTTTTTTTGCTTAAAGTATTATCATTATTTATTTATTTGCATTGAGGTAATTTTTACTTGCTCATATTCAAATTCAAGTTGTAATTCTAGCCAGTTTACTACTTCAGTTCAAATTCAGTTCAAAGTTTGAAACTGAATTGGATTATAAGAGACATTCAATTTAATTCTGAATGACACACAACCCTGGTGGTTGCTACAGTAGGTGTTTTTTTTTCCCCTGGCTTCTCCTCAAGCCACATGATTTGAGGTAAAATTCATGTCTGTAGCATTGAGGCTGGTTCAAATTCCCAACCATTTGTATGAACAATAGTATATGTTCACCTTATCGAGCATCACTAATGATGAAGAACCACACAAAGTGCTCAACCAACGGCTAAAGGTTAATAAAAAATTTAGGGGAAAATGCAAAGCTTGTACACAGTCACTGTTTATTTATCTCTATTTATTTTAAAATACTGTGTAGTCTTATCTCATGGGGAAAACATTAGTGGCCCATGATCCCACACAAAAAATTCCAAGTCGAGACAAGACAGAAAAAAGAAGTATGTGTTGGAAAGAAAGAGAGACCAGTGGCCCACCCATGAAAAGATGTCCCCAGAGCCCAGTATAGGAAAATTACAGTGTGTGAGAGTGGCACTGTGGGGCCCAAGAGTTGGGCAGATGTAGTGTTTTGTGGGTGAGACAGTCCCATAGTCTCTTTACCACTGTTAAACTGTCAGACCAGGGCCGTCTAGCCGCCTCTGTGGCCTTTTGCCAGACTCTGACACACATCGGATTAAAGAATAGATTCATTTAGTGTGTCACTGGTCATGCTTTTCCATGCCCTCAGATTTATCCTCGCATGTACTGAGCATGTACCAAAAGGGAAAAATGTGCGTTTACAAGCCTCAATGTGTGAGTCATGGACTGGGCTGCATCGGGCTGGGTCTCCATGCAAACTGCAGCACCAATGTTTACCCTCACAGGGATTTTAGATCCCCATCCCAGAATCCATTCACCTAATCATTTCATGGAGTTTTTACTCTGTCATTTGTATTTCACACTGACAGAGTGTTTTTATGGAATGCATATTTATGAATCAGATGTGGTATGATATTATCCATGGCTTAGTTTAATGTCGAAGCGTAATTTTTCAACCGAGAGAGGGAGAGACAACCCAGAGCTCTCTCTGCTGCTGCTTGGCTTCCTTCATATTAATACTAGAGGGGTAATCCAAGAGGTCTCAAAAAATAAAGAGGTGGAAAAGGCTTTAACGTGCCATGTAAACTTTGAAGAGAAGGAATTGAGTAATTATGTCTGTTCTCCTGCCGTTTTTCTGTTTATAACTGAGAGGAAACCAAAGGCTTAGCCCTAATTGTGCGGTTAGTTTATTTTATTTGTGTTACTATGCTGCTCTTTCATGTTTTCGATTAGCTTCACTCTCTCTCTCTCTGTGTCTCTCTCAACACACCACTTTTCTTAATATTTGCACATTTTGCTTCTAGCAAAAAGAGACACTTCTTGGCTTCCATTATGGCATTTTGATGTTTAAAAGGAATAATGAAAAGCACTAGAAGGACCTCTCCCGCCATAAATTCAGCATGGGATCCGTACGTTATGTCAGCATCACACTCTCCACTCCATATTGTTTTTGACTGCGCTCCAGAGTGCTTCAGCGCCCGCGGCCCAGGGCTCCTGCAGTGTTCTTGACGAATTAGACAGAAATCTTGCGTGATGGTCTGGGTCGTGCCGACACACTCACCTGCACGGACTCCATTTCACTGTGCCATAATGGTGTAAGGCTTCAGGTAGCTGATGGATGCTGGGTGGATCCTACTTTTATATGGAGGGATTTTGGTGAAGCCATTAAGATTACTTTTTATTATCAAATGGACTTAATGAGAAACTAAATTTGGGCATGGCTAAGTTGACACATCACTGAGCCCTGCCTTAAAAATCTAATTGTCCTATGTTTAAATTTAATTGCACAGAAATTTTCCAAACATTGAGTAAAATGCTGTTACCAAGGCACTTACACTCCTGTTTAACTGTCTTAACCCTCATGCTCAAACTAAGGACATTGTTGAGTCAATAGTTAGAGTTCATAGCGAGTTACTGTTTCTGTACAGTAACGTTATCATTGATATCTCTTTTCAGATTGTGACATGCGTTTGCCTTGATTCAGGTTCACAATTTCCATTTATATTTTTTTGCTATACAATTTCTTTAAAGAAAGTGCCAGATAAAAATGGTTTGCAATGCAACACTACGTTCCTACAATAACATTTGTTTAGTTTTAACCAATTTATGAGCAAATTGTCTTGAAAATTAGACTGTTCATAGAGATCTCAAGTTTCTTCTTATGGGATATTATGTCAGGCATGTGAGAGATTGTCTGAGTGCATGCTGAGAGCCAAGACAGGACAGCAGTGGTATCCCACAATTCAGTGTGATGGTCACTGTGATTTTATGGTGCAGTCGAGCAGCCTTCAGACAGTGGTTACCCTCCCTGTATAAGTGTTTGCCTCTGTATCTACACTCTTAAAAATAAAGGTGCTTCAAAAGGTTCTTCAAGCGATGCCATAGAAGAACCATTTTTGGTTCCACAAAGAACCATTCAGTCAAAGGTTCTTTAAAGAACCATCTCTTTCTTACCTTTTTGTAATCTGAAGAACCTTCTTTCGCCACAAAGAACCTTTTGTGAAACAGAAAGGTTCTTCAGATGTTAAAGGTTCTTTATGGAACCATTTAGACAAAAAGGTTCTTCTATGGCATCGTGAAGCACCTTTATTTTTAAGAGTGTAGTTTTGCAGATGCTGTGTATTCTGAAGTCCCTGCTGACGGATTACAAAATATTAGATCAAATAGTGTGTAAAGCATTCTTTTTCTATACAAAACCATCAGTTTTCTCCAAGATGCCACTGATATATATTGGGTGAGTTGTTGTGGTGGAGTCAGGGATGGGTTTTGGATGCCTGTCGGGCAGTTTGAGCACTGGTTTTCGTTGCACTGTGCCCCAGTGCAGTGTGAATCACTTGCACTGAGTCAGCAGCAGCAGACCTGTCTGCCGAGGAAAGTAAGCAGCTCAAGTTTCTTACTGCCTCTGTCTCTGTTTTGCTTATTTTTTCACACTGTCTGTCCTTTTCTCACATACTCATCCCAAAGTGTCAAAGTGGACGTGTGAAATGTTGGTGTTACATTTCTGCATTTAGCAGTCGCTTTTATCCAAAGTGATTTAGAAAAGAGGAGCAAAAGCAATGTGTCAAAAGGCCAACAATATTCGTAATGTGTAATTTCAAGTTTTTTAGATTAGGAAGCAAGGAACACTAAAGTAGGAAGCAAGCTTTTTGTAATACAGTCATTGTCATAATTATTTAACCACTATTCAAGTCATGTATTTGTATGGTGTGGTACAAAACTGTATTAAAACACAATTAAGCCTTTAGAGACTCTATAACAAAACTGAATAAGCTATGCATATATTTAGCCCATGCATGTGCAAAAGTTAATTAGCAGTTATGGCCAAGTCAAAAGAGCTCTCACAAAAGCTATATAGAATACATTGTTTTATTACCTGTGGCTACAAGAAGATTTCCAAAATGCTAAAAGTTTCTAAAGACATAGCTGGCAGCCTTATTCATGAGTTTAAAATGTGTTGCACCAGAAAACCTTAGAGGGCGTTGAAGAAAAAGCACAATATCATCAAGGGGAATAAAATGTTGGATCAGAGCAACTGAGAAAAACCCTTAATTTACTGCCAAAGACTTGCAAGATTACCTGATGAAAGGAGGAAAAAAATATTTCAATAAAGAGTATAAGAACACTAGACAAGCATGGCCTTGATGTCAGGACACCTCGCTGAATGTCACTCTTGACCAAGAAGAACATAAAAGGCTGACTTGAATATGCTCAAATTAATTTGAATCGACTTGTTGAGTTCTGAAACAATGTTTTATGGAGTGATGTGACCGAACTGGAACTTTTTGGACTCGTGGATCAGCGTTTGATCATCGTCTTTTGTCTGGTGCAAAAAGGGCAAAGCATATGAGCAGAAGAACACCATCCCCATGGTCAAGCATGGAAGAGGACCAGTCTGTTATGGGGGTGCTTTGCTGTTGCAGGAAGAGAAAATCTTGACTATATGAAGGATATCATGGATTCTTTGAAAAATCAGGCCATTTTGGCAAAGATTATAATGCCTTTGGACTTTACTGCAGGTCAGCCATCCCAAAGTATACATCCAAATCTAATGAAGTTGGTTCAGGGATCGGTTGTATAATGTTCTTGAATGGCCTGTTCAGTCTTCAGATTGAAATCTCATTGAAAATATTTGGTGGAATTTGAAGAAAGCATTGGCAATGTGAAAACCAAAGATCATTAGTGATCTGGAAGCTTTTTCAAGTGAGGAATAGGCCAAGATTGCAGTGGAGAGGTGAGAGAAGCTTCTAAACACTTGGAGGCTATAAAGAAGGAAAGATTCTGCTCAAAATTGAAATGGAAACATTTTGGTTGAATAATTTTGTACATGAATGTTCAGAACCAATTACATTTTTTTTTTTTTTTTCATTTTTCATCAACTTTACTTTCTAAAAATCACTCGAATGTGCATTAATAAACTTTCTATAGTAGTTTACTGATGCCTTTGTTGAATTGTTTTCATAAAATTATATTCTTGGCAGCAAAATGTCTTGCAGGTCATTGAATAATTTTAATGAATGAATGAATGAGGCATTTATAATTAATTATAATTAATTTATAATTCATTTGGATTGCAACTGTATATATATATAAAATTGTTATTCTTAATAATAATATTATGAAATGAAATTATAATAGTATATTCTTTGTATATTTGACATCACTTCACACAAAACTTAGACACATTGTGATTTTGTTTCTTAGATTTTTGTTTTGGTGGTTTAATGTGAGCAATATTCCACACATGGGTCTGAGTTTAGGAAAAGAACAACACTTTAGGCATCCTAGATGCAATTCTGATGGTAAATTTTCCACTGGGGGAAAAAAAAGTTGTTAGAGGACGCACGAGTCACAACAGATGTTTTCTTTAGTAGACGATTTGTATGTCTTAGATTTTAATCACTGAAGTCACTTATATCACAGAGGAGCATATTATTGTTCTTCTAGTTTGATTGAATCTATGTATTATGTTGCAGTTCCTTATAAAAGTTACACTATATAAAGCCAACTGGCAGGTAGTTCTGTTTTGTTTACATGCCAAAGCCAATTTTTTTACTTAAGTCTTGGACTTGGTGAGTCTTAATTTTGGACCCTGTGTAAGTGAGAAAGTGAGTCATAGCTTGTTTTCACCATATTTTTTGTGCGTTTCTGTATCTGATTATTTGTTGGTTTGTCCGACAGTGGGTGTGGAGGCACAAATGCTCTACAGATGTGGCCGGCCTCTCTATCTCTTTGTAAAAAATATATTTTTTGTAATTTGTCTGGCTCTTCCCCCTCCCTCTCATTCCTCCACTACTGTTGGGCATTTCTCAACCGAAAGATCACAATACATGGAAAGAGGACATACTTCCCTTTGCTGTTAGTCATTAATGTCCTGCTTTGAAGTCGTCTCTGGGCTGGTTCAAACGAGCACGGCACTGTCTCTAGTGTACGAGGATCAAGGCAGTTGGATCAGAGCAGTCTTTGACCATGTCCCCCAACATAAAAAACAAATGTGGCTGAGGGTGAATGAAATAAGAGGAGAGCTTAAGTGCAAACACACGCTCGCGCAGCCCTGCGATGCTCAGGACATCTTAGAGAAGAAGGGCACATGCCAGAGCTCAGGAGGTCACTGCTATGCCACGTTTGAGCATCTGTTTACTACGTTCCTCACAGTTACTGCTGTTCTCTCAGTTGTACTTGAGGAAGAAAGTTTACTCTCTCAAGTACAGAAACAGTCTAGATGAAATCATGCATTGAAGAGCTCAGGTGGGTTTAGTTGCCATCAGTTTGAAGGAGTCGTGCTTTCCCTGAGGTCTACTTATAATAAAGAGTCATTTAGTTTATCATGACTATTTTTCATCCTCTCTAATTTTTAGAACAGCCTTTTTTGCCACTGTACCTTTTAAAGGAATATTTCACTGAAGCTTTTGTATTGACTTTAGATGACTTGACTTGGCAGGTTCATAAAACAATCCCAGCTTAAATGTGTTGCTCAAACTGTCAAGACTGAAATGATTAGGGAGATTGTTAACACTGAACTTTATCTGCTCTTTTCTGATGTTCGAATCCTTCAGAATGATGTGCAGAGCTGTCGGCCTGTTATTATTCATGTCATTCATGTCTTAAATTTTGAGCTGTTCATCATACAAAGCTATTGTATGACTTCAGAAGACTGGCAATATAGTGCACAAGTCAAATGGACTACTTTTATGGTGCTTTTGCACCTTTTTTCAAGCTTGGAAGTCTCAGTCCCCATCCACTGTAATTGCATGAAAAAGTAGTGACAGATCTTTTCTTCCATAGTCTGGGTTATCGAAAAAGACAGACATGTATGTTGGGGACTTGGTTCAGTTCAAAGGGATGGAGTTTAAGCAGACTAAATGAGAAATCTGGCATATGTCACCTGAGAGAAATTTGACATTTTACCAGAACATTGAGTTATGACATTTTAATTAAACATTACGAGATCCAAAAAAAAAAAGTAAAATAAAAAACAGAATTTCATGCCAACTTTAAACATTTCCTTTTGTGTTTAATGAAAAAGAGATCAGGGAGTTTAATATCCTAACAATGAGTCCTTCATAAGAATGTGCAGAGTGTAGGTGCTACACATCATTGGGAATAGCATAAGTTTCGGCAGCCTTTCGAATTGCACTCTTAATGTTTGTTGTTCTGAGATTTAGGAAATAATCTACAATATCCTACTTCCTCATCATCTCACTGTGACTGGGCAGGCCAAGTTTCTCAGCATGCAGTGGGCGTTGTTGATCTAAATGTGTAAAGTCATGCATTTTTGTATGAGTCAATGGGTCATATTTGGTGGTTTGTTTCAATAAATGATTTTTTTTTGGAGGAAGTGTTGAGTTCTGAAAGTTACAGTGTGTTTTTATGATTCCGCCTCTTTAATATGTCAGATTTCTAAGTTATTAAAACAAGAATTGTGGTGCACTACATCTAATAAATGGCATTTGGGGCTCACAAATTTCTTTTTGATGTGTAATTGTTACTTACTTTCACACTAAAGTAGTGTAAATATCAGAAAATCTGATGAAAGCCTTTTTGACTTGAGGCATGGTTTATATGTAACATGCAGGGGTTGACTCAGAGTACAGCAAACATTGTTTAATTGATGTGTTTTGTTGAGGATAAATTTAGTCTTAAACATCTCGGAGCGAGCCAGGAGGCTCATAAAAGCCTACAACCACTCACTGCCTGCACTACAGCCTAGATATTGTAGATTTTTCATCTGTGGTGAAAAAATACTGAAAAGGTATCTACATTGGGTTTTGGCAGTGATTTTGTCTTGGTTTTTAAGCTTTTTGGCTCATTTTCTTGCCCTACCCTTGCTATTTTGATGCATGTCCTGCTGTCCCATTACAGTAAACATTCTCCATTCTTCCATTCTCCTCTCCAATAAACATTTGTCTATTTCGTACGCACTTGTCCCTCTGACACTAAACATTGTTGTCTCTGAGGAATGTGCAGTGGAATTTTTATCGAATGCTTTGGTGACATCATGCTGCTGTTATCCGGTGACCTCAGAAGGACATTTTTAATACATAGTTTAAGTTTCTAGAACCTTTTGAAGTCAGAGAAGACGCAAAAGGCCACATGCATGACATGTCCAATATTTGCGGCGTCTTTGAAGAAAGAAAGCAAGCGTCTATGATCTTTGTGACAAAAGGCATGTTTAGATGACAAAAGCTCTCATGGAGACATATATTTTACTTTCTTCAGCTTGATTGTCAGACTGTTCAGCCTTTGTCAGCTTTCTTGCATTTGTTGGGCATATATCATTGCCCACATCAGATACACATTGACATCTAGCAATGTCTTTTTGGTTTTTTAAACCAGCCTCTTTTAGCATTTAGTCACTGCAACATGTTACACATTAGTGATTTGTAAAACTACAGATTTTTAAGGTTTACTTGTTGCTGGGTTGCCTGAAGTACTAGTATTGTACTAGTACAGTAGAAGTACTGTGTTTTAGCTGGTGATACATAAGACACGTTTTGCATTTAAACACAACTAGATGGAATGTAATGTTAATTGTTAAAGCTAATAAACGAGTCAACTTCCCATGGACTTGTTTATTGTTGCATAACAATGGATGGGTCATTCATGCACATAGTTTTACATAGTAGGAGGCAGCATAAATGAATTTAAATCACTGGGACATGGGAGGAGAGAAAAGGAGCAGAGATGGAGGGATGCAGTTGGCCATTCAGGAAGCTTTTTGTAGTCTAGAACGGCAGCAAACTATCCATTAATCTCACTGGCATTTCAACTACATGCCTGCACGTTGATCGCATCCTTCTTGGCTCTACATGGGAATGTCTAGTCAACACTTCCGTATGACCTAATAACCCGATCTGGACTGAAGGAGGGCAGAGACAGAGATGAAGTGAAAGAGAGTGTGAGAGGTACAATACAATCATCCCTCTCGTTCTCCTCCTGTCTCGCTGAGAGAGGTGGGTTGTGAGACAGGCCCTGGGGTGATCTTGTGGCTTCAATATTCTCCTCTCATTAAGCCGATGTCTGCGTGCCTCTTTTGTCTCGACTCATCCGCTGGAATCCAATTTTCTTCTGCCAGTCTTTGTATGACTCAAGTTATGACAACAATGTGCATAGGATCTGATCTGGATTTAGAAATACTTGAGTAAAAAAATTATATTATAGAAATAAAGGTAACATTTTAGTATAGGGACCAATTCTCTCTACTAACTAGTTGCTTATTAACATATTGCCTGTTTATTAGTACTCATAAAGCACATATTCTGCATGACCATATTCTACATCCCTAATCCTACCCAATACTTAAACTTAACAACTACCTTACAAGCTATTTATAAGCAGCAAATTAGGAGTTTATTGAGGGAAAGGTTGTAGTTAATAGGTTGTTAATAGTAAGAATTGGACCTTAAAATAAAGTGTGACTGAAATTAAATAATTTTTTTTCTATTCTTTAACAGTAGGTTAATTAACTCTTATTTTGTGAAGTAAAGTTGGAAAAGACAGACAAAAACACAAGGACATAAGGAAGTGAATATATAATTTATACATAATTTATGTATATATATAATAAAAAAATGAAAGAATAAAAATAAAGTTAAAATACTAAAGGAAAAAAGTAATGCAAAAATGAATTTAGGACTAAATTTAATTAAAACTTAATTGCAGTTTTTGTGCTCCATACATAGTAGTATTTGTTGTACTGCCTTTAATTTGTGCTGATTTTAGAAGGGAAATTACTGTATTACAGTAATAAGAATAATGATTGGGAAATGCAAATTGCAGAAAACAATAAATATAATGTTTTAAAACAAAATGTTGTAAAACATTCAGACATATTGCAAAAATGAATAATTGGAGTGTGAAATGTTTAATTATAGTGAAAAGAAACTGAAAAATATTTGTATCTATTTTTCATAGATATGGTTTTTTAATGAAATGCGACCAGATCATGATTCTGTTAGACTTGCACTGAGGTAAAGAAACATCCACTCATGGACGACCAAGGGCATCTGACTTTGCATGCAGGAGGAGGAGCCTCAGCCTGCCCACAGGATATGAGCAAATGAACCACAAGCGTCATCTTTTAGCTCAGAAATTACAGCAGCCAGATTCAGGACACAGCACTGAAGTTCATATGAATTATGTGTAAAGCGTAGGGGGAAAAAATCACCAGCCCATTGAGCAATAGAACTGGGATACAGTTTACAATGTAAGCATAGTGCTGCATGTGTGAGGAATGCATCTGTGTGCGTGTCAGACAGATAGAGACATAGTGTTAATTTACCAGTGTGTGTAAATTAGAGAGCACATGCGCTGGTTTTCTGTGACCTCATCAACACTCCCCCTCTGTGCCCTTACAGGTCCTTTTCTGGCCAAACGTATGTTAACAAGGTCGAGAAATTGCACGATTTGATAACATATTTGATTAGGAGCCAGCCGTATCTCCCTCCCACTCCCGCTCATGTTTGCTGGACTTGGCAAGCGCAGTAAGCCACGAGAGTTACACATTAACCCCTGCGGGATCCGTGACCTAATCAGAGGACAAACTCAGCACCAAAGCAGCCACATAGTGCGTCCCACTCGCAGCCGCGCTGTCTGACTCAGACCCCGTATCCTCAACAATGCTTCTTTATGAACAATCATAAATAAAGCCGGTTGATTTAGGCCTGTGTGTGTTTTTTTTTTCACAGCCTAAATCAACTGCTCCGAGGCAAATGCATGGAGGGACTTTTGGCAGACTGAAGGCCTTATGCTTCAGCGGTTTTTATTCCAGTTCAAACCTGAATGAAAAGGTTATGAGTGTGAAGGAAGCAAGACTGGGTGAGAATAGCTCAGTTTGATCAAAGTTTATGTGCATTTTTCAAATGTGTTGTCACATTACCCGAGGCGACATTGACAAGTTATGCAAAAACAGATGATGGGAATCTTTGCAGGGACTTACAATAAGGAGTTTGTCTACTGGCCCAGTGTTGAAATGTGTCTTATATCAGTCAGGAAAATATCTTTATCATTTTAATTTTTCATAAATATGAATTTTGGAATAACCTAAAAATATACATATACAGCAATGAATTCATAAACACTCTTTTACTGCAATGCCAGAGTTTTTAATTTTATCCAAAGTTAATTTGTCATGCAGTTTTGCTTTTAGAAAAAAAAAAATCTTGTTTTAAAGATTTTTAGATAAGTCTTCCAGTAAAAAAATATTTAAAATCAGTACACTACTAAAATTACTTCTGGAGTTCTTTATTGTAATTTTCAACCAGTCACTCTTAAAATTTCAACAAAACCATTACATTAGCCAGCTAGATATTGATACTTTTATGACTTTGCAACAACAATACTCAGTACATCATGATCAGAGAATATAAAACACAGTCACAATGAAGCACTGGCTTGATGGTGCAAGTGAAACATACTTTTCTGGCCCCAGGCTGCCATACTCTGCTTATTCAGATGACTGTGAGATGATCTATGCAATCTTGAAACTTTTGTTTTAATTTTAGTTTTATTAATCAGCAGGAAAAAACAAGATCTGAATGTAAGTGAAATTGCATTGCCATCATAAACACGTGAGCTATTGCAATTTATGACGTTGTAGTCAGCAGAACTTTGCGTGTGCTGCACCTTGCCTTGTATTTTTTATTAGCCACTGTTGCAAACCCTGAGTCCTGTAGAAAACGTGAATGACGTGAATGCGCTGGGAAAAGGGGAACTCCAAGATGAGTTAGAGAACTTAAAGGGGTCATATGATGCGATTTCAATTTTTCCTTTCTCTTTGGAGTGTTACAAGCTCTTGGTGCATAAAGAAGATCTGTAAAGTTGCAAAGACTAAAGTCTCAAATCCAAAGAGATATTCTTTATAAAAGTTAAGAGTCAGCCACGCCTACCTAAAATGGCTCGTTCTAA